>NC_092722.1:194481570-194793061 GCF_047496885.1 Scyliorhinus torazame
TCACTGTATAACACTGGGGTACAGTACTGGTGGGGACGGGTCTGTCACTGTATAACACTGGGGTACAGTACTGGTGGGGACGGGTCTGGCACTGTATAACACTGGGATACAGTACTAGTGGGGACGGGTCTGTCACTGTATAACACTCGGGTACAGTACTGGTGGAGACGGGTCTGTCACTCTATAACACTGGGGTACAGTACTGGTGGGGATGGGTCTGTCACTGTATAACACTGGGGTACAGTACTCGTGGGGATGGGTCTGTCACTGTATAACACTGGGGTACAGTACTGGTGGGGATGGGTCTGTCACTGTATTACACTGGGGTACAGTAATGGTGGGGACGGGTCTGTCACTGTATAACACTGGGGTACAGTACTCGTGGGGATGGGTCTGTCAGTGTATAACACTGGGGTACAGTAATGGTGGGGACGGGTCTGTCACTGTATAACACTGGGGTACAGTACTCGTGGGGATGGGTCTGTCACTGTATAACACTGGGGTACAGTACTGGTGGGGTCAGGTTTGTCACTGTATAACACTGGGGTACAGTACTGGTGGGGATGGGTCTGTCACTGTATAACACTGGGGTACAGTACTGGTGGGGATGGATCTGTCACTGTATTACACTGGGGTACAGTACTGGTGGGGACGGGTCTGTCACTGTATAACACTGGGGTACAGTACTGGTGGGGACGGGTCTGTCACTGTATAACACTGGGGTACAGTACTGGTGGGGTCAGGTTTGTCACTGTATAACACTGGGGTACAGTACTGGTGGGGATGGGTCTGTCACTGTATAACACTGGGGTACAGTACTGGTGGGGATGGGTCTGTCACTGTATAACACTGGATACAGTACTGGTGGGGATGGGTCTGTCACTGTATAACACTGGGGTACAGTACTGGTGGGGATAGGTCTGTCAAGTTTAACACTGGGGTACAGTACTAGTCGGAACGGGTCTGTCACTGTATAACACTGGGGTACAGTACTGGTGGGGAAGGCTCTGTCACTGTATAACACTGGGGTACAGTACTGGTGGAGATGGGTCTGTCACTCGATAACACTGGGGTACAGTGCTGGTGGGGACGGGTCTGTCACTGTATAACACTGGGGTACAGTACTGGTGGGAACGGATCTGTCACTGTATAGCACTGGGGTACAGTACTGGTGGGGATGGGTCTGTCACTGTATAACACTGGGGTACAGTACTGGTGGGGATGGGTCTGTCACTGTATAACACTGGGGTACAGTACTGGTGGGGACTGGCCTGTCACTGTATAACACTGGGGTACTGTACTGGTGGAGACGGGTCTGTCACTGTATAACACTGGGGTACAGTACTGGTGGAGACGGGTCTGTCACTGTATAGCACTTGGGTACTGTACTGGTGGGGACTGGTCTGTCACTGCATAACACTGGGGTACAGTACTGGTGGGGTCAGGTTTGTCACTGTATAACACTGGGGTACAGTACTGGTGGGGACGGGTCTGTCACTATATAACACTGGGGTACAGTACTGGTGGAGACGGGTCTGTCACTGTATAACACTGGGGTACAGTACTGGTGGGGTCAGGTTTGTCACTGTATAACACTGGGGTACAGTACTGGTGGGGATGGGTCTGTCACTGTATAACACTGGGGTACAGTACTGGTGGGGATGGGTCTGTCACTGTATAACACTGGATACAGTACTGGTGGGGATGGGTCTGTCACTGTATAACACTGGGGTACAGTACTGGTGGGGATGGGTCTGTCAAGTTTAACACTGGGGTACAGTACTAGTCGGAACGGGTCTGTCACTGTATAACACTGGGGTACAGTACTGGTGGGGAAGGCTCTGTCACTGTATAACACTGGGGTACAGTACTGGTGGGGAAGGCTCTGTCACTGTATAACACTGGGGTACAGTACTGGTGGAGATGGGTCTGTCACTCTATAACACTGGGGTACAGTGCTGGTGGGGACGGGTCTGTCACTGTATAACACTGGGGTACAGTACTGGTGGGAACGGATCTGTCACTGTATAGCACTGGGGTACAGTACTGGTGGGGACTGGTCTGTCACTGTATAGCACTGGGGTACAGTACTGGTGGGGATGGGTCTGTCACTGTATAACACTGGGGTACAGTACTGGTGGGGATGGGTCTGTCACTGTATAACACTGGGGTACAGCACTGGTGGGGACTGGTCTGTCACTGTATAACACTGGGGTACTGTACTGGTGGAGACGGGTCTGTCACTGTATAACACTGGGGTACAGTACTGGTGGAGACGGGTCTGTCACTGTATAGCACTGGGGTACTGTACTGGTGGGGACTGGTCTGTCACTGTATAACACTGGGGTACAGTACTGGTGGGGACGGGTCTGTCACTATATAACACTGGGGTACAGTACTGGTGGAGACGGGTCTGTCACTGTATAACACTGGGGTACAGTACTGGTGGGGACGGGTCTGTCACTGTATAACACTGGGGTACAGTACTGGTGGGGACGGGTCTGTCACTGTGTAACTCTAGGGTACAGTACTGGTGGGGACGGATCTGTCACTGTACAACACTGGGGTACAGTACTGGTGGGGACAGGTCTGTCACTGTATAACACTGGGGTACAGTACTGGTGGGGACGGGTCTATCACTGTATAACACTGGGGTACAGTACTGGTGGGGAAGGCTCTGTCACTGTATAACACTGGGGTACAGTACTGGTGGGTAAGGCTCTGTCACTGTATAACACTGGGGTACAGTACTGGTGGGGAAGGCTCTGTCACTGTATAACACTGGGGTACAGTACTGGTGGGTAAGGCTCTGTCACTGTATAACACTGGGGTACAGTACTGGTGGAGACGGGTCTGTCACTGTATAACACTGGGGTACAGCACTGGTGGGGACGGGACTGTCACTGTATAATACTGGGGTACAGTACTGGTGGGGATGGGTCTGTTACTGTATAGCACTGGGGTACAGTACTGGTGGGGATGGGTCTGTCACTGTATAACACTGGTGTACAGTACTGGTGGGGACGGGTCTGTCACTGTATAACACTGGGGTACAGTACTCGTGGGGATGGGTCTGTCACTGTATAACACTGGGGTACAGTACTGGTGGGGATGGGTCTGTCACTGTATTACACTGGGATACAGTACTGGTGGGGACGGGTCTGTCACTGTATAACACTGGGGTACAGTACTCGTGGGGATGGGTCTGTCAGTGTATAACACTGGGGTACACTACTGGTGGGGACGGGTCTGTCACTGTATAACACTGGGCTACAGTACTGGTGGGGACGGGTCTGTCACTGTATAACACTGGGGTACAGTACTGGTGGGGACGGGTCTGTCACTGTATAACACTGGGGTACAGTACTGGTGGGGTCAGGTTTGTCACTGTGTAACACTGGGGTACAGTACTGGTGGGGATGGGTCTGTCACTGTATAACACTGGGGTACAGTACTGGTGGGGACGGGTCTGTCACTGTATAACACTGGATACAGTACTGGTGGGGATGGGTCTGTCACTGTATAACACTGGGGTACAGTACTGGTGGGGATGGGTCTGTCAAGTTTAACACTGGGGTACAGTACTAGTCGGAACGGGTCTGTCACTGTATAACACTGGGGTACAGTACTGGTGGGGAAGGCTCTGTCACTGTATAACACTGGGGTACAGTACTGGTGGGAACGGATCGGTCACTGTATAGCACTGGGGTACAGTACTGGTGGGGACTGGTCTGTCACTGTATAGCACTGGGGTACAGTACTGGTGGGGATGGGTCTGTCACTGTATAACACTGGGGTACAGTACTGGTGGGGATGGGTCTGTCACTGTATAACACTGGGGTACAGTACTGGTGGGGACTGGTCTGTCACTGTATAACACTGGGGTACTGTACTGGTGGAGACGGGTCTGTCACTGTATAACACTGGGGTACAGTACTGGTGGGGACGGGTCTGTCACTGTATAACACTGGGGTACAGTACTGGTGGGGAAGGCTCTGTCACTGTATAACACTGGGGTACAGTACTGGTGGAGACGGGTCTGTCACTGTATAACACTGGGGTACAGCACTGGTGGGGACGGGACTGTCATGGTATAACACTGGTGTACAGTACTGGTGGGGACGGGTCTGTCACTGTATAACACTGGGTACAGCACTGGTGGGGACGGGACTGTCACTGTATAACACTGTGGTACAGTACTGGTGGGGACGGGTCTGTCACTGTATAACACTGTGGTACAGTACTTGTGGGGACGGGTCTGTCACTGTATAACACTGGGGTACAGTACTGGTGGGGACGGGTCTGTCACTGTATAACACTGGGGTACAGTACTGGTGGGGACTGGTCTGTCACTGTATAACACTGGGGTACAGTACTGGTGGGGACGGGTCTGTCACTGTATAACACTGGGGTACAGTACTGGTGGGGATGGGTCTGTCACTGTATAACACTGGGGTACAGTACTGGTGGGGACGCGTCTGTCACTGTATAACACTGGGATACAGCACTGGTGGGGACGGGTCTGTCACTGTATAACACTGGGGTACAGTACTGGTGCGGACGGGTCTGTCACTGTATAACACTGGGGTACAGTACTGGTGGGGACGGGTCTGTCACTGTATAACACTGGGGTACAGTACTGGTGGGGACGGGTCTGTCACTGTATAACACTGGGGTACAGTACTGGTGGGGATGGGTCTGTCACTATAACACTGGGGTACAGTACTGGTGGGGATGGGTCTGTCACTGTATAACACTGGGGTACAGTACTGGTGGGGATGGGTCTGTCACTGTATAACACTCGGGTACAGTACTGGTGGGGACGGGTCTGTCACTGTATAACACGGGGTACAGTACTGGTGGGGACGGGTCTGTCACTGTATAACACTGGGGTACAGTACTGGTGGGGACGGGTCTGTCACTGTATAACACTGGGGTACAGTACTGGTGGGGACGGGTCTGTCACTGTATAACACTGGGGTACAGTACTGGCGGGGACGGGTCTGTCACTGTATAACACTGGGGTACAGTACTGGTGGGGATGGGTCTGTCACTGTATAACACTGGGGTACAGTACTGGTGGGGACGGGTCTGTCACTGTATAACACTGGGGTACAGTACTGGTGGGGACGGGTCTGTCACTGTGTAACACTGGGATGCAGTACTGGTGGGGACGGGTCTGTCCCTGTATAACACTGGGGTACAGTACTGGTGGGGACGGGTCTGTCACTGTATAACACTGGGGTACAGTACTGGTGGGGACTGGTCTGTCACTGTATAACACTGGGGTACAGTACTGGTGGGGACTGGTCTGTCACTGTATAACACTGGGGTACAGTACTGGTGGGGACGGGTCTGTCACTGTATAACACTGGGGTACAGTACTGGTGGAGACGGGTCTGTCACTGTATAACACTGGGGTACAGTACTGGTGGGGATGGGTCTGTCAAGTTTAACACTGGGGTACAGTACTAGTCGGAACGGGTCTGTCACTGTATAACACTGGGGTACAGTACTGGTGGGGATGGGTCTGTCAAGTTTAACACTGGGGTACAGTACTAGTCGGAACGGGTCTGTCACTGTATAACACTGGGGTACAGTACTGGTGGGGAAGGCTCTGTCACTGTATAACACTGGGGTACAGTACTGGCGGGGACGGGTCTGTCACTGTATAACACTGGGGGACAGTACTGGTGGGAACGGATCGGTCACTGTATAGCACTGGGGTACAGTACTGGTGGGGACTGGTCTGTCACTGTATAGCACTGGGGTACAGTACTGGTGGGGATGGGTCTGTCACTGTATAACACTGGGGTACAGTACTGGTGGGGATGGGTCTGTCACTGTATAACACTGGGGTACAGTACTGGTGGGGACTGGTCTGTCACTGTATAACACTGGGGTACTGTACTGGTGGAGACGGGTCTGTCACTGTATAACACTGGGGTACAGTACTGGTGGGGACTGGTCTGTCACTCTATAACACTGGGGTACAGTACTGGTGGAGACGGGTCTTTCACTGTATAGCACTGGGGTACTGTACTGGTGGGGACTGGTCTGTCACTGTATAACACTGGGGTACAGAACTGGTGGGGACGGGTCTGTCACTATATAACACTGGGGTACAGTACTGGTGGAGACGGGTCTGTCACTGTATAACACTGGGGTACAGTACTGGTGGGGACGGGTCTGTCACTGTATAACACTGGGGTACAGTACTGGTGGGGAAGGCTCTGTCACTGTATAACACTGGGGTACAGTACTGGTGGAGACGGGTCTGTCACTGTATAACACTGGGGTACAGCACTGGTGGGGACGGGACTGTCACTGTATAACACTGGTGTACAGTACTGGTGGGGACGGGTCTGTCACTGTATAACACTGGGGTACAGCACTGGTGGGGACGGGACTGTCACTGTATAACACTGTGGTACAGTACTGGTGGGGACGGGTCTGTCACTGTATAACACTGTGGTACAGTACTTGTGGGGACGGGTCTGTCACTGTATAACACTGGGGTACAGTACTGGTGGGGACGGGTCTGTCACTGTATAACACTGGGGTACAGTACTGGTGGGGACTGGTCTGTCACTGTATAACACTGGGGTACAGTACTGGTGGGGACGGGTCTGTCACTGTATAACACTGGGGTACAGTACTGGTGGGGATGCGTCTGTCACTGTATAACACTGGGGTACAGTACTGGTGGGGACGCGTCTGTCACTGTATAACACTGGGATACAGCACTGGTGGGGACGGGTCTGTCACTGTATAACACTGGGGTACAGTACTGGTGCGGACGGGTCTGTCACTGTATAACACTGGGGTACAGTACTGGTGGGGACGGGTCTGTCACTGTATAACACTGGGGTACAGTACTGGTGGGGACGGGTCTGTCACTGTATAACACTGGGGTACAGTACTGGTGGGGATGGGTCTGTCACTATAACACTGGGGTACAGTACTGGTGGGGATGGGTCTGTCACTGTATAACACTGGGGTACAGTACTGGTGGGGATGGGTCTGTCACTGTATAACACTGGGGTACAGTACTGGTGGGGATGGGTCTGTCACTGTATAACACTCGGGTACAGTACTGGTGGGGACGGGTCTGTCACTGTATAACACTGGGGTACAGTACTGGTGGGGACGGGTCTGTCACTGTATAACACTGGGGTACAGTACTGGTGGGGACGGGTCTGTCACTGTATAACACTGGGGTACAGTACTGGTGGGGACGGGTCTGTCACTGTATAACACTGGGGTACAGTACTGGTGGGGACGGGACTGTCACTGTATAACACTGGGGTACAGTACTGGTGGGGACGGGTCTGTCACTGTGTAACACTGGGATGCAGTACTGGTGGGGACAGGTCTGTCCCTGTATAACACTGGGGTACAGTACTGGTGGGGACGGGTCTGTCACTGTATAACACTGGGATGCAGTACTGGTGGGGATGGGTCTGTCACTGTATAACACTGGTGTACAGTACTGGTGGGGACGGGTCTGTCACTGTATAACACTGGGGTACAGTACTGGTGGGGACGGGTCTGTCACTGTATAACACTGGGGTACAGTACTGGTGGGGACGGGTCTGTCACTGTATAACACTGGGGTACAGTACTGGTGGGGACGGGTCTGTCACTGTATAACACTGGGGTACAGTACTGGTGGGGACGGGTCTGTCACTGTATAACACTGGGGTACAGTACTGGTGGGAACGGATCTGTCACTGTATAGCACTGGGGTACAGTACTGGTGGGGACGGGTCTGTCACTGTATAACACTGGGGTACAGTACTGGTGGGGATGGGTCTGTCACTGTATAACACTGGGGTACAGTACTGATGGGGACGGGTCTGTCACTGTATAACACTGGGGTACAGTACTGGTGGGGACGGGTCTGTCACTGTATAACACTGGGGTACAGTACTGGTGGGGACGGGTCTGTCGCTGTATGACACTGGGGTACAGTACTGGTGGGGACGGGTCTGTCACTGTATAACACTGGGGTACAGTACTGGTGGGGACGGGTCTGTCACTGTATAACACTGGGGTACAGTACTGGTGGGGACGGGTCTGTCACTGTATAACACTGGGGTACAGTACTGGTGGGGACGGGTCTGTCACTGTATAACACTGGGGTACAGTACTGGTGGGGACGGGTCTGTCACTGTATAACACTGGGGTACAGTACTGGTGGGGATGGGTCTGTCACTGTATAACACTGGGGTACAGTACTGGTGGGGATGGGTCTGTCACTGTATAATACTTGGGCACAGTACTGGTGGGGGCAGGTCTGTCACTGTATAACACTGGGGTACAGTACTGGTGGGGACGGGTCTGTCACTGTATAACACTGGGGTACAGTACTGGTGGGGATGGGTCTGTCACTGTATAGCACTGGGGTACAGTACTGGTGGGGACGGGTCTGTCACTGTGTGACACTGGGGTACAGTACTGGTGGGGACGGGTCTGTCACTGTATAACTCTGGGGTACAGTACTGGTGGGGACGGGTCTGTCACTGTATAACACTGGGGTACAGTACTGGTGGGGACGGGTCTGTCACTGTATAACACTGGGGTACAGTACTGGTGGGGATGGGTCTGTCACTGTATAGCACTGGGGTACAGTACTGGTGGGGACGGGTCTGTCACTGTGTGACACTGGGGTACAGTACTGGTGGGGACGGGTCTGTCACTATATAACACTGGGGTACAGTACTGGTGGGGATGGGTCTGTCACTGTATAGCACTGGGGTACAGTACTGGTGGGGACGGGTCTGTCACTGTATAACACTGGGGTACAGTACTGGTGGGGACGGGTCTGTCACTGTATAACACTGGGGTACAGTACTGGTGGGGACGGGTCTGTCACTGTGTGACACTGGGGTACAGTACTGGTGGGGACGGGTCTGTCACTGTATAACACTGGGGTACAGTACTGGTGGGGACGGGTCTGTCACTGTATAACACTGGGGTACAGTACTGGTGGGGACGGGTCTGTCACTGTATAACACTGGGGTACAGTACTGGTGGGGACGGGTCTGTCACTGTATAACACTGGGGTACGGTACTGGTGGGGACGGGTCTGTCACTGTATAACACTGGGGTACAGTACTGGTGGGGACGGGTCTGTCACTGTATAACACTGGGGTACAGTACTGGTGGGGACGGGTCTGTCACTGTATAACACTGGGGTACAGTACTGGTGGGGACGAGTCTGTTACTGTATAACACTGGGATACAGTACTGGTGGGGACGGGTCTGTCGCTGTATGACACTGGGGTACAGTACTGGTGGGGACGAGTCTGTTACTGTATAACACTGGGGTACAGTACTGGTGGGGATGGGTCTGTCACTGTATAACACTGGGGTACAGTACTGGTGGGGTCAGGTTTGTCACTGTATAACACTGGGGTACAGTACTGGTGGGGACGGGTCTGTCACTATATAACACTGGGGTACAGTACTGGTGGAGACGGGTCTGTCACTGTATAACACTGGGGTACAGTACTGGTGGGGTCAGGTTTGTCACTGTATAACACTGGGGTACAGTACTGGTGGGGATGGGTCTGTCACTGTATAACACTGGGGTACAGTACTGGTGGGGATGGGTCTGTCACTGTATAACACTGGATACAGTACTGGTGGGGATGGGTCTGTCACTGTATAACACTGGGGTACAGTACTGGTGGGGATGGGTCTGTCAAGTTTAACACTGGGGTACAGTACTAGTCGGAACGGGTCTGTCACTGTATAACACTGGGGTACAGTACTGGTGGGGAAGGCTCTGTCACTGTATAACACTGGGGTACAGTACTGGTGGGGAAGGCTCTGTCACTGTATAACACTGGGGTACAGTACTGGTGGAGATGGGTCTGTCACTCTATAACACTGGGGTACAGTGCTGGTGGGGACGGGTCTGTCACTGTATAACACTGGGGTACAGTACTGGTGGGAACGGATCTGTCACTGTATAGCACTGGGGTACAGTACTGGTGGGGACTGGTCTGTCACTGTATAGCACTGGGGTACAGTACTGGTGGGGATGGGTCTGTCACTGTATAACACTGGGGTACAGTACTGGTGGGGATGGGTCTGTCACTGTATAACACTGGGGTACAGCACTGGTGGGGACTGGTCTGTCACTGTATAACACTGGGGTACTGTACTGGTGGAGACGGGTCTGTCACTGTATAACACTGGGGTACAGTACTGGTGGAGACGGGTCTGTCACTGTATAGCACTGGGGTACTGTACTGGTGGGGACTGGTCTGTCACTGTATAACACTGGGGTACAGTACTGGTGGGGACGGGTCTGTCACTATATAACACTGGGGTACAGTACTGGTGGAGACGGGTCTGTCACTGTATAACACTGGGGTACAGTACTGGTGGGGACGGGTCTGTCACTGTATAACACTGGGGTACAGTACTGGTGGGGACGGGTCTGTCACTGTGTAACTCTAGGGTACAGTACTGGTGGGGACGGATCTGTCACTGTACAACACTGGGGTACAGTACTGGTGGGGACAGGTCTGTCACTGTATAACACTGGGGTACAGTACTGGTGGGGACGGGTCTATCACTGTATAACACTGGGGTACAGTACTGGTGGGGAAGGCTCTGTCACTGTATAACACTGGGGTACAGTACTGGTGGGTAAGGCTCTGTCACTGTATAACACTGGGGTACAGTACTGGTGGGGAAGGCTCTGTCACTGTATAACACTGGGGTACAGTACTGGTGGGTAAGGCTCTGTCACTGTATAACACTGGGGTACAGTACTGGTGGAGACGGGTCTGTCACTGTATAACACTGGGGTACAGCACTGGTGGGGACGGGACTGTCACTGTATAATACTGGGGTACAGTACTGGTGGGGATGGGTCTGTTACTGTATAGCACTGGGGTACAGTACTGGTGGGGATGGGTCTGTCACTGTATAACACTGGTGTACAGTACTGGTGGGGACGGGTCTGTCACTGTATAACACTGGGGTACAGTACTCGTGGGGATGGGTCTGTCACTGTATAACACTGGGGTACAGTACTGGTGGGGATGGGTCTGTCACTGTATTACACTGGGATACAGTACTGGTGGGGACGGGTCTGTCACTGTATAACACTGGGGTACAGTACTCGTGGGGATGGGTCTGTCAGTGTATAACACTGGGGTACACTACTGGTGGGGACGGGTCTGTCACTGTATAACACTGGGCTACAGTACTGGTGGGGACGGGTCTGTCACTGTATAACACTGGGGTACAGTACTGGTGGGGACGGGTCTGTCACTGTATAACACTGGGGTACAGTACTGGTGGGGTCAGGTTTGTCACTGTGTAACACTGGGGTACAGTACTGGTGGGGATGGGTCTGTCACTGTATAACACTGGGGTACAGTACTGGTGGGGACGGGTCTGTCACTGTATAACACTGGATACAGTACTGGTGGGGATGGGTCTGTCACTGTATAACACTGGGGTACAGTACTGGTGGGGATGGGTCTGTCAAGTTTAACACTGGGGTACAGTACTAGTCGGAACGGGTCTGTCACTGTATAACACTGGGGTACAGTACTGGTGGGGAAGGCTCTGTCACTGTATAACACTGGGGTACAGTACTGGTGGGAACGGATCGGTCACTGTATAGCACTGGGGTACAGTACTGGTGGGGACTGGTCTGTCACTGTATAGCACTGGGGTACAGTACTGGTGGGGATGGGTCTGTCACTGTATAACACTGGGGTACAGTACTGGTGGGGATGGGTCTGTCACTGTATAACACTGGGGTACAGTACTGGTGGGGACTGGTCTGTCACTGTATAACACTGGGGTACTGTACTGGTGGAGACGGGTCTGTCACTGTATAACACTGGGGTACAGTACTGGTGGGGACGGGTCTGTCACTGTATAACACTGGGGTACAGTACTGGTGGGGAAGGCTCTGTCACTGTATAACACTGGGGTACAGTACTGGTGGAGACGGGTCTGTCACTGTATAACACTGGGGTACAGCACTGGTGGGGACGGGACTGTCATGGTATAACACTGGTGTACAGTACTGGTGGGGACGGGTCTGTCACTGTATAACACTGGGTACAGCACTGGTGGGGACGGGACTGTCACTGTATAACACTGTGGTACAGTACTGGTGGGGACGGGTCTGTCACTGTATAACACTGTGGTACAGTACTTGTGGGGACGGGTCTGTCACTGTATAACACTGGGGTACAGTACTGGTGGGGACGGGTCTGTCACTGTATAACACTGGGGTACAGTACTGGTGGGGACTGGTCTGTCACTGTATAACACTGGGGTACAGTACTGGTGGGGACGGGTCTGTCACTGTATAACACTGGGGTACAGTACTGGTGGGGATGGGTCTGTCACTGTATAACACTGGGGTACAGTACTGGTGGGGACGCGTCTGTCACTGTATAACACTGGGATACAGCACTGGTGGGGACGGGTCTGTCACTGTATAACACTGGGGTACAGTACTGGTGCGGACGGGTCTGTCACTGTATAACACTGGGGTACAGTACTGGTGGGGACGGGTCTGTCACTGTATAACACTGGGGTACAGTACTGGTGGGGACGGGTCTGTCACTGTATAACACTGGGGTACAGTACTGGTGGGGATGGGTCTGTCACTATAACACTGGGGTACAGTACTGGTGGGGATGGGTCTGTCACTGTATAACACTGGGGTACAGTACTGGTGGGGATGGGTCTGTCACTGTATAACACTCGGGTACAGTACTGGTGGGGACGGGTCTGTCACTGTATAACACGGGGTACAGTACTGGTGGGGACGGGTCTGTCACTGTATAACACTGGGGTACAGTACTGGTGGGGACGGGTCTGTCACTGTATAACACTGGGGTACAGTACTGGTGGGGACGGGTCTGTCACTGTATAACACTGGGGTACAGTACTGGCGGGGACGGGTCTGTCACTGTATAACACTGGGGTACAGTACTGGTGGGGATGGGTCTGTCACTGTATAACACTGGGGTACAGTACTGGTGGGGACGGGTCTGTCACTGTATAACACTGGGGTACAGTACTGGTGGGGACGGGTCTGTCACTGTGTAACACTGGGATGCAGTACTGGTGGGGACGGGTCTGTCCCTGTATAACACTGGGGTACAGTACTGGTGGGGACGGGTCTGTCACTGTATAACACTGGGGTACAGTACTGGTGGGGACTGGTCTGTCACTGTATAACACTGGGGTACAGTACTGGTGGGGACTGGTCTGTCACTGTATAACACTGGGGTACAGTACTGGTGGGGACGGGTCTGTCACTGTATAACACTGGGGTACAGTACTGGTGGAGACGGGTCTGTCACTGTATAACACTGGGGTACAGTACTGGTGGGGATGGGTCTGTCAAGTTTAACACTGGGGTACAGTACTAGTCGGAACGGGTCTGTCACTGTATAACACTGGGGTACAGTACTGGTGGGGATGGGTCTGTCAAGTTTAACACTGGGGTACAGTACTAGTCGGAACGGGTCTGTCACTGTATAACACTGGGGTACAGTACTGGTGGGGAAGGCTCTGTCACTGTATAACACTGGGGTACAGTACTGGTGGGGACGGGTCTGTCACTGTATAACACTGGGGTACAGTACTGGTGGGAACGGATCGGTCACTGTATAGCACTGGGGTACAGTACTGGTGGGGACTGGTCTGTCACTGTATAGCACTGGGGTACAGTACTGGTGGGGATGGGTCTGTCACTGTATAACACTGGGGTACAGTACTGGTGGGGATGGGTCTGTCACTGTATAACACTGGGGTACAGTACTGGTGGGGACTGGTCTGTCACTGTATAACACTGGGGTACTGTACTGGTGGAGACGGGTCTGTCACTGTATAACACTGGGGTACAGTACTGGTGGGGACTGGTCTGTCACTCTATAACACTGGGGTACAGTACTGGTGGAGACGGGTCTTTCACTGTATAGCACTGGGGTACTGTACTGGTGGGGACTGGTCTGTCACTGTATAACACTGGGGTACAGAACTGGTGGGGACGGGTCTGTCACTATATAACACTGGGGTACAGTACTGGTGGAGACGGGTCTGTCACTGTATAACACTGGGGTACAGTACTGGTGGGGACGGGTCTGTCACTGTATAACACTGGGGTACAGTACTGGTGGGGAAGGCTCTGTCACTGTATAACACTGGGGTACAGTACTGGTGGAGACGGGTCTGTCACTGTATAACACTGGGGTACAGCACTGGTGGGGACGGGACTGTCACTGTATAACACTGGTGTACAGTACTGGTGGGGACGGGTCTGTCACTGTATAACACTGGGGTACAGCACTGGTGGGGACGGGACTGTCACTGTATAACACTGTGGTACAGTACTGGTGGGGACGGGTCTGTCACTGTATAACACTGTGGTACAGTACTTGTGGGGACGGGTCTGTCACTGTATAACACTGGGGTACAGTACTGGTGGGGACGGGTCTGTCACTGTATAACACTGGGGTACAGTACTGGTGGGGACTGGTCTGTCACTGTATAACACTGGGGTACAGTACTGGTGGGGACGGGTCTGTCACTGTATAACACTGGGGTACAGTACTGGTGGGGATGCGTCTGTCACTGTATAACACTGGGGTACAGTACTGGTGGGGACGCGTCTGTCACTGTATAACACTGGGATACAGCACTGGTGGGGACGGGTCTGTCACTGTATAACACTGGGGTACAGTACTGGTGCGGACGGGTCTGTCACTGTATAACACTGGGGTACAGTACTGGTGGGGACGGGTCTGTCACTGTATAACACTGGGGTACAGTACTGGTGGGGACGGGTCTGTCACTGTATAACACTGGGGTACAGTACTGGTGGGGATGGGTCTGTCACTATAACACTGGGGTACAGTACTGGTGGGGATGGGTCTGTCACTGTATAACACTGGGGTACAGTACTGGTGGGGATGGGTCTGTCACTGTATAACACTGGGGTACAGTACTGGTGGGGATGGGTCTGTCACTGTATAACACTCGGGTACAGTACTGGTGGGGACGGGTCTGTCACTGTATAACACTGGGGTACAGTACTGGTGGGGACGGGTCTGTCACTGTATAACACTGGGGTACAGTACTGGTGGGGACGGGTCTGTCACTGTATAACACTGGGGTACAGTACTGGTGGGGACGGGTCTGTCACTGTATAACACTGGGGTACAGTACTGGTGGGGACGGGACTGTCACTGTATAACACTGGGGTACAGTACTGGTGGGGACGGGTCTGTCACTGTGTAACACTGGGATGCAGTACTGGTGGGGACAGGTCTGTCCCTGTATAACACTGGGGTACAGTACTGGTGGGGACGGGTCTGTCACTGTATAACACTGGGATGCAGTACTGGTGGGGATGGGTCTGTCACTGTATAACACTGGTGTACAGTACTGGTGGGGACGGGTCTGTCACTGTATAACACTGGGGTACAGTACTGGTGGGGACGGGTCTGTCACTGTATAACACTGGGGTACAGTACTGGTGGGGACGGGTCTGTCACTGTATAACACTGGGGTACAGTACTGGTGGGGACGGGTCTGTCACTGTATAACACTGGGGTACAGTACTGGTGGGGACGGG
Source organism: Scyliorhinus torazame (assembly GCF_047496885.1). NCBI lineage: Eukaryota > Metazoa > Chordata > Chondrichthyes > Carcharhiniformes > Scyliorhinidae > Scyliorhinus > Scyliorhinus torazame. Next base: position 194,497,205 of record NC_092722.1, read on the forward strand.
TCTGTCACTGTATAACACTGGGGTACAGTACTGGTGGGAACGGATCTGTCACTGTATAGCACTGGGGTACAGTACTGGTGGGGACGGGTCTGTCACTGTATAACACTGGGGTACAGTACTGGTGGGGATGGGTCTGTCACTGTATAACACTGGGGTACAGTACTGATGGGGACGGGTCTGTCACTGTATAACACTGGGGTACAGTACTGGTGGGGACGGGTCTGTCACTGTATAACACTGGGGTACAGTACTGGTGGGGACGGGTCTGTCGCTGTATGACACTGGGGTACAGTACTGGTGGGGACGGGTCTGTCACTGTATAACACTGGGGTACAGTACTGGTGGGGACGGGTCTGTCACTGTATAACACTGGGGTACAGTACTGGTGGGGACGGGTCTGTCACTGTATAACACTGGGGTACAGTACTGGTGGGGACGGGTCTGTCACTGTATAACACTGGGGTACAGTACTGGTGGGGACGGGTCTGTCACTGTATAACACTGGGGTACAGTACTGGTGGGGATGGGTCTGTCACTGTATAACACTGGGGTACAGTACTGGTGGGGATGGGTCTGTCACTGTATAATACTTGGGCACAGTACTGGTGGGGGCAGGTCTGTCACTGTATAACACTGGGGTACAGTACTGGTGGGGACGGGTCTGTCACTGTATAACACTGGGGTACAGTACTGGTGGGGATGGGTCTGTCACTGTATAGCACTGGGGTACAGTACTGGTGGGGACGGGTCTGTCACTGTGTGACACTGGGGTACAGTACTGGTGGGGACGGGTCTGTCACTGTATAACTCTGGGGTACAGTACTGGTGGGGACGGGTCTGTCACTGTATAACACTGGGGTACAGTACTGGTGGGGACGGGTCTGTCACTGTATAACACTGGGGTACAGTACTGGTGGGGATGGGTCTGTCACTGTATAGCACTGGGGTACAGTACTGGTGGGGACGGGTCTGTCACTGTGTGACACTGGGGTACAGTACTGGTGGGGACGGGTCTGTCACTATATAACACTGGGGTACAGTACTGGTGGGGATGGGTCTGTCACTGTATAGCACTGGGGTACAGTACTGGTGGGGACGGGTCTGTCACTGTATAACACTGGGGTACAGTACTGGTGGGGACGGGTCTGTCACTGTATAACACTGGGGTACAGTACTGGTGGGGACGGGTCTGTCACTGTGTGACACTGGGGTACAGTACTGGTGGGGACGGGTCTGTCACTGTATAACACTGGGGTACAGTACTGGTGGGGACGGGTCTGTCACTGTATAACACTGGGGTACAGTACTGGTGGGGACGGGTCTGTCACTGTATAACACTGGGGTACAGTACTGGTGGGGACGGGTCTGTCACTGTATAACACTGGGGTACGGTACTGGTGGGGACGGGTCTGTCACTGTATAACACTGGGGTACAGTACTGGTGGGGACGGGTCTGTCACTGTATAACACTGGGGTACAGTACTGGTGGGGACGGGTCTGTCACTGTATAACACTGGGGTACAGTACTGGTGGGGACGAGTCTGTTACTGTATAACACTGGGATACAGTACTGGTGGGGACGGGTCTGTCGCTGTATGACACTGGGGTACAGTACTGGTGGGGACGAGTCTGTTACTGTATAACACTGGGGTACAGTACTGGTGGGGATGGGTCTGTCACTGTATAACACTGGGGTACAGTACTGGTAGGTTGTCTTTTCTTGAATAAAGTCACAATCTTTTTGAGTGGGTGAATATTTGCAAGGCTGGTTAGTATTTACACACTTGTTGAGGATCTCCCTCTGATCCGTATTCCTCCGACCTTGCCTTAAGCTGCCTGTCTCTGTCCCCAGGTGACGGTCCTCTCAGACTGGCAGAAGGGATTGTGGAACTTCCTGACGGTGCAGCCAGATACTGTCATTCTTGTGCCCTACGCCGTGATGTGTGACCGCAGGGGATCAATACTCTATCTAACACAGGACACAGGAGTGACTGGTTCGATGCTAAGTTATTCTTTCTAAACAAAGAAAAATCTCCCAATTTAAAGACTGTTTGATGTCCTTTTGATTTCCCCCATCTTCCTTCCAACCTAAATGATTGCTATCACCCTTGCTCTTTTATGTGGGACGAACGATTACAAAGATATGATCAAGGAACCGGAGTAGGCCATTCTGCTGCTTGCGCCTGCTCCATCATATAGTTAGACCATAGTTTATCTGATAGTAATCTCAAACCTGCATCCTGCCAACACCCACTAACTTTCACCCCCAATGCTTACCAAAAATGTACCCATCTCTGCCTTAAAAATATGACTTTGTGGGCGGCACGATTGCACAGTGGTTAGCACTGCTGCCTCACGGTGCCGAGGATCCGGGTTCGATCCTGGCTCCGGGTCACTGTCCGTGTGGACACATTCTCACCGTGTCTGCGTGGGTTTCGCCCCCACAACCCAAAGATGTGCAAGGTAGGTGGATTGGCCACGCTAAATTGTCCCTTAATTGGGGAAAAAAAATAATTGGGCACTCTAAAATTTATGTTTAAAAAAAAATATGACTTAGCTTCCACAACCTTCTCAGGAAGAGAGTTCAAAGACTCACGAACCTCTGACAGAACAAATTTCGTCTTGTCTCCATTTTAAATGGGCAACCCCATATTTTTAAATAGGTGACCACTCGTTCTACAATCTCCCACAAGAGGAAACATCCTCTCCACATCCACTTTGTCAGAACCCCCTCAGGATATGTTTCAATCCAGTCACCTCTTACCCTTCACAACGCCAGTGGGTACAAGACTCGCCTGTCCAACCTTTCCGAGTAAGACGCCCCACCCATTCCAGATATTCGTCCTGCAAACCTGCTCTGAACTGCTTCCAATGCAGTTCCTTACTTTCTCAAGTCAGGTGACCTACTGTGCGCTGCTCTCCAGATGTGAACAAAGAACAAAGAAATGTACAGCACAGGAACAGGCCCTTCGGCCCTCCAAGCCCGTGCCGACCATACTGCCCGACTAAACTACAATCTTCTACACTTCCTGGGTCCGTATCCCTCTATTCCCATCCTATTCATGTATTTGTCAAGATGCCCCTTAAATGTCACTATCGTAAATGTGGTCTCAACTGAAGCATAACCTCCTACTTTTGTAATCAATTTGCCTCACAATAAACAATAGCCAGTTGTGAGAAGGGATAATACACTAAATGGGTCAACAAACAAGGCTTTATGGGTTAAAGGGGCAGTCATACCACTGGGGGTATACTACCGACCCCCAAACTGCAAAAAGGGGATAGAGGATCAAATACGTAGGCAAATGTCTGCCTCTAAGAACAAGAGGGCAATAACAGTAGGAGACTTCAACTATCCCTTACCAACTTTTACAGATGCACCATAGAAAGCATCCTATCGGGCTGCATCACAGCCTGGTATGGCAACTGCTCGGCCCAGGACCGCGAGAAACTTCAGAGAGTCGTGAACACCGCCCAGTCCATCACACAAACCTGCCTCCCATCCATTGACTCCATCTACACCTCCCGCTGCCTGGGGAAAGCGGACAGCATAATCAAAGACCCCTCCCACCCGGCTTACTCACTCTTCCAACTTCTTCCATCGGGCAGGAGATACAGAAGTCTGAGAACACGCACGAACAGACTCAAAAACAGCTTCTTCCCCACTGTCACCAGACTCCTAAATGACCCTCTTATAGACTGACCTCATTAACACTACACCCTGTATGCTTCACCCGATGCCAGTGTCTATGTAGTTACGTTGTCTATGTTGTGTTGCCCTATTATGTATTTTCTTTTCTTCCCTTTTCTTCTCATGTACTTAATGATCTGTTGAGCTGCTCGCAGAAAAATACTTTTCACTGTACCTCGGTACACGTGACAATAAACAAATCCAATCCAATCCAATCCAATCCAAATCCAAATCCCAACATCAACTGGGATTGAAACAACATAAGGGGAACTGACGGAGACAGATTCATGTAGCGTTTCCAGGAAAATGTTTTCACCCAATTTGTGACAACCCCAACGCGAGGAGATGCAATTCTGGACGTAGTCTTGGGGAACGAAGAAGGGCAAGAGGGTGAAGTGGTGACCAGACCGGGGATAGTGATCACAATTCAGTTAGATTTAACATTACCCTCGAAAAGGACAGAGATAAACTAGGAGTAAAAATTTTGAACTGGGGGAAGGTAAATTTTGTAGAAATGAGAAGGGACATATTAATGATTTGGACATGAATGTGGGAAGCATAATTGGGAAATTTGCAGATGATGCAAAGATTGGCCGAATGGTGGCCAGTGTAGAGGATAGCTATAATCTCAGAATGATACAGATGGATTGGTCGAGTGGGTGATAAACTGGCAGAGAGGTGTGAGGTCATGCATTTCGGCAGGTGAAAGAGTTATAGGAAGTACATAATAAATGGGAATGTACTAAGAGGAGTAGACGGTAGCACAGTGGTTAGCACTGTGGCTTCACAGCGCCAGGGTCCCAGGTTCGATTCCCCGCTGGGTCACTGTCTGTGCGGAGTCTGCACGTTTTCCCCGTGTCTGCGTGGGATTCCTCCGGGGGCTCCGGTTTCCTCCCACAGTCCAAAGACGTGCAGGTTAGGTGGATTGGCCATGCTAAATTGCCCCTTCGTGTTCAAAAAGGTCAGGATTTAATGGGTTACGGGAATAGGGTGGAAATGAGGGCTGAAGTGGGTCGGTGCAGACTCGATGGGTCAAAATGGCCTCCTTCAGCACCGTATGTTCTATGAAGTGAGAGATCTTGGTGTACAAGTACAGATAACGAGATCCTTCTGCAAAGACCGAGATCCCTCCTCACCTCAGACCGAGATCTCTCCTCACCTCAGACCGAGATCCCTCCGCAAAGACCGAGATCTCTCCGCAAAGACCCAGATCCCTCCGCACCTCAGAGACCCAGACCCCACCACACCTCAGACTGAGATCCCTCCGCACCTCAGAGACCCAGATCCCTCCGCAACTCAGACCGAGATCTCTCTGCACCTCAGACCGAGATCCCTCTGCACCTCAGACTGAGATCCCTCTGCACCTCAGACTGAGATCCCTCTGCACCTCAGACTGAGATCCCTCTGCACCTCAGACTGAGATCCCTCTGCACCTCAGACTGAGATCCCTCTGCACCTCAGACTGAGATCCCTCTGCACCTCAGAATGAGATCCCTCCGCACCTCAGAGACCGAGATCCCTCCGCACCTCCGACTGAGATCCCTCCGCACCTCAGACCGAGATCCCTCCGCAAAGACCGAGATCCCTCCGCAAAGACCCAGATCCCTCCACACCTCAGACTGAGATCCCTCCGCACCTCAGAGACCCAGATCCCTCCACACCTCAGACTGAGATCCCTCCGCACCTCAGAGACCCAGATCCCTCCGCAACTCAGACCGAGATCCCTCCGCACCTCAGAGACCCAGATCCCTCCACACCTCAGGCTGAGATCCCTCCGCACCTCAGACCAAGATCCCTCCGCAAAGACCGAGATCCCTCCGCAAAGACCCAGATCCCTCCGCAACTCAGAGACCCAGATCCCTCCTCACCTCAGAGACCCAGACCCCTCCACACCTCAGACTGAGATCCCTCCGCACCTCAGAGACCCAGATCCCTCCGCAACTCAGACCGAGATCCCTCCGCACCTCAGAGACCCAGATCCCTCCGCACCTCAGACCGAGATCTCTCTGCACCTCAGACTGAGATCCCTCCGCACCTCAGAATGAGATCACTCCGCACCTCAGACTGAGATCCCTCTGCACCTCAGACCGAGATCCCTCCGCACCTCAGAGACCGAGATCCCTCCTCACCTCAGACCGAGATCTCTCCTCACCTCAGAGACCCAGATCCCTCCGCACCTCAGACCGAGATCCCTCCGCAAAGACCGAGATCCCTCCGCAAAGACCCAGATCCCTCCGCACCTCAGAGACCCAGACCCCACCACACCTCAGACTGAGATCCCTCCGCACCTCAGAGACCCAGATCCCTCCGCAACTCAGACCAAGATCTCTCTGCACCTCAGACCGAGTTTTCCTCCGCACCTCAGACCGAGATCCCTCTGCACCTCAGACTGAGATCCCTCTGCACCTCAGACTGAGATCCCTCTGCACCTCAGACTGAGATCCCTCTGCACCTCAGACTGAGATCCCTCTGCACCTCAGAATGAGATCCCTCCGCACCTCAGAGACCGAGATCCCTCCGCACCTCCGACTGAGATCCCACCGCACCTCAGACCGAGATCCCTCCGCAAAGGCCGAGATCCCTCCGCAAAGACCCAGATCCCTCCGCAACTCAGAGACCCAGATCCCTCCACACCTCAGACCGAGATCCCTCCGCAAAGACCCAGATCCCTCCGCAACTCAGAGACCCAGATCCCTCTGCACCTCAGAGACCCAGACCCCTCCACACCTCAGACTGAGATCCCTACGCACCTCAGAGACCCAGATCCCTCCGCAACTCAGACCGAGATCTCTCTGCACCTCAGACCGAGATCCCTCTGCACCTCAGACTGAGATCCCTCTGCACCTCAGACTGAGATCCCTCTGCACCTCAGAATGAGATCCCTCCGCACCTCAGACTGAGATCCCTCCGCACCTCAGACTGAGATCCCTCCGCACCTCAGACTGAGATCCCTCCGCACCTCAGACTGAGATCCCTCTGCACCTCAGACTGAGATCCCTCCGCACCTCAGACCGAGATCCCTCCGCACCTCAGAGACCGAGATCCCTCCGCACCTCAGAGACCGAGATCCCTCGGCACCTCAGACCGAGATCCCTCGGCACCTCAGACCGAGATCCCTCCGCACCTCAGACTGAGATCCCTCCGCACCTCATAGAATTTACAGTGCAGAAGGAGGCCATTCGGCCCATCGAGTCTGCACTGGCTCTTGGAAAGAGCACCCTACCCAAGGTCAACATCTCCACCCTATCCCCATAACCCAGTAACCCCACCCAACACTAAGGGAAACTTTGGACACTAAGGGCAATTTATCATAGCCAATCCACCTAACCTGCACATCTTTGGACTGTGGGAGGAAACCGGAGCACCCGGAGAAAACCCACGCACACACGGGGAGGATGTGCAGACTCCGCACAGACAGTGACCCAAGCCGGAATCGAACCTGGGACCCTGGAGCTGTGAAGCAATTGTGCTATCCACAATGCTACCGTGCTGCCCTCAGACTCAGATCCCTCCGTACCTCAGACTGAGATCCCTCCCACCTCAGACCCAGAACCCTCCGCATCTCAGAGACCGAGATCCCTCCGCACCTCAGACCGAAATCCCTCCGCACCTCAGACCGAGATCCCTCCACACCTCAGACCGAGATCCCTCCGCACCACAGACCGAGATCCCTCCGCACTTCAGACCGAGATCCCTCCGCACCTCAGACCGAGATCCCTCCGCACCTCAGACCGAGATCCCTCCGCACCTCAGACTGAGATCCCTCCGCACCTCAGACCGAGATCCCTCCGCACCTCAGACCCAGATCCCTCCGCACCTCAGACCCAGATCCCTCTGAACCACAGAGACCGAGATACCTCCGCACCTCTGAGACCCAGATCCCTCCGCGCCTCTGAGACCCAGATCCCTCTGCACCTCAGACCCAGATCCCTCCGCACCTCAGAGACCGAGAACCCTCCGCATCTCAGAGACCGAGATCCCTCCGCACCTCAGACCGAAATCCCTCCGCACCTCAGACCGAGATCCCTCCACACCTCAGACCGAGATCCCTCCGCACCTCAGACCGAGATCCCTCCGCACTTCAGACCGAGATCCCTCCGCACCTCAGACCGAGATCCCTCCGCACCTCAGACCGAGATCCCGCCGCACCTCAGACCGAGATCCCTCCGCACCTCAGACCGAGATCCCTCCGCACCTCAGACCGAGATCCCTCCGCACCTCAGACCGAGATCCCTCCGCACCTCAGACCCAGATCCCTCCGCACCTCAGACCCAGATCCCTCCGCACCTCTGAGACCCAGATCCCTCTGCACCTCAGACCCAGATCCCTCCGCACCTCAGAGACCGAGATCCCTCCACACCTCAGACCGAGATCCCTCCGCACCTCAGACCGAGATCCCTCCGCACCTCAGAGACCGAGATCCCTCCGCACCTCAGACCGAGATCCCTCCACACCTCAGACCGATATCCCTCCACGCCTCAGACCGAGATCCCTCCGCACCTCAGACCGAGATACCTCCACACCTCAGAGACCGAGATCATCCGCACCTCAGTGACCGAGATCCCTCCGCACCTCAGAGACCGAGATCCCTCCGCACCTCAGACCGAGATCCCTCCGCACCTCAGACCCAGATCCCTCCGCACCTCAGACCCAGATCCCTCCGCACCTCTGAGACCCAGATCCCTCTGCACCTCAGACCCAGATCCCTCTGAACCACAGAGACCGAGATCCCTCCGCACCTCTGAGACCCAGATCCCTCCGCACCTCTGAGACCCAGATCCCTCTGCACCTCAGACCCAGATCCCTCCGCACCTCAGAGACCGAGATCCCTCCACACCTCAGACCGAGATCCCTCCGCACCTCAGACCGAGATCCCTCCGCACCTCAGAGACCGAGATCCCTCCGCACCTCAGACCGAGATCCCTCCACACCTCAGACCGATATCCCTCCACGCCTCAGACCGAGATCCCTCCGCACCTCAGACCGAGATACCTCCACACCTCAGAGACCGAGATCATCCGCACCTCAGTGACCGAGATCCCTCCGCACCTCAGAGACCGAGATCCCTCCGCACCTCAGAGACCGAGATCCCTCCGCACCTCAGAGACCGAGATCCCTCCGCACCTCAGAGACCGAGATCCCTCCGCACCTCAGAGACCGAGATCCCTCCGCACCTCAGAGATCCAGATCCCTCTGCACCTCAGACCCAGATCCCTCCGCATCTCAGACTGAGATCCCTCCGCATCTCAGAGACTGAGATCCCTCCACACCTCAGAGACTGAGATCCCTCCGCACCTCAGACTGAGATCCCCGCACACCTCACACCGAGACCCCTCCGCATCTCAGACTGAGATCCCTCCACATCTCAGAGACTGAGATCCCTCCGCACCTCAGAGACTGAGATCCCTCCGCACCTCAGAGACTGAGATCCCTCCGCACCTCAGAGACTGAGATCCCTCCGCACCTCAGACCGAGATCCCCCCACACCACAGACCGAGATCCCTCCGCATCTCAGACTGAGATCCCTCCGCACCTCAGACTGAGATCCCTCCACACCTCACACCGAGATCCCTCCGCAGCTCAGACCCAGATCCCTCCGCTTCTCAGACCGAGAGCCCTCCGCACCTCAGACCGAGATCCCTCCGCACCTCAGAGACTGAGATCCCTCTGCACCTCAGACCGAGATCCCTCCACACCTCAGACCGAGATCCCTCCACACCTCAGACGGAGATCCATCTGCACCTCAGACCGAGATCCCTCCACCCCTCAAACTGAGATCCCTCCGCACCTCAGAGACCGAGATCCCTCTGCACATCAGACCCAGATCCCTTCGCACCTCAGACCGAGATCCCTCCGCACCTCAGACCGAGATCCCTCCGCACCTCAGACCGAGATCCCTCCGCACCTCAGACCGAGATCCCTCCGCACCTCAGACCGAGATCCCTCCGCACCTCAGACCGAGATCCCTCCGCACCTCAGACCGAGATCCCTCCGCACCTCAGAGACCCAGATCCCTCCGCACCTCAGACCGAGATCCCTCCGCACCTCAGACCGAGATCCCTCCGCACCTCAGAGACCCAATTCCCTCCGCACCTCAGAGACCCAGATCCCTCCACATCTCAGACTGAGATCCCTCCGCACCTCAGAGACTGAGAACCCTCCGCATCTCAGACCGAGATCCCTCCGCACCTCAGACCCAGATCCCTCCGCACCTCAGACCCAGATCCCTCTGAACCACAGAGACCGAGATCCCTCCGCACCTCAGACCGAGATCCCTCCGCACCTCAGACCGAGATCCCTCCGCACCTCAGAGACCGAGATCCCTCCGCACCTCAGACCGAGATCCCTCCACACCTCAGACCGATATCCCTCCGCACCTCAGACCGAGATCCCTCCGCACCTCAGACCGAGATCCCTCCGCACCTCAGAGACCCAGATCCCTCCGCACCTCAGACCGAGATCCCTCCGCACCTCAGACCGAGATCCCTCCGCACCTCAGAGACCCAATTCCCTCCGCACCTCAGAGACCCAGATCCCTCCACATCTCAGACTGAGATCCCTCCGCACCTCAGAGACTGAGAACCCTCCGCATCTCAGACCGAGATCCCTCCGCACCTCTGAGACCCAGATCCCTCTGCACCTCAGACCCAGATCCCTCCGCACCTCAGAGACCGAGATCCCTTCGCACCTCAGACCGAGATCCCTCCGCACCTCAGACCGAGATCCCTCCGCACCTCAGAGACCGAGATCCCTCCGCACCTCAGACCGAGATCCCTCCACACCTCAGACCGATATCCCTCCACGCCTCAGACCGAGATCCCTCCGTACCTCAGACCGAGATCCCTCCACACCTCAGAGACCGAGATCCCTCCGCACCTCAGTGACCGAGATCCCTCCGCACCTCAGAGACCGAGATCCCTCCGCACCTCAGAGATCCAGATCCCTCTGCACCTCAGACCCAGATCCCTCCGCATCTCAGACTGAGATCCCTCCGCATCTCAGAGATTGAGATCCCTCCGCACCTCAGACTGAGATCCCTCCACACCTCACACCGAGATCCCTCCGCAGCTCAGACCCAGATCCCTCCGCTTCTCAGACCGAGAGCCCTCCGCACCTCAGACCGAGATCCCTCCGCACCTCAGAGACTGAGATCCCTCTGCACCTCAGACCGAGATCCCTCCACACCTCAGACCGAGATCCCTCCACACCTCAGACGGAGATCCATCCGCACCTCAGACCGAGATCCCTCCACCCCTCAAACTGAGATCCCTCCGCACCTCAGAGACCGAGATCCCTCTGCACATCAGACCCAGATCCCTTCGCACCTCAGACCCAGATCCCTCCGCACCTCAGACCGAGATCCCTCCGCACCTCAGACCGAGATCCCTCCGCACCTCAGACCGAGATCCCTCCGCACCTCAGAGACCCAGATCCCTCCGCACCTCAGACCGAGATCCCTCCGCACCTCAGACCGAGATCCCTCCGCACCTCAGAGACCCAGATCCCTCCGCACCTCAGAGACCCAGATACCTCCGCACCTCAGACTGAGATCCCTCCACATCTCAGAGACCCAGATCCCTCCACATCTCAGACTGAGATCCCTCCGCACCTCAGAGACTGAGAACCCTCCGCATCTCAGACCGAGATCCCTCCGCACCTCAGACCCAGATCCCTCCGCACCTCAGACCCAGATCCCTCTGAACCACAGAGACCGAGATCCCTCCGCACCTCTGAGACCCAGATCCCTCCGCACCTCTGAGACCCAGATCCCTCTGCACCTCAGACCCAGATCCCTCCGCATCTCAGAGACCGAGATCCCTCCGCACCTCAGACCGAGATCCCTCCGCACCTCAGACCGAGATCCCTCCGCACCTCAGAGACCGAGATCCCTCCGCACCTCAGACCAAGATCCCTCCACACCTCAGACCGATATCCCTCCACGCCTCAGACCGAGATCCCTCCGCACCTCAGACCGAGATCCCTCCACACCTCAGAGACCGAGATCCCTCCGCACCTCAGTGACCGAGATCCCTCCGCACCTCAGAGACCGAGATCCCTCCGCACCTCAGAGACCGAGATCCCTCCGCACCTCAGAGACCGAGATCCCTCCGCACCTCAGAGATCCAGATCCCTCTGCACCTCAGACCCAGATCCCTCCGCATCTCAGACTGAGATCCCTCCGCATCTCAGAGACTGAGATCCCTCCGCACCTCAGACTGAGATCCCCCCACACCTCACACCGAGACCCCTCCGCATCTCAGACTGAGATCCCTCCACATCTCAGAGACTGAGATCCCTCCGCACCTCAGACCGAGATCCCCCCACACCTCAGACCGAGATCCCCCCACACCTCAGACCGAGATCCCTCCGCATCTCAGACTGAGATCCCTCCGCACCTCAGACTGAGATCCCTCCGCACCTCAGACTGAGATCCCTCCACACCTCACACCAAGATCCCTCCGCATCTCAGACTGAGATCCCTCCGCATCTCAGAGACTGAGATCCCTCCGCACCTCAGACTGAGATCCCCCCACACCTCACACCGAGACCCCTCCGCATCTCAGACTGAGATCCCTCCACATCTCAGAGACTGAGATCCCTCCGCACCTCAGACCGAGATCCCCCCACACCTCAGACCGAGATCCCCCCACACCTCAGACCGAGATCCCTCCACACCTCAGAGACCGAGATCCCTCCGCACCTCAGTGACCGAGATCCCTCCGCACCTCAGAGACCGAGATCCCTCCGCACCTCAGAGACCGAGATCCCTCCGCACCTCAGAGACCGAGATCCCTCCGCACCTCAGAGATCCAGATCCCTCTGCACCTCAGACCCAGATCCCTCCGCATCTCAGACTGAGATCCCTCCGCATCTCAGAGACTGAGATCCCTCCGCACCTCAGACTGAGATCCCCCCACACCTCACACCGAGACCCCTCCGCATCTCAGACTGAGATCCCTCCACATCTCAGAGACTGAGATCCCTCCGCACCTCAGACCGAGATCCCCCCACACCTCAGACCGAGATCCCCCCACACCTCAGACCGAGATCCCTCCGCATCTCAGACTGAGATCCCTCCGCACCTCAGACTGAGATCCCTCCGCACCTCAGACTGAGATCCCTCCACACCTCACACCAAGATTCCTCCGCAGCTCAGACCCAGATCCCTCCGCTTCTCAGACCGAGAGCCCTCCGCACCTCAGACCGAGATCCCTCCGCACCTCAGAGACTGAGATCCCTCCGCACCTCAGACTGAGATCCCCCCACACCTCAGACCGAGATCCCCCCACACCTCAGACCGAGATCCCTCCGCATCTCAGACTGAGTACCCTCCGCACCTCAGACTGAGATCCCTCCGCACCTCAGAGACCCAGATCCCTCCGCACCTCAGAGACCCAGATACCTCCGCACCTCAGACTGAGATCCCTCCACATCTCAGAGACCCAGATCCCTCCACATCTCAGACTGAGATCCCTCCGCACCTCAGAGACTGAGAACCCTCCGCATCTCAGACCGAGATCCCTCCGCACCTCAGACCCAGATCCCTCCGCACCTCAGACCCAGATCCCTCTGAACCACAGAGACCGAGATCCCTCCGCACCTCTGAGACCCAGATCCCTCCGCACCTCTGAGACCCAGATCCCTCTGCACCTCAGACCCAGATCCCTCCGCACCTCAGAGACCGAGATCCCTCCGCACCTCAGACCGAGATCCCTCCGCACCTCAGACCGAGATCCCTCCGCACCTCAGAGACCGAGATCCCTCCGCACCTCAGACCAAGATCCCTCCACACCTCAGACCGATATCCCTCCACGCCTCAGACCGAGATCCCTCCGCACCTCAGACCGAGATCCCTCCACACCTCAGAGACCGAGATCCCTCCGCACCTCAGTGACCGAGATCCCTCCGCACCTCAGAGACCGAGATCCCTCCGCACCTCAGAGACCGAGATCCCTCCGCACCTCAGAGACCGAGATCCCTCCGCACCTCAGAGATCCAGATCCCTCTGCACCTCAGACCCAGATCCCTCCGCATCTCAGACTGAGATCCCTCCGCATCTCAGAGACTGAGATCCCTCCGCACCTCAGACTGAGATCCCCCCACACCTCACACCGAGACCCCTCCGCATCTCAGACTGAGATCCCTCCACATCTCAGAGACTGAGATCCCTCCGCACCTCAGACCGAGATCCCCCCACACCTCAGACTGAGATCCCCCCACACCTCAGACCGAGATCCCTCCGCACCTCAGACTGAGATCCCTCCGCACCTCAGACTGAGATCCCTCCGCACCTCAGACTGAGATCCCTCCACACCTCACACCAAGATCCCTCCGCATCTCAGACTGAGATCCCTCCGCATCTCAGAGACTGAGATCCCTCCGCACCTCAGACTGAGATCCCCCCACACCTCACACCGAGACCCCTCCGCATCTCAGACTGAGATCCCTCCACATCTCAGAGACTGAGATCCCTCCGCACCTCAGACCGAGATCCCCCCACACCTCAGACCGAGATCCCCCCACACCTCAGACCGAGATCCCTCCACACCTCAGAGACCGAGATCCCTCCGCACCTCAGTGACCGAGATCCCTCCGCACCTCAGAGACCGAGATCCCTCCGCACCTCAGAGACCGAGATCCCTCCGCACCTCAGAGATCCAGATCCCTCTGCACCTCAGACCCAGATCCCTCCGCATCTCAGACTGAGATCCCTCCGCATCTCAGAGACTGAGATCCCTCCGCACCTCAGACTGAGATCCCCCCACACCTCACACCGAGACCCCTCCGCATCTCAGACTGAGATCCCTCCACATCTCAGAGACTGAGATCCCTCCGCACCTCAGACCGAGATCCCCCCACACCTCAGACCGAGATCCCCCCACACCTCAGACCGAGATCCCTCCGCATCTCAGACTGAGATCCCTCCGCACCTCAGACTGAGATCCCTCCGCACCTCAGACAGAGATCCCTCCACACCTCACACCAAGATTCCTCCGCAGCTCAGACCCAGATCCCTCCGCTTCTCAGACCGAGAGCCCTCCGCACCTCAGACCGAGATCCCTCCGCACCTCAGAGACTGAGATCCCTCCGCACCTCAGACTGAGATCCCCCCACACCTCAGACCGAGATCCCCCCACACCTCAGACCGAGATCCCTCCGCACCTCAGACTGAGATCCCTCCGCACCTCAGAGACCCAGATCCCTCCGCACCTCAGAGACCCAGATACCTCCGCACCTCAGACTGAGATCCCTCCACATCTCAGAGACCCAGATCCCTCCACATCTCAGACTGAGATCCCTCCACATCTCAGAGACCCAGATCCCTCCACATCTCAGACTGAGATCCCTCCGCACCTCAGAGACTGAGAACCCTCCGCATCTCAGACCGAGATCCCTCCGCACCTCAGACCCAGATCCCTCCGCACCTCAGACCCAGATCCCTCTGAACCACAGAGACCGAGATCCCTCCGCACCTCTGAGACCCAGATCCCTCCGCACCTCTGAGACCCAGATCCCTCTGCACCTCAGACCCAGATCCCTCCGCACCTCAGAGACCGAGATCCCTCCGCACCTCAGACCCAGATCCCTCCGCACCTCAGAGACCGAGATCCCTCCGCACCTCAGACCCAGATCCCTCCGCACCTCAGAGACCGAGATCCCTCCGCACCTCAGACCGAGATCCCTCCGCACCTCAGACCGAGATCCCTCCGCACCTCAGACCGAGATCCCTCCGCACCTCAGACCGAGATCCCTCCACACCTCAGACCGATATCCCTCCACACCTCAGACCGAGATCCCTCCGCACCTCAGACCGAGATCCCTCCACACCTCAGAGACCGAGATCCCTCCGCACCTCAGAGACCGAGATCCCTCCGCACCTCAGACCGAGATCCCTCCGCACCTCAGAGACCGAGATCCCTCCGCACCTCAGACCGAGATCCCTCCACACCTCAGAGACCGAGATCCCTCCGCACCTCAGAGACCGAGATCCCTCCGCACCTCAGACCGAGATCCCTCCGCACCTCAGACCGAGATCCCTCCACACCTCAGACCGATATCCCTCCACACCTCAGACCGAGATCCCTCCGCACCTCAGACCGAGATCCCTCCACACCTCAGTGACCGAGATCCCTCCGCACCTCAGAGACCGAGATCCCTCCGCACCTCAGACCCAGATCCCTCCGCATCTCAGACCGAGATCCCTCCGCACCTCACACCGAGACCCCTCCGCATCTCAGACTGAGATCCCTCCACATCTCTGAGACCCAGATCCCTCCGCACCTCAGAGACCGAGATCCCTTCGCACCTCAGACCGAGATCCCTCCGCACCTCAGAGACCGAGATCCCTCCGCACCTCAGACCGAGATCCCTCCACACCTCAGACCGAGATCCCTCCGCACCTCAGAGACCGAGATCCCTCCGCACCTCAGACCGAGATCCCTCCACACCTCAGACCGATATCCCTCCGCACCTCAGACCGAGATCCCTCCGCATCTCAGAGACCGAGATCCCTTCGCACCTCAGACCGAGATCCCTCCACGCCTCAGACCGAGATCCCTCTGCACCTCAGACCCAGATCCCTCCGCATCTCAGAGACCGAGATCCCTTCGCACCTCAGACCCAGATCCCTCCGCACCTCAGAGACCGAGATCCCTCTGCACCTCAGACCCAGATCCCTCCGCACCTCAGAGACCGAGATCCCTCCGCACCTCAGACCGAGATCCCTCCGCACCTCAGAGACCGAGATCCCTCCGCACCTCAGACCGAGATCCCTCCACACCTCAGACCGATATCCCTCCACGCCTCAGACCGAGATCCCTCCACACCTCAGAGACCGAGATCCCTCCGCACCTCAGAGACCGAGATCCCTCCGCACCTCAGAGATCCAGATCCCTCTGCACCTCAGACCCAGATCCCTCCGCATCTCAGACTGAGATCCCTCCGCATCTCAGAGATTGAGATCCCTCCGCACCTCAGACTGAGATCCCTCCACACCTCACACCGAGATCCCTCCGCAGCTCAGACCCAGATCCCTCCGCTTCTCAGACCGAGAGCCCTCCGCACCTCAGACCGAGATCCCTCCGCACCTCAGAGACTGAGATCCCTCCGCACCTCAGACCGAGATCCCTCCGCAGCTCAGACCCAGATCCCTCCGCTTCTCAGACCGAGATCCCTCCACACCTCAGACGGAGATCCATCCGCACCTCAGACCGAGATCCCTCCACACCTCAGACCGAGATCCCTCCGCACCTCAGAGACTGAGATCCCTCCACACCTCAGACCGAGATCCCTCCACACCTCAGACGGAGATCCATCCGCACCTCAGACCGAGATCCCTCCACCCCTCAAACTGAGATCCCTCCGCACCTCAGAGACCGAGATCCCTCTGCACATCAGACCCAGATCCCTTCGCACCTCAGACCCAGATCCCTCCGCACCTCAGACCGAGATCCCTCCGCACCTCAGACCGAGATCCCTCCGCACCTCAGACCGAGATCCCTCCGCACCTCAGAGACCCAGATCCCTCCGCACCTCAGACCGAGATCCCTCCGCACCTCAGAGACCCAGATCCCTCCGCACCTCAGAGACCCAGATACCTCCGCACCTCAGACTGAGATCCCTCCACATCTCAGAGACCCAGATCCCTCCACATCTCAGACTGAGATCCCTCCACATCTCAGACTGAGATCCCTCCGCACCTCAGAGACTGAGAACCCTCCGCATCTCAGACCGAGATCTCTCCGCACCTCAGACCCAGATCCCTCCGCACCTCAGACCCAGATCCCTCTGAACCACAGAGACCGAGATCCCTCCGCACCTCTGAGACCCAGATCCCTCCGCACCTCTGAGACCCAGATCCCTCTGCACCTCAGACCCAGATCCCTCCGCACCTCAGAGACCGAGATCCCTCCACACCTCAGACCGAGATCCCTCCGCACCTCAGACCGAGATCCCTCCGCACCTCAGAGACCGAGATCCCTCCGCACCTCAGACCAAGATCCCTCCACACCTCAGACCGATATCCCTCCACGCCTCAGACCGAGATCCCTCCGCACCTCAGACCGAGATCCCTCCACACCTCAGAGACCGAGATCCCTCCGCACCTCAGTGACCGAGATCCCTCCGCACCTCAGAGACCGAGATCCCTCCGCACCTCAGAGACCGAGATCCCTCCGCACCTCAGAGACCGAGATCCCTCCGCACCTCAGAGATCCAGATCCCTCTGCACCTCAGACCCAGATCCCTCCGCATCTCAGACTGAGATCCCTCCGCATCTCAGAGACTGAGATCCCTCCGCACCTCAGACTGAGATCCCCCCACACCTCACACCGAGACCCCTCCGCATCTCAGACTGAGATCCCTCCACATCTCAGAGACTGAGATCCCTCCGCACCTCAGACCGAGATCCCCCCACACCTCAGACCGAGATCCCCCCACACCTCAGACCGAGATCCCTCCGCATCTCAGACTGAGATCCCTCCGCACCTCAGACTGAGATCCCTCCGCACCTCAGACTGAGATCCCTCCACACCTCACACCAAGATCCCTCCGCATCTCAGACTGAGATCCCTCCGCATCTCAGAGACTGAGATCCCTCCGCACCTCAGACTGAGATCCCCCCACACCTCACACCGAGACCCCTCCGCATCTCAGACTGAGATCCCTCCACATCTCAGAGACTGAGATCCCTCCGCACCTCAGACCGAGATCCCCCCACACCTCAGACCGAGATCCCCCCACACCTCAGACCGAGATCCCTCCACACCTCAGAGACCGAGATCCCTCCGCACCTCAGTGACCGAGATCCCTCCGCACCTCAGAGACCGAGATCCCTCCGCACCTCAGAGACCGAGATCCCTCCGCACCTCAGAGACCGAGATCCCTCCGCACCTCAGAGATCCAGATCCCTCTGCACCTCAGACCCAGATCCCTCCGCATCTCAGACTGAGATCCCTCCGCATCTCAGAGACTGAGATCCCTCCGCACCTCAGACTGAGATCCCCCCACACCTCACACCGAGACCCCTCCGCATCTCAGACTGAGATCCCTCCACATCTCAGAGACTGAGATCCCTCCGCACCTCAGACCGAGATCCCCCCACACCTCAGACCGAGATCCCCCCACACCTCAGACCGAGATCCCTCCGCATCTCAGACTGAGATCCCTCCGCACCTCAGACTGAGATCCCTCCGCACCTCAGACTGAGATCCCTCCACACCTCACACCAAGATTCCTCCGCAGCTCAGACCCAGATCCCTCCGCTTCTCAGACCGAGAGCCCTCCGCACCTCAGACCGAGATCCCTCCGCACCTCAGAGACTGAGATCCCTCCGCACCTCAGACTGAGATCCCCCCACACCTCAGACCGAGATCCCCCCACACCTCAGACCGAGATCCCTCCGCATCTCAGACTGAGTACCCTCCGCACCTCAGACTGAGATCCCTCCGCACCTCAGAGACCCAGATCCCTCCGCACCTCAGAGACCCAGATACCTCCGCACCTCAGACTGAGATCCCTCCACATCTCAGAGACCCAGATCCCTCCACATCTCAGACTGAGATCCCTCCGCACCTCAGAGACTGAGAACCCTCCGCATCTCAGACCGAGATCCCTCCGCACCTCAGACCCAGATCCCTCCGCACCTCAGACCCAGATCCCTCTGAACCACAGAGACCGAGATCCCTCCGCACCTCTGAGACCCAGATCCCTCCGCACCTCTGAGACCCAGATCCCTCTGCACCTCAGACCCAGATCCCTCCGCACCTCAGAGACCGAGATCCCTCCGCACCTCAGACCGAGATCCCTCCGCACCTCAGACCGAGATCCCTCCGCACCTCAGAGACCGAGATCCCTCCGCACCTCAGACCAAGATCCCTCCACACCTCAGACCGATATCCCTCCACGCCTCAGACCGAGATCCCTCCGCACCTCAGACCGAGATCCCTCCACACCTCAGAGACCGAGATCCCTCCGCACCTCAGTGACCGAGATCCCTCCGCACCTCAGAGACCGAGATCCCTCCGCACCTCAGAGACCGAGATCCCTCCGCACCTCAGAGACCGAGATCCCTCCGCACCTCAGAGATCCAGATCCCTCTGCACCTCAGACCCAGATCCCTCCGCATCTCAGACTGAGATCCCTCCGCATCTCAGAGACTGAGATCCCTCCGCACCTCAGACTGAGATCCCCCCACACCTCACACCGAGACCCCTCCGCATCTCAGACTGAGATCCCTCCACATCTCAGAGACTGAGATCCCTCCGCACCTCAGACCGAGATCCCCCCACACCTCAGACCGAGATCCCCCCACACCTCAGACCGAGATCCCTCCGCATCTCAGACTGAGATCCCTCCGCACCTCAGACTGAGATCCCTCCGCACCTCAGACTGAGATCCCTCCACACCTCACACCAAGATCCCTCCGCACCTCAGACCGAGATCCCTCCGCACCTCAGAGACTGAGATCCCTCCGCACCTCAGACTGAGATCCCTCCGCACCTCAGACTGAGATCCCCCCACACCTCAGACCGAGATCCCCCCACACCTCAGACCGAGATCCCTCCGCATCTCAGACTGAGTACCCTCCGCACCTCAGACTGAGATCCCTCCGCACCTCAGACTGAGATCCCTCCACACCTCACACCGAGATCCCTCCGCAGCTCAGACCCAGATCCCTCCGCTTCTCAGACCGAGAGCCCTCCGCACCTCAGACCGAGATCCCTCCGCACCTCAGAGACTGAGATCCCTCTGCACCTCAGACCGAGATCCCTCCACACCTCAGACCGAGATCCCTCCACACCTCAGACGGAGATCCATCCGCACCTCAGACCGAGATCCCTCCACCCCTCAAACTGAGATCCCTCCGCACCTCAGAGACCGAGATCCCTCTGCACCTCAGACCCAGATCCCTTCGCACCTCAGACCGAGAACCCTCCGCACCTCAGACCGAGATCCCTCCGCACCTCTGACCGAGATCCCTCCGCACCTCAGACCGAGATCCCTCCGCACCTCAGAGACCCAGATCCCTCCGCACCTCAGAGACCCAGATCCCTCCGCACCTCAGACCGAGATCCCTCCGCACCTCAGAGACCCAGATCCCTCCGCACCTCAGAGACCCAGATCCCTCCGCATCTCAGACCGAGAACCCTCCGCACCTCAGAGACTGTGATCCCTCTGCATCTCAGAGACCGAGATCCCTCCGCACCTCAGAGACCCAGATCCCTCCGCACCTCAGACCGAGATCCCTCCGCACCTCAGACCGAGATCCCTCCGCACCTCAGAGACCCAGATCCCTCCGCACCTCAGAGACCCAGATCCCTCCGCACCTCAGACTGAGATCCCTCCACATCTCAGAGACCCAGATCCCTCCACATCTCAGACTGAGATCCCTCCGCACCTCAGAGACCCAGATCCCTCCGCACCTCAGACTGAGATCCCTCCATATCTCAGAGACCCAGATCCCTCCACATCTCAGACCGAGAACCCTCTGCACCTCAGAGACCCAGATCCCTCCGCACCTCAGACTGAGATCCCTCCGCATCTCAGAGCCCCAGACCCCTCCATATCTCAGAACTCTGCAATCTTTCACCATTTTATTCTTCCTACAAAATGGACAATTTCACATTTCCCCAGATTATGCTTCATTTGCCAGATCTTTGTCCACTCACTGAACCTTTCTATGTCTTTTTTGTAGCTTCCTTATGTCTTCCTCACAACTTAATTTCCTACCTATCTTTGTGTCATCAGGAAATGTGGACCCTTCATCCAAATCATTGATATGATTGGAAACCGTTGCGGGCCCAGCGTGACCCCTGTGGCCCACCATTTGTTACTTTTTTTACAGCCTGAAAAAGATCCATTTATTCCTACTCTGTGTCCTGCTAGCCAGCAAATCTTCTATCCGTGTCAATATGTTACCCCCTGTAACAATTGCTTTTTTCCCCCTCCCGCAATGACCTTTGATGTGCCATTTTATCAAATGCCTTCTGGAGATCTAAGTACAGTACATCCACCGGTTCCCCTTTATCCACAGCACAGGTCACTTCCTCAAGAACCCCAATAAGTTGGTTAAACATGTTTTACCTTTCACAAAACCATGTTGACTCTGTCTGATTACCATGTGCTTGGCCAAGTGCCCTTCTTAAAGATAACTTCTTTAATGATGGCTTCTAACATTTTCCCTATAACAGATGTTAAGCTATATTTCTGGCTAGCTTTCACTCGTACTCTAATTTTTCTGTCCTTTTCAATCTTTTAGTCATGGTTTGTTGTTCCTTATATTCTCTCCAATCAACGCACCTTCCACCTGTATTTGCACTATTATATGCATTTTCCTTAAGTTCCCTTTCTAGTTAACCATGGATGGTGGATCCATCTCTTGGATATTTTCTTATTCGTTGGAATGTATCTATTTTGCGTATTCTGAAAATCCCTTTAAATGTTTGCCACTGCATCTCTGTTGATCTATCCCTTAACCTAATTTGCCAATCCACTTCAGCCAGCTCTGCTTTGATACCCTCATAATCGCCTTTATTTAAGTTTAAAAACAAAGTCTGAGACCCACTTCTCTATCCCTCAAACTGAGTTTAAAATTCAATCATATTATGATCACTGCTACCTAGGAGCTGTTCTAAGAAACTATTCTGAAAACATTCAATGAACTCCTCGGAAGGCTACCTTTGCCCCTCTGACTTTTCCCCTCTTAAAATCTCCCATGATTACCATCGTGCCTTTCTGGCGAGCTTCAGTTATTTCTTCCTTTTTGCCCCATTCTACCACGTGTTACGTTCGGGGACTTGTACATGACTCCCACAAGTGACTTCTTGCCTTTATCATTTCTCATCTCTACCCAAACCATTTCAACAACCTGGTTTCCTGAACTTAGGTCATCTGTCTGCATCGTTCTAATCCCATCATTAACTAACAGAGCCACTCCACCACCTTTTCTTCACATCCTGTCCTTCCTAAATATCCTGTACTCTTCAACACTCGGTCCCAATCCATATCCTCCCGCAGCCATGTCTCCATAATATCTATCATGTGCACACTCTGCTTATCTGTTTTGTTTCGAATGCTTCATGCACCAATCATTTTTTGTTCGATCCTCTAGTCTCATCGTTTGATTTACTGTAAGATTTGTATTCTCTATCGCTCCCTGTCACGCTCTGTTTTTAATTTCCAGGATTTATTTTTTTCCTTGTCTTTACTCTTTGATGGCTTCCCAAATTTGATTATTTGCCTCACTACTTAGATTAAACCCTCTCTATTCCCCGAGTTATGCGGCTCACAAGAATGGTCCCAGCCATGGCTCAGGTGTCGACCAGTCCAACGGTACAGGTCCCACTTTCCCCAGCAATAGTGCCAGTGCCACAGAAACTGGAAACCCACGTCCTCCAAACCTGTCTGCGAGTCCTTTGCTAATTTACACCTGGCTCAGGTAATAATCCACAGATTTTGACCTTGAGTTTTGCTTCTTAATTTGGCACCAATCGCTTCTCGGCCTTGTGGCTCAGATCAAGCCTCAGATTGAGCCCAAGCCAAGAAGCGATGTGTTTTCTTGTCAGCTTGGATCTTGTGCGTCTCTCTTGTGGAAACCACGAATTAGCTTCAATTTGAATTTCAGTTGTTTTTTGGAGCAATGAGATGGATTAAGGGTTGTCCCTGTCCACTCTCTGCATTGGCTTTGTAACTTTAAGGATGGGCTAAAACATTTAAAAAAGTAATTATTTGGTACCCAGCTCTTCATACTGACGTTGCAAAACCTCCTCCATTGTCCTACCTATGTTGTTGGTACCGACGTGGACCACAATGACTGGGTTCTCCCCCTCCCACAGCAAATTCCTCTTCAGCCCTGAGCAGGTGCCCCAAACTCAGGCACCGGGCAGACAACACAGCCATCCGGACTCTTGTTCTTTGCTGCGGAGAATGGTGTCAATCCCTCTAACTATACTGTCCCCAACTACCACTGATTTCCTTGTGACTGTCCCTGCTTGAAAGTGTCCCGGTAACTTTCCCCCTTCCTGATGTGCCGCAGTGTCTGCAGCTCGGCCTCCAGTTTAATAGTTCAGAGCTGAAGTTTCCTGCAGCTGCAAACACTTCAACTGCAGGTGTGTTTGCCCTGGATCAGGGTGGCATCCAGAAGCTCTCACATCTTGCAATTGTAGTACTTTACCTGCCCTGCCATCTCCAATATGTGTAAGCTAATTAATAATTGCTAATTAATTTCTAATTAATAAAGCCTCCACCTTTCATGCACTGCCAGGAAACTTTACAGTAGTGATAAAACTTAGTTTTGAATAATACCTGTTACTGACTTCCCTGCCCCGTCTGTTGCACCAATGTAGAAATCAAATATTCTAGACTGAAAAAAGAGTTCAAGAAAAATGTACCTCCTCCCAGTCCTTCACCAAACTTCCCACTTAACCTCGTGCCGTGAAGCACCTCTTTCCCCTCCCAATGCGCTGAAATCCCACTTTGAACTAAATCCCCAAATATACTCAAAGTCAAAAGAAAACTACTGCGGATGCTGGAATCTGAAACAAAAACAGAAAATGCTGTACCATCTCAGCAGGCCTGACAGGGTCCGTGGAGAGAGAAGGGAGCTGACGTTTCCGGTCTTGATCACTCTCTGTCAAAGTCATCCAGACTCAAAACGAAAGCTCCCTTCTCTCTCCACAGATGCTGTCAGGCCTGCTGGGAATGTCCAGCATTTTCCGTTTTTGCCCCAACTCGTTCTGTGACTCACTCAGCATGAAGTCTCCCCTTACTGACTGCCTCTTACTAACGGAGCCAGAAAAGGTCCAAATGGTCCTAACAAGAACAATTTGGGGGCAGTTTAACAATCTCCCCTATCACGGACTCTTAGCCACCCCAAAGTCCATTAATAAAATAAATTATAAATTACATTCCAGGATTTGGCAGACCGAGAGGAAGTGCCTTCAACCACAGGAAGATCTTCAGTCGATGCCGAAGGTTCCTGCACTTTTGTTGGTGTTGTGGTCTTCACCCTGGGGATTTTAATTCCAATATTGTCTTCAGCAGAGAGGTAGGGTGTAGAGTGGGACAGATGTTGGGAATTAGCCAGCAGTTTTGACTAACATACAATAACGCTGTTTTTTTATTTGACAGAATATTTACTTTGACCCTACGAGTCTGACTGGGCTGGAGGACCAGTATACCTTCAACAAGAGCCTGAAAGCTGCCTATAGTCTGCTGTCTGAGACTGGGTGTCAGGTATTTAAACAACATTTGCTTCCTCTCTGTACGAGGCTGAAACGGAAGGGGGATGGGGTGAATATTCTGGAACCATTCAGTGGGCTGAAGTGTTAATGTGCTGAATAGTCAGTTGATAAGGGAAGAAACTGGAGCCAGTTTGTCCTCAATGTAGGTTTACTCTCAAAACCCAGTATAACACCCAGTGTGACTGCATTTCCCTCCACACAGTCTATCCACCACAGGTGGAAAATGCTTCTTATGTGTCTGCCCAACCCGTACCCAGTTAGTAAAAGATAAAGTTGCCATATCCCAGATGACCAAAGGTCAACTTTTCCCTTTGAGGGGGGAGAGCTGACTGGTGGTGATTTAACCTGAGGGTCACCACACCTCAGGTGAGGGGCAAGGTTGAGAAGGCGGGGCCTTCATGAATAACCTCAGCCGGGAATTGAACGCACGCTGCTGGCCTCGCTCCGCATCACAAACCAGCTGTCCAGCCGACTGACCTAAACAGTATCAGCTGTTCCTAATCCCAGTTACAGCATGTACCCAATTGTATGTGCAGCGCGGTAGCACAGTGGTTAGCACAGTTGCTTCACAGCTCCAGGGTCCCAGGTTTGATTCCCCGCTGGGTCACTGTCTGTGCGGAGTCTGCACGTTCTCCCCGTGTCTGCGTGGGTTTCCTCCGGGTGCTCCGGTTTCCTCCCAACAGTCCAAGGATGTGCAGGTTAGGTGGATTGGCCGTGATAAATTGCCCCTTAGTGTCCAAAAAGGTTGGGTGGGGTTACTGGGTTACGGGGATAGGGTGTGGGCTTGGGTATGGTGCTCTTTCCAAGAGCTGGTGCAGACTCGATGGGCTGAATGGTCTCCTTCTGCTCTGCAAATTCTATGATTCTATAATTCTAGCCACAGTGTTTGCAACATTGACATGGAAGTGACAATTGTTAATGCCGACATTAGAACCATCGGGAAAACCAACCGGGGAACAACATGCATTTATGCAGCACCTTTCGCTATGAGGACATCCCAAAGCGAATTCGGCCAATCAAGTACTGTGAAGCGTACTCTCTGTTGTGCCGAATGTGGCGCACAGGAAGATCTCACAACCACCGTGATAAAGGACTCGATTGTCCCTTTCTAGCCATGTTGATTGAGAGACAGGTATTAGGGTCCCGGTCACCATGGAAATAGCAGCCATGGGGTCTTTTACATGACCCGAGGGAACAGCTGGAACCTCAGTCTAACATCTGTCCCTCGAGACGGTACCTCTCACAGTGCAGCCCTCCCTCAATACTGCATCCACCTTCATTTTCTGCCCCAGTCTCCGAAGAAACCAGAGGGAGAGTGCTACTCACTGAACCATGGCTCACGCATTTCCTCAGGATAGTGGCTCAGACCGCACTAAATTCCGAAGAGTAGAACATGGGGAAGGCCTCAGTGTCCCATCTCCTCCTCTGAGGAAGCTTTAGCTCCTCGGAGGAGGCCCAACAAATGCCACATCACTGTCACCAGACCTGTCCTCTGCTTTCAGGAGGAGGCGGGGTGGGAGGGATAGGGAGCAGAATGCACCCGGAGTAAGGTGTTTAACACATTCAAATATTCAATTGGGGCAATTTGTTTTTTGTTTCCTCTACCTGTAAGGATCTGTCATTTGATTTGTTCCTGGATATAATATGGCGCAGCGTGGAGGAGCGAGACACAGGCTCTGACAGACGCGGATTGTTTCCGGTATTCCCAGGGGTGTCCCAGGATCCTGTCAAAACCCATGGATTTGAAGATTGAGCGAGGAGGCTTTCCTAACTTTCGGAACGACATTGGACTGAAGTGGAAAACACCCTGCTCGGCTGGGACTGAGTGGAACTCACCCATCCCATCCACCTCATTCTTTCCATTGACTGGAGTTCCAGGTCAAACCAACCCGGCTTTCCGAACGTTCTATAATTGTACCAAGAGAACCTACAGAATGGCACTTGTGCCCACTCATTCCTGCACCCCCCCCCCCCCCCCCCACCCCCCACCCCTCCCCACACTCACTTCTGGTGTTCCCGAGAATCTATCCTTGGCTCCCTCCTCTTTATTCACATGCTACCCCTCAGCAAAAGACACGTGATTCAGCTTCCACTCGGGCGGAGAGATGGCAGATGGAGTTTAATCCGGACAAATGTGAGGTAATGCATTTTGGAAGGTCTAATGCAGGTAGGGAATATACAGTGAATGGTAGAACCCTCAAGAGTATTGAAAGACACAGAGATCTAGGTGTACAGGTCCACAGGTCACTGAAAGGGGCAACACAGGTGGAGAAGGTAGTCAAGAAGGCATACGGCATGCTTGCCTTCATTGGCCGGGGCATTGAGTATAAGAATTGGCAAGTCATGTTGCAGCTGTATAGAACCTTAGTTAGGCCACACTTGGAGTATAGTGTTCAATTCTGGTCGCCACACTACCAGAAGGATGTGGAGGCTTTAGAGAGGGTGCAGAAGAGATTTACCAGAATGTTGCCTGGTATGGAGGGCATAAGCTATGAGGTGCGGTTGAACAAACTCGGTTTGTTTTCACTGGAACAACGGAGGTTGAGGGGCGACCTGATAGAGGTCTACCAAATTTAGAGGGGCATAGACAGAGTGGATAGTCAGAGGTTTTTCCCCAGGGTAGAGGGGTCAATTACTAGGAGGCATAGGTTTAAGGTACGAGGGGCAAGGTTTAGAGGAGATGGACGAGGCAGGTTTTTTACACCGAGGGTAGTGGGTGCCTGGAACTCGCTGCCAGAGGAGGTGGTGGAAGCAGGGACGATAGTGACATTTAAGGGGCATCTTGACAAATACATGAATAGGATGGGAATAGAGGGATACGGACCCAGGAAGTGTAGAAGATTGTAGTTTAGTCGGGCAGCATGGTCGGCACGGGCTTGGAGGGCCGAAGGGCCTGTTCCTGTGCTGTACTTTTCTTGACAAATGCTTGATCGCAGGCAGTATGGACTATTAACAAGATGCACTGCCTCTCACCAAGGCTACTTCAACAACACCTTCCAAACCCCTGATCTCCACCATCTAGAAGGACAAGAGCAGCAGATACCTGGGAACCCCACCACCTGGAGGTTCCCCTCCAAGTCACTCATCACCCTGACTTGGAAATATATCCGCCGTTCCTTCACTGTCACTGGGGCAACATCCAGGAACTCCCTAGCAGCACTGTGGGTGTACCTACATCACATGGACTGCATCGCTTCAAGAAGAGAGTTCACCATAACCTTCTCAAGGGGCAGTTGGGTGGGCAATAAATAGGGGCCCACATCCCATGAAAAAAAAATATATCCCTGACATGAGCTTCCAAGTCATGTTTGTGCAGCTCCAATACCTATTTCCACCTCTGTAACATTGTCCAATTCCTCCCCTGTTTCAGCTCATCTACTGAAATCCTCATTCATCTCATTGTTACCTCCAGACTTGACGATTTAAGTACTGAGGGAGTGTCACACTGTCAGAGGGTCAGTACTGAAGGAGTGCTGCACTGTCAGAGGGTCAGTACTGAGGGAGTGCTGCACTGTCAGAGGGTCAGTACTGAGGGAGTGCCTCACTGTCAGAGGGTCAGTACTGAGGGAGCGCTACACTGTCAGAGGGTCAATACTGAGGGGGTGCCGCACTGTCAGAGGGTCAGTACTGAGGGAGTGCTGCACTGTCAGTGCGTCAGTACTGAAGGAGTGCTGCACTGTCAGAGGGTCAGTACTGAGGGAGTGCTGCACTGTCAGAGGGTCAGTACTGAGGGAGTGCTGCACTGTCAGAGGGTCAGTACTGAGGGAGTGCTGCACTGTCAGAGGGTCAGTACTGAGGGAGTGCTGCACTGTCAGAGGGTCAGTACTGAGGGAGTGCTGCACTGTCAGAGGGTCAGTACTGAGGGAGTGCTGCACTGTCAGAGGGTCAGTACTGAGGGAGTGCTGCACTGTCAGAGGGTCAGTACTGAGGGAGCGCTACACTGTCAGAGGGTCAGTACTGAGGGAGTGCCGCACTGTCAGAGGGTCAGTGCTGAGGGAGTGCCGCACTGTCAGAGGGTCAGTACTGAGGGAGTGCTGCACTGTCAGAGGGTCAGTACTGAGGGAGCGCTGCACTGTCAGAGGGTCAGTACTGAGGGAGTGCTGCACTGTCAGAGGGTCAGTACTGAGGGAGCGCTGCACTGTCTGAGGGTCAGTACTGAGGGAGTGCCACACTGTCAGAGGGTCTTTTTTTTGTTTTTTTTTCACTGAGTGCTGAATTTGGTGCTTTTTGAGTGCGATAGTGAGAGTTTGGTGACCGAGGGAGTATAAGGCTTCATTTTTATCTAAAGTTTAGTCTTTCTTTTATTTAGTTAATTAACTTAAAAGTTGCTGTTTGGTTTAGAAGAAGGTGAATTTTCAATAAGCTTTAAACAGGCTTCTACTTCTAGGCACTTGCAGCTGGAGCTTGTTAATTAGTTAATTGGATTAGGCCAGTTTTCAGAGGCTAGATTCACAGTATAAAAGTGATCCCCTACAGTGCAGACTTTGTTTGCACTGAGTGCTGAATTTGGTGCATTTGAGTGCGATAGTGAGAGTTTGGTGACCGAGGGAGTGCTGAATTTGGTGCATTTGAGTGCGATAGTGAGAGTTTGGTGACCGAGGGAGTGCTGAATTTGGTGCATTTGAGTGCGATAGTGAGAGTTTGGTGACCGAGGGAGTGCTGAATTTGGTGCATTTGAGTGCGATAGTGAGAGTTTGGTGACCGAGGGAGTTAGGTGAGGAGGGAGTAAGGTGCTCCTTTCATTTTGTTTCCTACATTTCCGCAAAGAGTGCGAAGAGAGCCAGGAGTTTACAGAAAGTGTAGCTGACTGGGAGCAAGGTCGGAGGACGGAGATCTAGTTAGTCCACAGGGCAGCTATATTCTGTCAGGTAAGAGGGGATGGAGGCTAGGCCAGTTACATGCTCCTCCTGTAGGATGTGGGTGGTGAGGGATACCACCGGTGTCCCCACTGACTATACCTGCGGGAAGTGCACCCAACTTCAGCTCCTCAAAGACCGTGTTAGGGAACTGGAGCTGAAGCTGGATGAACTTCGGATCATCCGGGAGGCAGAGGGGGTGATTGAGAAGAGTTACAAGGAGGTAGTGGGTGCCTGGAACTCGCGACCGGAGGAGGTAGTGGAAGCAGGGACGATAGGGACATTTAAGGGGCATCTTGACAAATATATGAATAGGATGGGAATAGAAGGATACGGACCCAGGAAGTGTAGAAGATTGTAGTTTAGTCGGGCAGCATGGTCGGCACGGGCTTGGAGGGCCGAAGGGCCTGTTCCTGTGCTGTACATTTCTTTGTTCTTTGTTCTTTGAGGTAACCACACCCAAGGTACAGGACAAGAATAGCTGGGTTACAGTCAGGGGGAAAAAAACAAACAGGCAGAAAGTGCAGGGATCCCTCGTGGCTGTTCCCCTTCAAAACAAGTATACCGTTTTGGATGCTGTTGGGGGGGATGACCTACCGGGGGAAGGCCCTAGCGGCCAGGTCTCTGGCACTGAGTCTGGCTCTGGGGCTCAGAAGGGAAGCGGGGAGAATAGAAAAGCAATAGTTGTAGGAGATTCAATGGTTAGGGGAATAGATAGGAGATTCTGTGGTCGCGAGCGAGACTCCCGGAAGGTATGTTGCCTCCCGGGTGCCAGGGCCAGGGATGTCTCGGATCGTGTCTTCAGGATCCTTAAGGGGGAGGGTGAGCAGCTAGAAGTCGTGGTGCACATTGGTACCAACGACATAGGTAGGAAAAGGGGTGTGGAGGTAATAAACAAGTTTAGGGAGTTAGGCTGGAAGTTAAAAGCCAGGACAGACAGAGTTGTCATCTCTGGTTTGTTGCCGGTGCCACGTGATAGCGAGGCTAGGAATAGGGAGAGAGTGCAGTTGAACACGTGGCTGCAGGAATGGTGTAGGAGGGAGGGCTTCAGGTATTTGGATAATTGGAGCGCATTCTGGGGAAGGTGGGACCTGTACAAGCAGGACGGGTTGCATCTGAACCAGAGGGGCACCAATATCCTGGGAGGGAGGTTTTCTAGTACTCTTCGGGAGGGTTTAAACTAATTTGGCTGGGGAATGGGAACCGGATTTGTAGTCCAGCAACTAAGGTAGCCGATATTCAGGACGCCAAAGCGTGTAATGAGGCAGTGGGGAAGGGAACACTGACAAAGGAGAGTACTTGCAGGCACGGAGATGGGTTGAAGTGTGTATACTTCAACGCAAGAAGCATCAGGAATAAGGTGGGTGAACTTAAGGCATGGATCGGTACTTGGGACTACGATGTGGTGGCCATCACGGAAACTTGGATAGAAGAGGGGCAGAAATGGTTGTTGGAGGTCCCTGGTTATAGATGTTTCAATAAGATTAGGGAGGGTGGGAAAAGAGGTGGGGGGGTGGCATTATTAATTAGAGATAGTATAACAGCTGCAGAAAGGCAGTTCGAGGAGTATCAGCCTACTGAGGTAGTATGGGTTGAAGTCAGAAATAGGAAAGGAGCAGTCACCTTGTTAGGAGTTTTCTATAGGCCCCCCAATAGTAGCAGAGATGTGGAGGAACAGATTGGGAAACAGATTTTGGAAAGGTGCAGAAGTCATAGGGTAGTAGTCATGGGCGACTTTAACTTCCCAAATATTGAGTGGAAACTCTTTAGATCAAATAGTTTGGATGGGGTGGTGTTTGTGCAGTGTGTCCAGGAAGCTTTTCTAACACAGTATGTAGATTGTCCGACCAGAGGAGGGGCAATATTGGATTTAGTACTGGGTAATGAGCCAGGGCAAGTGATAGATTTGTTAGTGGGGGAGCATTTTGGAGATAGTGACCACAATTCTGTGACTTTCACTTTAGTAATGGAGAGGGATAGGTACGTGCAACAGGGCAAGGTTTACAATTGGGGGAAGGGTAAATACGATGTTGTCAGACAAGAATTGAAGTGCATAAGTTGGGAACATAGGCTGGCAGAGAAGGACACAAGTGAAATGTGGAACTTGTTCAAGGAACAGGTGCTACATGTCCTTGATATGTATGTCCCTGTCAGGCAGGGAAGAGATGGTCGAGTGAGGGAACCATGGTTGACAAGAGAGGTTGAATGTCTTGTTAAGAGGAAAAAGGTGACTTATGTAAGGCTGAGGAAACAAGGTTCAGACAGGGCGTTGGAGGGATACAAGATAGCCAGGAGGGAGCTGAAGAAAGGGATTAGGAGAGCTAAGAGAGGGCATGAACAATCTTTGGTGGTAGGATCAAGGAAAACCCCAAGGCCTTTTACACATATGTGAGAAATATGAGAATGACTAGAGTGAGGGTAGGTCCGATCAAGGACAGTAGCGGGAGATTGTGTATTGAGTCTGAAGAGATAGGAGAAGTCTTGAACGAGTACTTTTCTTCTGTATTTACAAATGAGAGGG
This sequence comes from Scyliorhinus torazame, assembly GCF_047496885.1. Classification (NCBI taxonomy): domain Eukaryota; kingdom Metazoa; phylum Chordata; class Chondrichthyes; order Carcharhiniformes; family Scyliorhinidae; genus Scyliorhinus; species Scyliorhinus torazame. The sequence continues at coordinate 194,529,515 of NC_092722.1, forward strand.
GCCATATTGTTGGAGAGGACAGTGTGAAACAGACTGGTAAGCTCGAGGAAATACTTGTTCGGAAGGAAGATGTGTTGGGCATTTTGAAAAACTTGAGGATAGACAAGTCCCCCTGGCCTGACGGGATATATCCAAGGATTCTATGGGAAGCAAGAGATGAAATTGCAGAGCCGTTGGCAATGATCTTTTCGTCCTCACTGTCAACAGGGGTGGTACCAGGGGATTGGAGAGTGGCGAATGTCGTGCCCCTGTTCAAAAAAGGGACTAGGGATAACCCTGTGAATTACAGGCCAGTTAGTCTTACTTCGGTGGTAGGCAAAGTAATGGAAAGGGTACTGAAGGGTAGGATTTCTGAGCATCTGGAAAGACACTGCTTGATTAGGGATAGTCAGCACGGATTTGTGAGGGGTAGGTCTTGCCTTACAAATCTTATTGAATTCTTTGAGGAGGTGACCAAGCATGTGGATGAAGGTAAAGCAGTGGATGTAGTGTACATGGATTTTAGTAAGGCATTTGATAAAGTTCCCCATGGTAGGCTTATGCAGAAAGTAAGGAGGCATGGGATAGTGGGAAATTTGGCCAGTTGGATAACGAACTGGCTAACCGATAGAAGTCAGAGAGTGGTGGTGGATGGCAAATATTCAGCCTGGATCCCAGTTACCAGTGGCGTACCGCAGGGATCAGTTCTGGGTCCTCTGCTGTTTGTGATTTTCATTAATGACTTGGATGAGGGAGTTGAAGGGTGGGTCAGTAAATTTGCAGACGATACGAAGATTGGTGGAGTTGTGGATAGTATGGAGGGCTGTTGTCGGCTGCAAAGAGACATAGATAGGATGCAGAGCTGTGCTGAGAAGTGGCAGATGGAGTTTAACCCTGAAAAGTGTGAGGTTGTCCATTTTGGAAGGACAAATATGAATACGGAATACAGGGTTAACGGTCGAGTTCTTGGCAATGTGGAGGAGCAGAGAGATCTTGGGGTCTATGTTCATACATCTTTGAAAGTTGCCACTCAAGTGGATAGAGCTGTGAAGAAGGCCTATGGTGTGCTCGCGTTCATTAACAGAGGGATTGAATTTAAGAGCCGTGAGGTGATGATGCAGCTGTACAAAACTTTGGTAAGGCCACATTTGGAGAACTGTGTACAGTTCTGGTCGCCTCATTTTAGGAAGGATGTGGAAGCTTTGGAAAAGGTGCAAAGAAGATTTACCAGGATGTTGCCTGGAATGGAGAGTAGGTCTTACGAGGAAAGGTTGAGGGTGCTAGGCCTTTTCTCATTAGAACGGAGAAGGATGAGGGGTGACTTGATAGAGGTTTATAAGATGATCAGGGGAATAGATAGAGTAGACATTCAGAGACTTTTTCCCCGGGTGGAACAAACCATTACAAGGGGACATAAATTTAAGGTGAAAGGTGGAAGATATAGGAGGGATATCAGAGGTAGGTTCTTTACCCAGAGAGTAGTGGGGGCATGGAATGCACTGCCTGTGGAAGTAGTTGAGTCGGAAACATTAGGGACCTTCAAGCAGCTATTGGATAGGTACATAGATTACTGTAAAATGATATAGTGTAGATTTATTTGTTCTTAAGGGCAGCACGGTAGCATTGTGGATAGCACAATTGCTTCACAGCTCCAGGGTCCCAGGTTCGATTCCGGCTTGGGTCACTGTCTGTGCGGAGTCTGCACGTCCTCCCCGTGTCTGCGTGGGTTTCCTCCGGGTGCTCCCACAGTCCAAAGATGTGCAGGGTAGGTGAATTGGCCAATGATAAATTGCCCTTAATGTCCAAATTGCCCTTGGTGTTGGGTGGAGGTGTTGAGTTTGGGTAGGGTGCTCTTTCCAAGAGCCGGTGCAGACTCAAAGGGCCGAATGACCTCCTTCTGCACTGTAAATTCAATGATAATCTATGATTAATCTAGGACAAAGGTTCGGCACAACATCGTGGGCCGAAGGGCCTGTTCTGTGCTGTATTTTCTATGTTCTATGTTCTATGTCAGTACTGAGGGAGTGCCGCACTGTCAGAGGGTCAGTACTGAGGGAGTGCTGCACTGTCAGAGGGTCAGTACTGAGGGAGTTCTGCACTGTCAGAGGGTCAGTACTGAGGGAGTGCCGCACTGTCAGAGGGTCAGTACTGAGGGAGTGCTGCACTGACAGAGGGTCAGTACTGAGGGAGTGCAGCACTGTCTGAGGGTCGGTACTGAGGGTGTGCTGCCCTCTCTGAGGGTCAGTACTGAGGGAGTGCTGCATTGTCAGAGGGTCTGTACTGAGGAAGTGCTGCACTGTCAGAGCATCAGTCCTGAGGGAGTGCTGCACTGTCAGAGGGTCAGTACTGAGGGAGTGCCGCACTGTCAGAGGGTCAGTACTGAGGGAGTGCTGCACTGTCAGAGGGTCAGTTCTGAGGGAGTGCCGCACTGTCAGAGGGTCAGTACTGAGGGAGTGCCGCACTGTCAGAGGGTCAGTAATGAGGGAGTGCTGCACTGCCAAAGGGTCAGTACTGAGGGAGTGCTGCACTGTCAGAGGGTCAGTGCTGAGGGAGTGCTGCACTGTCAGAGGGTCAGTACTGAGGGAGTGCTGCACTGTCAGAGGGTCAGTACTGAGGGAGTGCTGCACTGTCAGAGGGTCAGTACTGAGGGAGTGCCGCACTGTCAGAGGGTCAGTACTGAGGGTGTGCTGCACTGTCAGAGGGTCAGTACTGAGGGAGTGCTGCACTGTCAGAGGGTCAGTACTGAGGGAGTGCCGCACTGTCAGAGGGTCAGTACTGAGGGAGTGCTGCACTGTCAGAGGGTCAGTACTGAGGGAGTGCCGCACTGTCAGAGGGTCAGTACTGAGGGAGTGCTGCACTGTCAGAGGGTCAGTACTGAGGGAGTGCCGCACTGTCAGAGGGTCAGTACTGAGGGAGTGCTGCACTGTCAGAGGGTCAGTACTGAGGGAGTGCTGCACTGTCAGAGGGTCAGTACTGAGGGAGTGCCGCACTTTCCGAAGTTCAGTACTGAGGGAGTGCCGCACTGTCAGAGGGTCAGTACTGAGGGTCAGTACTGAGGGAGTGCCGCACTGTCAGAGGGTCAGTACTGAGGGAGTGCCGCACTGTCAGAGGGTCAGTACTGAGGGAGTGCCGCACTGTCAGAGGGTCAGTACTGAGGGAGTGCCGCACTGTCAGAGGGTCAGTACTGAGGGAGTGCCGCACTGTCATAAGATGTGATCGTTGAGAAATAGTAATTTACATTTACGTTTAATTTGTGTTGCAATATGTGACTTGATATCTGCTTTGAAATGTAAATAATATCAAGCACATCAAAAAACTCAAGTGGAACCAATTGTCCAATATATAAATGGTCTGAAAATAAAATTTGTGTGTTTGTGAATTGGTAACTTGTACGGAATAGTCAAACCCATCACTCAAGATGAAATCGAGGTAAAAGGGGAACGGGATTGTTCCCAATGGAAGGCAAACTCAGGACTGGGATCACAAACTCTCCACATGTGTAAGAGGTGAAAGTTGTGTCTTTATTTAAAGAATCTTTATCCCACAGCCGGTTGTAATTGAATCCAGCGAATTCTGCTTAGGTTTGGAGCTGGTTATTTAACTTAAGATGTCTGTGGGATCTTGCTGTGTATAAAATAGCTGCCATGGTTCCAGCATTATAACAGTGACTGCATTTCAAGCACTGCTTCATTGACTCTGTGACATTTTGAGTTGAAAGGTTCACGAGAGAATCTGACCATCTTCCCTTGGCATTCAATCCTCCGTCCCTCAATCCTCCATCCCTCAATCCTCGATCCCTCAATCCCCATCCCTCAATCCCCCATCCCTCAATCCCCCATCCCTCAATCCCCCATCCCTCAATCCCCCATCCCTCAATCCTCCATCCCTCAATCCTCCATCCCTCAATCCTCCATCCCTCAATCCTCCATCCCTCAATCCCCCATCCCTCAATCCTCCATCCCTCAATCCTCCATCCCTCAATCCTCCATCCCTCAATCCTCCATCCCTCAATCCTCCATCCCTCAATCCTCCATCCCTCAATCCCCCATCCCTCAATCCCCCATCCCTCAATCCTCCATCCCTCAATCCCCCATCCCTCAATCCCCCATCCCTCAATCCTCCATCCCTCAATCCCCCATCCCTCAATCCTCCGTCCCTCAATCCTCCGTCCCTCAATCCTCCATCCCTCAATCCCCCATCCCTCAATCCCCCATCCCTCAATCCCCCATCCCTCAATCCCCCATCCCTCAATCCTCCATCCCTCAATCCTCCATCCCTCAATCCCCCATCCCTCAATCCTCCATCCCTCAATCCTCCATCCCTCAATCCTCCATCCCTCAATCCTCCATCCCTCAATCCTCCATCCCTCAATCCTCCAACCCTCAATCCCCATCCCTCAATCCTCCATCCCTCAATCCTCCATCCCTCAATCCTCCATCCCTCAATCCCCCATCCCTCAATCCCCCATCCCTCAATCCCCCATCCCTCAATCCCCCATCCCTCAATCCTCCATTCCTCAATCCCCCATCCCTCAATCCCCATCCCTCAATCCCCCATCCCTCATCCGTCAATCCCCATCCCTCAATCCCCATCCCTCAATCCTCCATCCCTCAACCCCCATCCCTCAATCCCCCAACCCTCAATCCCCCAACCCTCAATCCCCCATCCCTCAATCCCCCATCCCTCAATCCCCATCCCTCAATCCCCCATCCCTCAATCCCCCATCCCTCAATCCCCCATCCCTCAATCCCCCATTCCCCATCCCTCAATCCCCCATCCCTCAATCCCCCATCCCTCCATCCCTCAATCCCCCATCCCTCAATCCCCATCCCTCAATCCCCATCCCTCAATCCTCCATCCCTCAAGCCCCCATCCCTCAAGCCCCCATCCCTCAATCCCCATCCCTCAATCCCCCATCCCTTAATCCTCCATCCCTCAACCCTCATCCCTCAATCCCCCATCCCTCAATCCCCCATCCCTCATCCCTCAATCCCCATCCCTCAATCCCCCATCCCTCAATCCCCCATCCCTCAATCCCCCATCCCTCAATCTCCCATCCCTCAATCCCCCATCCCTCCATCCCTCAAACCCCCATCCCTCAATCCCCCATCCCTCAATCCCCCATCCCTCAATCCCCCATCCCTCCATCCCTCAATCCCCCAACCCTCAATCCCCCAACCCTCAATCCCCCAACCCTCAATCCCGCAACCCTCAATCCCCCAACCCTCAATCCTCCATCCCTCAATCCCCCATCCCTCAATCCCCCATCCCTCAACCCCCATCCCTCAATCCCCCATCCCTCCATCCCTCAATCCCCCATCCCTCAATCCTCCATCCCTCAATCCTCCATCCCTCAATCCTCCATCCTTCAATCCTCCAACCCTCAATCCCCCATCCCTCAATCCTCCATCCCTCAATCCTCCATCCCTCAATCCTCCATCCCTCAATCCCTCATCCCTCAAGCCCCCATCCCTCAATCCCCATCCCTCAATCCCCATCCCTCAATCCCCATCCCTCAATCCCCCATCCCTTAATCCTCCATCCCTCAATCCCCCATCCCTCAATCCCCCATCCCTCAATCCCCCATCCCTCAATCCCCCATCCCTCAATCCCCCATCCCTCAATCCCCCATCCCTCAATCCCCCATCCCTCAATCCCCCATCCCTCAATCCCCCATCCCTCATCCCCATCCCTCCATCCCTCCATCCCTCAATCCCCCATCCCTCAATCCCCCATCCCTCAATCCCCCATCCCTCATCCCCATCCCTCCATCCCTCCATCCCTCAATCCCCCATCCCTCAATCCTCCATCCCTCAATCCCCCATCCCTCAATCCCCCATCCCTCAATCCCCCATCCCTCAATCCCCATCCCTCAATCCTCCATCCCTCAATCCCCCATCCCTCAATCCTCAATCCCTCATCCCTCATCCCTCAATCCCCCATCCCTCAATCCCCATCCCTCAATCCCCATCCCTCAATCCCCATCCCTCAATCCCCATCCCTCAATCCCCATCCCTCAATCCCCATCCCTCAATCCCCCATCCCTCAATCCCCCATCCCTCAATCCCCCATCCCTCAATCCCCCATCCCTCAATCCTCCGTCCCTCAATCCTCCATCCCTCAATCCCCCATCCCTCAATCCTCCATCCCTCAACCCCCATCCCTCAATCCCCCAACCCTCAATCCCCCAACCCTCAATCCCCCATCCCTCAATCCCCCATCCCTCAATCCCCATCCCTCAATCCCCCATCCCTCAATCCCCCATCCCTCAATCCCCCATCCCTCAATCCCCCATTCCCCATCCCTCAATCCCCCATCCCTCAATCCCCCATCCCTCCATCCCTCAATCCCCCATCCCTCAATCCCCATCCCTCAATCCCCATCCCTCAATCCTCCATCCCTCAATCCTCCATCCCTCAAGCCCCCATCCCTCAAGCCCCCATCCCTCAATCCCCATCCCTCAATCCCCCATCCCTTAATCCTCCATCCCTCAACCCTCATCCCTCAATCCCCCATCCCTCAATCCCCCATCCCTCATCCCTCAATCCCCATCCCTCAATCCCCCATCCCTCAATCCCCCATCCCTCAATCTCCCATCCCTCAATCCCCCATCCCTCCATCCCTCAAACCCCCATCCCTCAATCCCCCATCCCTCAATCCCCCATCCCTCAATCCCCCATCCCTCCATCCCTCAATCCCCCAACCCTCAATCCCCCAACCCTCAATCCCGCAACCCTCAATCCCCCAACCCTCAATCCTCCATCCCTCAATCCCCCATCCCTCAATCCCCCATCCCTCAACCCCCATCCCTCAATCCCCCATCCCTCCATCCCTCAATCCCCCATCCCTCAATCCTCCATCCCTCAATCCTCCATCCCTCAATCCTCCATCCCTCAATCCTCCATCCTTCAATCCTCCAACCCTCAATCCCCCATCCCTCAATCCTCCATCCCTCAATCCTCCATCCCTCAATCCTCCATCCCTCAATCCCTCATCCCTCAAGCCCCCATCCCTCAATCCCCATCCCTCAATCCCCATCCCTCAATCCCCCATCCCTTAATCCTCCATCCCTCAATCCCCCATCCCTCAATCCCCCATCCCTCAATCCCCCATCCCTCAATCCCCCATCCCTCAATCCCCCATCCCTCATCCCCATCCCTCCATCCCTCCATCCCTCAATCCCCCATCCCTCAATCCCCCATCCCTCATCCCCATCCCTCCATCCCTCCATCCCTCAATCCCCCATCCCTCAATCCTCCATCCCTCAATCCCCCATCCCTCAATCCCCCATCCCTCAATCCCCCATCCCTCAATCCCCATCGCTCAATCCTCCATCCCTCAATCCCCCATCCCTCAATCCTCAATCCCTCATCCCTCATCCCTCAATCCCCATCCCTCAATCCCCATCCCTCAATCCCCATCCCTCAATCCCCATCCCTCAATCCCCATCCCTCAATCCCCCATCCCTCAATCCCCCATCCCTCAATCCCCCATCCCTCAATCCCCCATCCCTCAATCCCCCATCCCTCCATCCCCCCATCCCTCCATCCCCCCATCCCTCAATCCCTCATCCCTCAATCCCCCATCCCTCAATCCCCCATCTCTCAATCTCCCATCCCTCAATCCCCCATCCCTCAATCCCCCATCCCTCAATCCCCCATCCCTCAATCCCCCATCCCTCAATCCTCCATCCCTCAATCCTCCAACCCTCAATCCCCATCCCTCAATCCCCCATCCCTCAATCCCCCATCCCTCAATCCCCCATCCCTCAATCCCCCATCCCTCAATCCCCCATCCCTCAATCCCCCATCCCTCAATCCTCCATCCCTCAATCCTCCAACCCTCAATCCTCCATCCGTCAATCCTCCATCCCTCAATCCCCCATCCCTCAATCCCTCAACCCCCCATCCCTCAATCCTCCATCCCTCAATCCCCCATCCCTCAATCCCTCATCCCTCAATCCCCCAACCCTCAATCCTCCATCCCTCAATCCCCCATCCCTCAATCCCCCATCCCTCAATCCCCCATCCCTCAATCCCCCCATCCCTCAATCCCCCCATCCCTCAATCCCCCCATCCCTCAATCCCCCCATCCCTCAATCCCCCCATCCCTCAATCCCCCCATCCCTCAATCCTCCATCCCTCAATCCTCCACTGTCAACATCCACATTGACCACAAACTGAACCGGACTGGACAAGCCACATTAATAGTGTGCTGCAAGAGCAGGTCAGAGGTGACAAATAACTCATCCCCTGACCTCCCAAAGCCTGTCCACCATCCACACGGCACAAGTCAGGAGTGTGATGGAATACTCTCCACTTGCCTGGATGAGTTCAGCTCCAACAACACTCAAGAAGCTCAACACCATCCAGGACAAAGCAGCCCCGCTTGATTGGTACCCCAACACAACCTTCAACGTTCTTTCCCTCCACCTCCGGCTCACAGTGACTCCTGTAGACCATCCACAAGATGCACCGTAACTAACTCCTCACCAACTTCCTTTGACAGCACCTTCCAAACACGCGACAAAGAGGAGATAGCCGGGAACACCTGCAAGTTCTCCCCCAAGCCACACACCACCCTGACTTGGAACAGCAGTAAATCCTGCCGTTCGAAGGGGTAGCATTCCCGTGAAACCTCACAAACGGCGAAATCACAAGCAATGAACATGCGTTTCAGTGGGTTCACATAGAGAGGTTCCAACCATGTGAGGGCAGCATTGGTCTGGGCAGTTGCTCCAGCAAATAGTGGCGCAGTACATGTATACAACAGACGGGGGAGCCTCTGAGCAACACATCAATGAATATTTCAAAACTGAACAGAGCTGTGGACCGAGAGATTCAAGGACGTGATTTTACTAAATGGGAACAAAGTCCCATAGCGAGAGCGTTTAGCCGCCTGTTTCCCATCGCTCACAGTGCGGAGGAACACATGGCTATAAAACGGCACTCGCCTTTGATAAGAGGCCTCAGCGGGGAACCTGTGGCTGAGTCCGCACACAGCCCCGTCCTGTGCACTCGGGAGCTCCTCTTCATTTTTAACTGTGTCACGATCTCCAAGGCCACCAACGTGACCACCGACCCCACTCCCCAAACATCTACAGAGGGCACCCTGATCGCAGGGACGCAAAAAGTGCAGGCTTGGCATCTTGGTTGTGCCCCTGCCAGCATCAGCAATGCCAAGGTACCACCCTGGGGCCCCCCCCCCCCAATCCCCTGGGTGACCCCCATTCATCTGGTCCCGAGTGTTGAACAACGCTCACCCAAGGTCTCTGAGGCGAAGGGGATAGATCCCAACCCCTCGGCTACCTCGGCAATCTGCACATTAAAGTGAGACGGGCTGTTTGGGTTTAATATGCAGATGTGCTAAAAAGTGATCCTGCCCACAGTGAGCGGGATTCACAACATCTCGTGAGATCGCGTGAGATGTTGCGAGCTGGGTAGATCCCGGGCGCGGGATCTCCGGGCTGCTATTGGCCACGCTGTGCGCGCGGCGAGCTGCTTTTCGGGCCCACCCACAGGCATTTCTGATTGAATCTGTGGCAACCATTGCAGTTAGGGCTGCCATCTCCCTGGGGAAGAGGAGAGAGGGAGACAAAAGTGGGGATGAGCGAATGCTGTTCACGTGCTGGCTGATGCAGTGGACAAAGTGTAAAGCGCGGTCAATGAAAACACAAACTGGGGGGGGTCGCGAAAGGCGGGACTTCACCCCGTATCGCTGCTCCTACGCCATCGCTGCCCGACATCCTGCAATGTCCTAACAGCACTGTGGGTGTACGTACAGCACACGGACTGGCAGCTCACCACCACCTCGCGAGCAATCAGGCAGTGAGAAAAGGCAGCACCCACTGAGAGAAAAACAATCTCCTCATTTCTGCCTGAAATGCAGACCTCATTCTTAAACTGTGTCCACTAGTTCCAGTCTCTGCCACAAGTGGAAATATCCTCCCAATATCCGCCTTAGCGAGTCTCCTTGGGATCTTAAATGTTTCAATAAGACCACCTTTCATTCTTCTAAACTCCAATTGATACAGGCTCGACATGCCCAACCTTTCTTTGTAAGTCCCTCATCCCAGTGAACCTTTTCTGAATGGCTTCGAACATAATTATACCTGTGGTGGTATGTATTAGGGGTCATGTGGGACTGTGAAGCCGTGATGCTATTGGCTGACAGATCCCGGATCCTGGTTGGCTGTTGACTCCTGGCTCCGCCCTGAAAGCGGAGTATAAGAACCCGAGCTTCTCCCCGCCGCTTCATTCTGTTGCTGAACTGCTGGGGACAAGTCTCGCTTAATAAAGCCTCATCGACTTCATCACTACTCGTCTCTCTCGTAAGTCATTGTGCGCTACAATTTATTAAGCGAGCTTAAAGGACTATGGAGCTCCGGATCGCCCCGGAATGCCTGCGGATCAGCCCCCACGCAGCGAACTCGGCAGCAGTATTTAAACACTGGCAAGCATGTTTTGAAAGCTACCTCCAAACGGCCCCTGGCCGGATCACAGGAGACCAGAAATTGCAGGTCCTGCGTTCGAGGGTAAGCCCTGAAATTTACCCTCTCATAGAAGATGCAGAGGATTTCCTGACGGCGCTCGCATTACTGAAGAGCATCTACGTTCGCCCCGTGAACCAGGTCTACGCGCGCTACCAACTCGCAAAGAGACGGCAAAGTCCCGGAGAATCGCTAGAAGAGTTCTACGTCGCGCTGCTAATTTTGGGAGGGGGCTGCAGCTGCCCACCGGTGAACGCGATCGAACACACGGACATGCTAATTCGCGATGCGTTTGTGGCAGGTATGAACTCTCCCCAAATCCGCCAAAGACTTTTCGAAAGAGAGTCGCTAGGACTCTCAGAGGCACGGGCCATTGCAGCTTCCCTAGATGTGGCCTCGCAAAACGCCCGCGCCTACGGCCCCGACCGCGCGGCAGCCCCTTGGGCTCCATGGACCCCCGTCGCGACAACCCCCCCTCCCTCACAGGCTTGCGTGGTTAAAGCGCCAGACCATCCCGGGGGGGCCCGCTGCTATTTCTGTGGGCAAGCGAAACACCCCCGGCAGCGCTGCCCGGCCCGCGCAGCTATTTGTAAAAGCTGCGGCAAGAAGGGCCATTACGCGGCTGTGTGCCGGTCCCGGGGGTTGGCCGCAGTCCCTGGAGAAGAACGAGCCCAGCATAGCCCAAACGCTCCCCAACCCCCGCAGCGCCCCATGTGCGACCCGCGGGCTTCTAGCGATTTTGGGTCCCGGGCACCACGAGGGGTGGATTGGCGCCGCCATCTTGTGACCCCCCAGCCACGTGCGATTCATGGGGGCGGCCATTTTGTCCACCCCCGACCACGTGCGATCCATGGGGGCGGCCATTTTGTCCACCCCCGGCCACATGCGATTCATGGACGCCGCCATCTTGGATGACAACAAAGGACCCCAGCATCGACGGCTCCACGGGGTCCGAAGAAGACGCCGCGACACTATGACCACGACTGGCTTCGGTGACTCTGGATCAATCACGGCCCCGGACGCTCCAGACGACAACAACGGTGCTGATCAACGGACACGAGACATCATGCGTGATCGACTCCGGGAGCACCGAAAGTTTCATTCACCCAGACACGGTAAGACGCTGTTTTCTGTCCATCCATCCAAGCACGCAAAAGATTTCCCTAGCTGCAGGATCCCACTCCGTAGAGATCAAAGGGTTCTGCATTGCGAACCTAACGGTGCAAGGGAGGGAGTTTAAAAACTACAGGCTCTACGTCCTTCCCCAACTCTGCGCCCCCACATTACTGGGATTAGATTTCCAGTGTAACCTGCAGAGCCTAACATTCCAATTTGGCGGCCCAATACCCCCACTCACTATCTGCGGCCTCGCAACTCTCAAGGTTGAACCGCCGTCCTTGTTTGCGAACCTCACCCCGGATTGCAAACCCGTCGCCACTAGGAGCAGACGGTACAGCGCCCGGACCGGATATTTATTCGGTCTGAAGTCCAGCGGTTGCTGAAGGAAGGCATAATCCAGGCCAGCAATAGTCCCTGGAGAGCACAGGTGGTAGTAGTAAAGACAGGGGAGAAGCAAAGGATGGTCATAGATTATAGTCAGACCATCAACAGGTACACACAGCTAGATGCGTACCCTCTCCCCCGCATATCCGACATGGTAAATCGGATTGCCCAGTATAAGGTTTTCTCCACCGTGGACCTCAAGTCCGCCTACCACCAGCTCCCCATCCGCCCAGGTGACCGCAAGACCTTCGAGGCAGACGGGCGTCTATACCACTTCCTAAGGGTCCCATTTGGTGTCACGAACGGGGTCTCGGTCTTCCAACGGGAGATGGACCGAATGGTTGACCAGCACGGGTTGCAGGCCACGTTCCCGTATCTCGACAACGTAACCATCTGCGGCCACGATCAGCAGGACCACGACGCCAACCTCCAAAAATTCCTCCAGACCGCTAACGCCTTGAGCCTCACATACAACGAGGAAAAGTGCGTTTTTAGCACAAACCGGTTGGCCATCCTGGGATACGTAGTGCGCAATGGGATAATAGGCCCCGACCCCGAACGCATGCGCCCCCTCATGGAATTCCCCCTCCCCCACTGCTCCAAAGCCCTGAAACGTTGCCTGGGTTTCTTTTCATATTACGCCCAGTGGGTCCCCCAGTATGCAGACAAGGCCCGCCCGCTAATACAGACCACTACCTTCCCCCTGTCGACAGAGGCTCGCCAGGCCTTCAGCCGCATCAAAGCGGATATCGCAAAGGCCACGATGCGCGCCATCGACGAGTCCCTCCCCTTCCAGGTCGAGAGCGACGCATCCGACGTAGCTCTAGCGGCCACCCTCAACCAAGCGGGCAGACCGTGGCCTTTTTCTCCTGAACCCTCCACGCCTCAGAAATCCGCCACTCCTCAGTGGAAAAGGAAGCCCAAGCCATAGTGGAAGCTGTGCGACATTGGAGGCATTACCTGGCCGGCAGGAGATTCACTCTCCTCACCGACCAACGGTCGGTAGCGTTCATGTTCGATAATGCACAGCGGGTCAAAATTAAAAATGACAAGATCTTAAGGTGGAGGATCGAGCTCTCCACCTTCAACTACGAGATCTTGTACCGTCCCGGAAAGCTGAACGAGCCGTCCGATGCTCTATCCCGCGGCACATGTGCCAACGCACAAATAGACCGTCTCCAAGCCCTCCACGAGGACCTCTGCCACCCGGGGGTCACTCGGTTCTACCATTTCATAAAGTCCCGCAACCTCCCATACTCTGTGGAGGAGGTCCGTACAGTCACCAGGAACTGCCACATCTGCGCGGAGTGCAAACCGCACTTTTTCAGGCCGGATAGAGCGCACCTGATCAAGGCTTCCCGCCCCTTTGAACACCTCAGTCTGGATTTCAAAGGGCCCCTCCCCTCCACCGACCGCAACGCATACTTCCTGAACGTGGTGGACGAGTACTCCCGTTTCCCCTTCGCCATCCCCTGCCCCGACATGACAGCGGCCACAGTCATTAAAGCCCTTGGCACCATATTCACAATGTTCGGTTGCCCCGCATATATCCATAGCGACAGGGGGTCCTCCTTCATGAGTGACGAGCTGCGCCAGTTCCTGCTCAGCAAGGGCATAGCCTCGAGCAGGACGACCAGCTACAACCCCCGGGGGAACGGGCAAGTAGTGAGGGAGAACGGCACGGTCTGGAAGACCGTCCTACTGGCCCTACGGTCCAGGGATCTCCCAGTTTCCCGGTGGCAGGAGGTCCTCCCGGACGCTCTCCACTCCATCCGGTCGCTGCTGTGTACCACCACTAACCAAACGCCTCATGAGCGCCTCCTTGTCTTCCCCAGGAAGTCCTCCTCCGGAACGTCGCTGCCGACCTGGCTGGCGGCCCCAGGACCCATCTTGCTCCGGAAACATGTGCGGGCGCACAAATCGGACCCGTTGGTCGAGAGGGTTCACCTTCTCCATGCGAACCCGCAATACGCCTACGTGGCGTACTCCGACGGCCGACAGGACACGGTCTCCCTGCGGGACCTGGCGCCCGCCGGCAACACACACACCCCCCCCGACACCGATCACCCCCTCCCTGCCACCGGCGCACCCCACGACCGCCCCCGTCTCGGGGGGATCGGTCCTCCTCCCGTGCCCGCCCAGGAGTGAAACAGGAACGAACACCGAAAAGCTCCCGGAGATGACAACGCCTGAACAAGCACCTGCACCACCACCGGGGCTGAGGCGATCGACGAGGAAGACCAGACCGCCCGCTCGACTTGTGGCATCGGCGTGACACCAAAAATGTTGTTGGATTGTAACAAAAAAAATTTTTTTTTTCTCTTACTAATATTGTAAATAGTCTCACAAACTTTGTACATAGCCCAGTGTAGGGCTAAAACTGTAGTAACATGCCCGTAATTTTCCTCCCAGGACCAGCCTTGTAAACCGCTACCACCATGCGAACCACCACCCCGCCGGGTTCCTTTTTAACAAGGGGTGAATGTGGTGGTATGTATTAGGGGTCATGTGGGACTGTGAAGCCGTGATGCTATTGGCTGACAGATCCCGGGTCCTGGTTGGCTGTTGACTCCTGGCTCCGCCCTGAAGGCGGAGTATAAGAACCCGAGCTTCTCCCCGCCGCTTCATTCTGTTGCTGAACTGCTGGGGACAAGTCTCGCTTAATAAAGCCTCATCGACTTCATCACTACTCGCCTCTCTCGTAAGTCATTGTGCGCTACAATACCTTTATCAAATAAGGAGATCAAAACTGCACAGGATTCCAGATGTGGCCTCACCAGGGTCCTGTATAGCTGCAGTTAAACCTCCCGAGTTTTATATTCCATTTTCCTTGCAATAAGCACCAACGTTCCTGATCTGCTGTACCTGCAGCCTAGCGTATTGGGATTGATGTACCCGGACACCAGATCCCTCTGCACCCCCGGGTTCTACAATATCTCCAACACTTTGCTTCTTTTCTAACCTTCCTGCCAAAATGAACAAATCCACATTTTCCCACATTGAGCTGTTTTTTGATCACTCGTTTAACCTCTATCCCTTTGTCCACTCTTTGACCTCCTCTTGACAATTTACCCGCCAGCCTGTCTTCTTCAGATTTAGCTGCTGCACATTTGGTCTTTTCATCGGAATCACTGTTTTTATTTACATTATATCAGCCCCTCAATCCACTTCAAAAAAAGTCTTCCTTGACTGGAAAACACTTTGATAGGTTGCGAAGTGATGAAAAGCTCTTTAGAAATTCAGGGGATTCTCCATCGGCCAACACCGGGATCGGGAAACGCCATTGGGCGCAGAATCCGTTTTGATGGCGAGATCATGGCGGGCGGCGATTTGACACCGAATCGCAATTCTCCGTCACCTCGACAGTGGCGTCAATGCGCCGCACTCCACACGTACAGTAAACGGAGCTCACATATCATGAACAGGCCTGACCCGTTACTCTGAGGAGCATCTGCGATTCTCCGCCTCCATTGGGGTGAACTCCCGATGGCGAGGCTCACTTGTGCTTTTAAAGACCATGAAACAGGCGCCGTGGCTGATGAGGGAGAGCCGGGGTACGGAAACTGAGAGACGCAACCGTGGGCTGCTGGTCCAGACACTGGCCGAGCTGTGGGGGACCTGCTGGGGCCTGGGATGGGGGGGATGAAGGGGGGAAGGGCCGTGGGCTGGGGTGACCGCTCACTGGACTGGGGCGGTAGAGGCATGGACCGCCATTGCCGTAATCTACAAGGAAGCCAACTTGCCATGCACTCCACTGACCACCCACCTCGGTACCTGGTTCTGTAGAGTGACACCAGCCATATGGGTGCCGCCCCGCCCCCGCATTCCACCCCCCACCCTCCATATCACCCCCCCCCCCCCCAGCTGCCACCGGCCGATGGGGCATCATGCAGCCCACCCAAGGGCAACGCCTACAATAGCCCCTACAGGGAGGGTGCCGGACAGGGTCCAAGGAGCGTACCGCTGGCAAGGGCAGTGCCAGCAGGGACGAGCGCTGATGGGACCCGTGGTGCGGAGAGGAGGGGGTGGGGAGGGGGATATGTGGGGGCAGAGTCTGCAATGCTAACCGGAGCCACCATGCAGCCTGGTGGACCTGGGTGGGTATGGGGGGTACGCACCACGTTAACATGTCGGCCTTTCGCTCCCTGCAGACAATGGATATTGGAATTCAGCCAGCAATGGAGGCCTTCCTCCTAATCGCCGCAGCACTTGGGGTGCCCTGCGGCTGTACAAGCGGGCGTTGCTCGAGTAGGAAGAAGCTGCAGCAGCAGAGCGGGCAGCATCGGAATGGGCAGCAGCAGAGCGAGCAGCAGCAGAGTGGGCAGCAGTGGAGCGGGCAGCAGCAGAGCGGGCAGCAGTGGAGCGGGCAGCAGCGGAGCGGGCAGCAGCGGAGCGAGCAGCAGCAGAATGGGCAGCAGCGGAGCGGGCAGCAGCAGAATGGGCAGCAGTGGAGCGGGCAGCAGCAGAGCGGGCAGCAGCGGAGCGGACAGCAGCGGAGTGGGCAGCAGAGCGGGCAGCAGCAGAGCGGGCAGCAGCAGAGCGGGCAGCAGCAGAGCGGGCAGCAGCGGAGCGGGCAGCAGCGGAGCGGGCAGCAGTGGAATGGGCAGCAGCAGAGCGGGCAGCAGCGGAGCGGGCAGCAGCAGAGCAGGCAGCAGCAGAGTGGGCAGCAGAGCGGGCAGCAGGGGAGCGGGCAGCAGCAGAGCGGGCAGCAGTGGAGCGGGCAGCAGTGGATCAGGCAGCAGTGGAATGGGCAGCAGCGGAACGGGCAGCAGCGGAGCGGGCAGCAGCAGAGCGGGCAGCAGCAGAGCGGTGGAGTGGGCAGCAGAGCGGGCAGCGGAAGAGCGGGCAGCAGCAGAGCGGGCAGTAGCAGAGCGGTGGAGTGGGCAGCAGAGTGGGCAGCGGAAGAGCGGGCAGCAGCAGAACGGTGGAGCGGACAGCAACAGAGCGAGCAGTGGAAGAGCGGGCAGCGGCAGAGCGGGCAGCAGCAGAGCGGGCAGCAGGAGGGCGAGCAGCAGCAGAGCGGGCAGCAGCAGAGCGGTGGAGTGGGCAGCAGAGCGGGCAGCGGAAGAGCGGGCAGCAGCTGAGCGGGCAGCAGCAGAGCGGTGGAGTGGGCAGCAGAGCGGGCAGCGGAAGAGCGGGCAGCAGCAGAGCGGGCAGTAGCAGAGCGGTGGAGTGGGCAGCAGAGCGGGCAGCGGAAGAGCGGGCAGCGGAAGAGCGGGCAGCAGAACGGTGGAGCGGACAGCAACAGAGCGGGCAGCAGCAGAGCGGGCAGCGGCAGAGCGGGCAGCAGCAGAGCGGGCAGCAGGAGAGCGAGCAGCAGGAGAGCGAGCAGCAGCGAAGCGAGAAGCAGCGGAGCGGGCAGCAGCGGAGCGAGCAGCAGCGGAGCGAGCAGCAGCAGAATGGGCAGCAGCGGAGCGGGCAGCAGCAGAGCGGGCAGCAGCGGAGCGGGCAGCAGCGGAGTGGGCAGCAGAGCGAGCAGCAGCAGAGCGGGCAGCAGCAGAGCGGGCAGCAGCGGAGCGGGCAGCAGTGGATCAGGCAGCAGTGGAATGGGCAGCAGCGGAGCGGGCAGCAGCGGAGCGGGCAGCAGCAGAGCGGGCAGCAGCAGAGCGGGCAGCAGCGGAGCGGGCAGCAGGGGAGCGGGCAGCAGCAGAGCGGGCAGCAGCGGAGTGGGCAGCATCAGAGCGGGCAGCAGGGGAGCGGGCAGCAGGGGAGCGGGCAGCAGTGGAATGGGCAGCAGCAGAGCGGGCAGCAGCGGAGCGGGCAGCAGGGGAGCGGGCAGCAGGGGAGCGGGCAGCAGCAGAGCGGGCAGCAGCAGAGCGGGCAGCAGTGGCGCGGGCAGCAGCGGAGCGGGCAGCAGGGGAGTGGGCAGCAGCAGAGCGGGCAGCAGCAGAGCGGGCAGCAGCAGAGCGGGCAGCAGAGGAGCGGGCAGCAGTGGATCAGGTAGCAGTGGAATGGGCAGCATCGGAGCGGGCAGCAGCAGAGCGGTGGAGTGGGCAGCAGAGCGGGCAGCAGCAGAGCGGTGGAGTGGGCAGCAGAGCGGGCAGCGGAAGAGCGGCAGCAGCAGAACAGTGGAGCGGGCAGCAACAGAGCGGGCAGTGGAAGAGCGGACAGCGGCAGAGCGGTGGAGTGGGCAGCGGAGCGGGCAGCGGAAGAGCGGGCAGCAGCGGAGCAAGCAGCAGCAGAGCGGGCAGCAGCAGAGCGGGCAGCAGCAGAGCGGGCAGCAGCAGAGCGGTGGAGTGGGCAGCAGAGCGGGCAGCAGCAGAGCGGGCAGCAGCAGAGCGGTGGAGTGGGCAGCAGAGCGGGCAGCGGAAGAGCGGGCAGCAGCAGAGCGGTGGAGTGGGCAGCAGAGCGGGCAGCGGAAGAGCGGTGGAGCGGGCAGCAGCGGAGCGGCAGCAACAGAGCGGGCAGCAGCGTAGCGGGCAGCAGCGTAGCGGGCAGCAGCAGAGCGGGCAGCGGCGGAGCGAGCAGCAGAGGAGCGGGCAGCGGCGGAGCGGGCAGCGGCGGAGCGAGCAGCAGCGGAGCGGGCAGCAGCAGAGCGGGCAGCGGCGGAGCGGGCAGCGGCGGAGCGAGCAGCAGAGGAGCAGGCAGCGGCAGAGCGGGCAGCGGCGGAGCGGGCGGCAGCAGAGCGGGCAGCAGAGGAGCGGGCAGCGGCGGAGCGGGCAGCGGCGGAGCGGGCAGCGGCGGAGCGAGCAGCAGAGGAGCAGGCAGCGGCGGAGCGGGCAGCGGCGGAGCGGGCAGCAGAGGAGCGGGCAGCGGCGGAGCGGGCAGCAGCAGAGCGGGCAGCGGCGGAGCGGGCAGCGGCGGAGCGAGCAGCAGAGGAGCAGGCAGCGGCGGAGCGGGCAGCGGCGGAGCGGGCAGCAGAGGAGCGGGCAGCAGCGGAGCGGGCAGCAGGGGAGCGGGCAGCAGGGGAGCGGGCAGCAGCAGAGCGGGCAGCGGCGGAGCGGGCAGCAGGGGAGCGGGAAGCGGTGGAGCGGGCAGCAGGGGAGCGGGCAGCGGCAGAGCGGGCAGCGGCGAAGCGGGCAGCAGGGGAGCGGGCAGCGGCGGAGCGGGCAGCAGGAGAGCGGGCAGCAGGAGAGCGGGCAGCGGCGGAGCGGGCAGCAGGGGAGCGGGCAGCGGCGGAGAGGGCAGCGGCGGAGCGGGCAGCGGCGGAGCGGGCAGCAGCAGAGCGGGCAGCAGCGGAGCGGGCAGCAGCGGAGCGAGCAGCAGCAGAGCGGGCAGCAGCGGAGCGGGCAGCAGCGGAGCGAGCAGCAGCAGAGCGGGCAGCAGCAGAGCGGGCAGCAGCAGAGCGGGCAGCAGCGGAGCGGGCAGCAGTGGATCAGGCAGCAGTGGAATGGGCAGCAGCGGAGCGGGCAGCAGCGGAGCGGGCAGCAGCAGAGCGGGCAGCAGCAGAGCGGGCAGCAGCGGAGCGGGCAGCAGCAGAGCGGGCAGCAGCAGAGCGGGCAGCAGCAGAGCGGGCAGCATCAGAGCGGGCAGCAGGGGAGCGGGCAGCAGGGGAGCGGGCAGCAGTGGAATGGGCAGCAGCAGAGCGGGCAGCAGCGGAGCGGGCAGCAGGGGAGCGGGCAGCAGGGGAGCGGGCAGCAGCAGAGCGGGCAGCAGCAGAGCGGGCAGCAGTGGCGCGGGCAGCAGCGGAGCGGGCAGCAGCAGAGCGGGCAGCAGCAGAGCGGGCAGCAGTGGCGCGGGCAGCAGCGGAGCGGGCAGCAGCAGAGCGGGCAGCAGAGGAGCGGGCAGCAGTGGATCAGGCAGCAGTGGAATGGGCAGCATCGGAGCGGGCAGCAGCGGAGCGGCAGCAGCGGAGCGGGCAGCAGCGGAGCGGTGGAGTGGGCAGCAGAGCGGGCAGCGGAAGAGCGGCAGCAGCAGAACAGTGGAGCGGACAGCAACAGAGCGGGCAGTGGAAGAGCGGACAGCGGCAGAGCGGTGGAGTGGGCAGCGGAGCGGGCAGCGGAAGAGCGGGCAGCAGCGGAGCAAGCAGCAGCAGAGCGGGCAGCAGCAGAGCGGGCAGTAGCAGAGCGGTGGAGCGGGCAGCAGCAGAACGGTGGAGCGGACAGCAACAGAGCGGGCACTGGAAGAGCGGGCAGCGGCAGAGCGGGCAGCGGCAGAGCGGGCAGCAGCAGAACGGTGGAGCGGACAGCAACAGAGCGGGCACTGGAAGAGCGGGCAGCGGCAGAGCGGGCAGCGGCAGAGCGGGCAGCAGCAGAGCGGGCAGCATGAGAGCGAGCAGCAGCTGAATGGGCAGCAGCGGAGCGGGCAGCGGAGAGCGGGCAGCAGCAGAGCGGGCAGCAGCAGCAGAGCGGGCAGCAGCAGCGGAGCGGGCAGCAGCGGAGCGGGCAGCGGAGAGCGGGCAGCAGCAGAGCAGGCAGCAGCAGAGCGGGCAACAGCAGAGCGGGCAGCAGCAGAGCGGGCAGCAGCAGAGCGGGCAGCAGCAGAGCGGGCAGCAGCAGAGCGGGCAGCAGCAGAGCGGGCAGCAGCAGAGCGGGCAGCAGCAGAGCGGGCAGCGGCAGAGCGGGCAGCAGCAGAGCGGTGGAGTGGGCAGCAGAGCGGGCAGCGGAAGAGCGGGCAGCAGCAGAGCGGTGGAGTGGGCAGCAGAGCGGGCAGCGGAAGAGCGGGCAGCAGCAGAGCGGTGGAGTGGGCAGCAGAGCGGGCAGCGGAAGAGCGGGCAGCAGCAGAGCGGTGGAGTGGGCAGCAGAGCGGGCAGCGGAAGAGCGGGCAGCAGCAGCAGCAGCGGAGCGGGCAGCAGCATAGCGGGCAGCAGCAGAGCGGTGGAGCGGGCAGCAGCGGAGCGGCAGCAGCGGAGCGGGCAGCAGCGTAGCGGGCAGCGGCAGAGCGGGCAGCGGCGGAGCGAGCAGCAGAGGAGCGGGCAGCGGCGGAGCGGGCAGCGGCGGAGCGAGCAGCAGCGGAGCGGGCAGCAGCAGAGCGGGCAGCGGCGGAGCGGGCAGCGGCGGAGCGAGCAGCAGAGGAGCAGGCAGCGGCAGAGCGGGCAGCGGCGGAGCGGGCGGCAGCAGAGCGGGCAGCAGAGGAGCGGGCAGCGGCGGAGCGGGCAGCGGCGGAGCGGGCAGCGGCGGAGCGGGCAGCAGAGGAGCGGGCAGCAGCGGAGCGGGCAGCAGGGGAGCGGGCAGCAGGGGAGCGGGCAGCAGGGGAGCGGGCAGCAGGGGAGCGGGAAGCGGCGGAGCGGGCAGCAGGGGAGCGGGCAGCGGCAGAGCGGGCAGCGGCGAAGCGGGCAGCAGGGGAGCAGGCAGCAGCGGAGCGGGCAGCGGCGGAGCGGGCAGCGGCGGAGCGGGCAGCAGGAGAGCGGGCAGCAGGAGAGCGGGCAGCGGCGGAGCGGGCAGCAGGGGAGCGGGCAGCGGCGGAGAGGGCAGCAAGAGAGCGGGCAGCGGCGGAGCGGGCAGCAGGGGAGCGGGCAGCAGCGGAGCGGGCAGCGGCGGAGCGGGCAGCAGGAGAGCGGGCAGCAGGAGAGCGGGCAGCGGCGGAGCGGGCAGCAGGGGAGCGGGCAGCGGCGGAGAGGGCAGCAAGAGAGCGGGCAGCGGCGGAGCGGGCAGCAGGGGAGCGAGCAGCGGCGGAGAGGGCAGCAGGAGAGCGGGCAGCAGGGGAGCGGGCAGCAGGGGAGCGGGCAGCGGCGGTGCAGGCAGCAGGAGAGCGGGCAGCAGCGGAGAGGGCAGCAGGGGAGCGGGCAGTGGCGGAGAGGGCAGCAGGAGAGCGGGCAGCGGCAGAGCGGTCAGCGGCGGAGCGGGCAGCAGGGGAGCGGGCAGCGGCGGAGCGGGCAGCGGCAGAGCGGGCAGTGGCGGAGCGGGCAGCAGGGGAACGGGCAGCAGCAGAGCGGGCAGCAGCGGAGCGGGCAGCAGCAGAACGGTGGAGCGGGCAGCAGCAGAGTGGGCAGCGGCGGAGTGGGCAGCGGCGGAGCGGGCAGCAGGGGAGCGGGCAGCAGGGGAGCGGGCAGCGGCGGTGCAGGCAGCGGCGGAGTGGGCAGCAGCGGAGAGCGGGCAGCAGCGGAGAGCGGGCAGCAGCGGAGAGCGGGCAGCGGCGGAGCGGGCAGAAGCGGAGAGCGGGCAGCAGCGGAGAGCGGGCAGCAGCGGTGCGTGCAGCAGCGGAGAGCGGGCAGCAGCGGAGAGCGGGCAGCAGCGGTGCGTGCAGCCGCGGAGCGGGCAGCAGCGGAGCGGGCAGCAGCAGAGCGGGCAGCAGCGGAGCGTGCAGCAGCGGAGCGGGCAGCAGCGGGCAGCAGCGGAGCGGAGCGGGCAGCAGCGGAGCGGGCAGCAGCGGAGAGCGGGCAGCAGCGGAGAGCGGGCAGCAGCGGAGCGGGCAGCAGCGGAGAGCGGGCAGCAGCGGAGAGCGGGCAGCAGCGGAGAGCGGGCAGCAGCGGTGCGTGCAGCCGCGGAGCGGGCAGCAGCGGAGCGGGCAGCAGCGGAGCGTGCAGCAGCGGAGCGGGCAGCAGCGGAGCGGGCAGCAGCGGAGCGGAGCGGGCAGCAGCGGAGCGTGCTCAGAGGAACAGGAGTCAGCCGCCCAGGGTGGAGAGCCGGTCGTCCAACAGGCCGAGGAGGGTGAGGTGCCACATGGGCGTCGTGTGTACCGGCAGCGCCTGTCACTCGAAGAATTGCCGGACCGGGCATGCTGCCGAAGACTGTGGCTGAGCAGGGGGACAATGTGACATACCTGCCAGATGATGGCACACCTGGCACCCCAGGGTCTGGGGGAGGACACCCGCTCCAGGTGGCCATCAAGGTGACGGTCACCTTGAACCTTTACGTGACGGGGTCCTTCGAGGCGCCGAGGGGGAACCTGTCCGGGATCTCACAGAGCTCGGGGCACAGGTGCATCTGCACTTTCACGGAGGCCCGAAATGCCCAGTAGGCTCAATACATCCATTTCAGAGTGTAGCAAGCCCACCAGGCTGCCTGGGCAGTGGGGTTTGCCAGCATCGAGAACCAGGCAGACACGGGGAGAATGTGCAAACTCCACATGGACAGTGACCCGGGTCCGGGATCGGCGCCGTGAGGCAGTAGTGCTAACTGCTGTGCCACCATGCCGCCCCGTGCAGTTGATATGTGACCATCAGATGCGCATCATGCACATATGTGAACGACGCCTTCACCCTGGCCGAAGATTCCTGGCCTCTTCGATGAGCCCCCCTCCCCCGGCTGGTGGTTTGGTTCCTGGGTGACAGAGGTTATCCACTGCGGTCGTGACTGATGCCGCCTAGCCTGAGACCACAGATCGATGCGGAGACCCGCTATAACGGCCTTCTGCGTCCTCCACAACATCGCGCAGCAGAGGGCTGATGTGCTGGAGGCGGAGAATGAACGGCAGGCCTCGTCCAACGAGGAGGATGCGGGGGAGGGCGAGAGTGGACAGGACACGGAGCCCGGGCAGGCATGGGAGGCCGGGCCAAGCCCACCTACAATGTCTCCCCCTCCCGCGTCCCCACAATGTCTGCCCCCCCCCCACCTCGCCTCACCTGCACCCTCTCCCTGGCCAGCCCACCCCTCACACCTGAGTTCTGAGGCAGATTGTAACATTGTGCACAGGTGCTTCATGTGAGCAGATATGAACAGATCTGTGCCCTGCACCCATGCCAACTTAACTGGTGTCTTCTTTTCTGGCCTTACGGGCCCCAACACTGTGGAGGTAGTTCCCCAGATGGTACAGCAGGAGTGGGGGCACTGCTGTGATTCCCGCCCTGCGACTAGGGTCCCCGTTGGCGGCCGTCTTCTGGGGCAACCTGGCCTGGATGGGCACGGCTGCTGCTCGGGTGCCCAAGGTGGGCTTGTATTCTGCCCGCTGCCCATCAGATGCACCAGGGCCATGGTGGGGGGAGTCCGAAGTGCTGCGGTGTTCCGGCACAGGATCCATCACCTCGTCCTCCCTCGGGGTGCCTGATGGTCCCCAGGCTACTCTGTGGGACAGGTTAGCGAACAGAGCCACCCCCTGAGGCCAACCCCCTCCCCCCACCTGGCTCTGCCAATCCTGGAGGTCCTCTCTGGTCTCGACCAGGGTCTGCACGCTCGCGGCCATGGAGCACAGCGAATGGACCATCACCTTCTGGGACTGCACCACATCACACTGTGACTGTGCCCCAACCTCTGGGTCTGGGCCAACTCCCGCTGGGACTGGGCAAACTCCCTCTGTATCTGTGTCACGTTGGCCAGCGCCTGGGCAATGCCATTCGGTGCCCTCAGCCATGACCTGCTGTGACTGGGCCACGCTGAGGAGCATCGCTGCAATGTCCAGGTGGCTCTGGCCCATGGCTGCCTGTGAGAGGGCAGCCCTGTCCTGGGCCTCGGCTACTGCCAGCACAGAATGCCCCAGGCCTTAGACAGGCTGATCCATGGCCGAAACCGTCGCCCCCAATGACTCCACCATGGACACCACCAGTCGGGTGTCGGCCTGGGTGGCACGCGTGGTCAGCATCTCCTCCTGCTGCTGCACGCGGTTGGACTCCTCGAACTGCGCCCACAGGTACTGGATGCTCACCGACAACCCCTCATGTGTCCCTGACTCTGTGACTGCATCTCCACGATCGATGGGACTGTCCGTTCCAGAAGCCCGAAACCCGTCCAGACGGCAGCCAGTCCCTGGGGTCGGCCTGCCCCCTGACCATCCGCTCCGTCCGGAGTTCCTACCTCCGCCTGCTGTACCGAGCAGCTGTGTGGTGAGCACCAGAGAGTGTCCCAGGAGCCTCTTCACTATAATGGCCAACCGAGGTGAGTGTCTCTGGGATGGTGGGGGTTGTGGGAGACGCTGTGAGGGAAATCCGCGTCTTCATCAGACTCGAGCTGCGGGGTTTCCTGGGTCTCGGGTATACGGCTCCCTCTGTGTCAGTCTCCGCGGCACCGCTGGCAGCCGGGGCTCTGGCTGTGGCTGGGGGCAGGAGACACCAGAAGGACCAACCCCATCACCAGCCGTACACAGGACAAGACGCATGAATAGACCGCGGGCCAGGGGGAAGTGGGGGTGGTGGGGGTTTGTGGAGCGGGGCTGAGGGAGTGGGGTGGGTGGGGGTGGTGTCGGGGGTGAGGGTGATGTTGGGGATGAGGGTGGGGGTGAGGGTGGTGTTGCGGGTGGGGGTGGGAGTGAGGGTGGTGTTGGCGGTGAGGGTGAAGGTGGGGGTGAGGGTGGGGGTGAGGGTGGGGGTGGGGGTGAGGATGGGGGTGGGGGTGGTGTTGGGGGTGAGGGTGGGGGTGAGGGTGGTGTTGGGGTGCGGGTGAGGGTGGGGGTGTGGGGGTGAGGGGGTTCGGGGTGAGGGCGGGGGTGAGGGTGAGGTGGGGAGTGAGGGTGAGGTGGAGAGTGAGGGTGGTGTGGGGGGTGAGGGTGAAGGTGGTGTGGGGGTGAGGGTGTTCGGGGTGAGGGCGGGGATGAGGGTGAGGTGGGGAGTGAGGGTGGTGTGGGGGGTGAGGGTGGTGTTGAGGGTGAGGGTGGTGTTGAGGGTGAGGGTGGTGTTGGGGTGAGTTTGGTGTTGGGGTGAGGGTGGTGTTGGGGGTGAGGGTGGTGTTGGGGGTGAGGGTGGGAGTGGGGGTGAGGATGGGGGTGGGGGTTGTGTTGGGGGTGAGGGTGGTGTTGGGGGTGAGGGTGGGGGTGAGGGTGGTGTCGGGGGTGAGGGTGATGTTGGGGGTGAGGGTGGGGGTGAGGGTGGTGTCGGGGGTGAGGGTGATGTTGGGGATGAGGGTGGGGGTGAGGGTGGTGTTGCGGGTGGGGGTGGGGGTGAGGGTGGTGTTGGCGGTGAGGGTGAAGGTGGGGGTGAGGGTGGGGGTGAGGGTGGGGGTGGGGGTGAGGATGGGGGTGGGGGTGGTGTTGGGGGTGAGGGTGGTGTTGGGGGTGAGGGTGGGGGTGAGGGTGGTGTGGGGGTGAGGGTGGTGTTGGGGTGAGGGTGGGGGTGTGGGGGTGAGGGGGTTCGGGGTGAGGGCGGGGGTGAGGGTGAGGTGGGGAGTGAGGGTGAGGTGGGGAGTGAGGGTGGTGTGGGGGGTGAGGGTGAAGGTGGTGTGGGGGTGAGGGTGTTCGGGGTGAGGGCGGGGGTGAGGGTGAGGTGGGGAGTGAGGGTGGTGTGGGGGGTGAGGGTGGTGTTGAGGGTGAGGGTGGTGTTGAGGGTGAGGGTGGTGTTGGGGGTGAGTTTGGTGTTGGGGTGAGGGTGGTGTTGGGGGTGAGGGTGGTGTTGGGGGTGAGGGTGGGAGTGGGGGTGAGGATGGGGGTGGGGGTGGTGTTGGGGGTGAGGGTGGTGTTGGGGGTGAGGGTGGGGGTGAGGGTGGTGTGGGGGTGAGGGTGGTGTTGGGGTGCGGGTGAGGGTGGGGGTGTGGGGGTGAGGGTGTTCGGGGTGAGGGCGGGGGTGAGGGTGAGGTGGGGAGTGAGGGTGGTGGGAGTGAGGGTGGTGTGGGTGGTGTGGGGGGTGAGGGTGAAGGTGGTGTGGGGGTGAGGGTGTTCGGGGTGAGGGCGGGGGTGAGGGTGAGGTGGGGAGTGAGAGTGGTGTGGGGGGTGAGGGTGGTGGGGGTGAAGGTGGTGTGGGGGGTGAGGGTGGTGTTGAGGGTGAGGGTGGTGTTGGGGGTGAGTTTGGTGTTGGGGTGAGGGTGGTGTTGGGGGTGAGGGGTGTGGGGGTGAGGGTGATGTTGGGGCGAGGGTGGTGTGGGGGTGGGGGTGCGGGTGCGGGTGGTGTTGGGGTGAGGGTGGTGTTGGGGGAGAGGGTGGTGTGGGGGTGAGGGTGGTGTTGGAGGTGAGGGGGGGTGAGGGGGGGTGGGGGTGAGGGTGATGTGGGGGCGAGGGTGGTGTGGGGGCGAGGGTGGTGTGGGGGTGAGGGTGGGGGTGCGGGTGCGGGTGGTGTGGGGGTGAGGGTGGTGTTGGGGGAGAGGGTGGTGTTGGGGGAGAGGGTGGTGTTGGGGGTGAGGGTGGTGTTGGGGGTGAGGGTGGTGTTGGGGGTGAGGGTGGGGGTGGGGATGAGGGTGGTGTTTGGGGTGAGGGTGGTGTTGGGGTGAGGGTGGTGTTGGGGTGAGGGTGGGGGTGGGGGTGAGGGTGGTGTTGGGGTGAGGGTGGGGGTGGGGGTGAGGGTGGTGTTGGGGATGAGGGTGGTGTTTGGGGTGAGGGTGGTGTTGGGGTGAGGGTGGTGTTGGGGTGAGGGTGGGGGTGGTGGTGAGGGTGGTGTTGGGGGTGAGGGTGGTGTTGGGGTGAGGGTGGTGTTGGGGTGAGGGTGGGGGTGGGGGTGAGGGTGGTGTTGGGGGTGAGGGTGGTGTTGGGGTGAGGGTGGTGGTGGTGTTGGGGGTGAGGGTGATGTTGGGGGTGAGGGTGGTGTTGGGGGGTGAGGGTGGTGTTTGGGGTGAGGGTGGTGTTGGGGGTGAGGGTGGTGTTGGGGGTGAGGGTGGTGTTGGGGGTGAGGGTGGGGGTGAGGGTGGTGTTGGGGGTGAGGGTGGTGTTCGGGGTGAGGGTGGGGGTGAGGGTGGTGTTGGGGGTGAGGGTGGTGTTGGGGGTGAGGGTGGTGTTGGGGTGAGGGTGGTGGTGGTGTTGGGGGTGAGGGTGGGGGGTGAGTGTGGGGGTGAGGGTGGGGGTGAGGGTGGTGTTGGAGGTGAGGGTGGTATTGGGGGTGAGGTTGGTGTGGGAGGGTGAGGGTGGTGTTGGGGGTGAGGATGGTGTTGGGGGTGAGGATGATGTGGTGGTGAGGGTGGTGTTGGGGTGAGGGTAGTGTTGGGGGTGAGGGTGGCATGGGGGTGAGGATGGTGTTGGGGGTGAGGGTGATGTGGGGGTGAGGGTGGTGTTGGGGGAGAGGGTGGTGTTGGGGGTGAGGGTGGTGTTGGGGGTGAGGGTGGTGTTGGGGGTGAGGGTGGTGTTGAGGGTGAGGGAGTGCAGTGTGTGTGTGGGGAGTGCAGTTTGTGCGGGGAGTGCAGTGTGTGCGGGGAGTGCAGTGTGTGCGGGGAGTGCAGAGTGTGCGGGGAGTGCAGAGTGTGCGGGGAGTGCAGAGTGTGCGGGGAGTGCAGAGTGTGCGGGGAGTGCAGAGTGAGCGGGGAGTGCAGAGTGTGCGGGGAGTGCAGAGTGTGCGGGGAGTGCAGAGTGTGCGGGGAGTGCAGAGTGTGCGGGGAGTGCAGAGTGTGCGGGGAGTGCAGAGTGTGCGGGGAGTGCAGAGTGTGCGGGGAGTGCAGAGTGTGCGGGGAGTGCAGAGTGTGCGGGGAGTGCAGAGTGAGCGGGGAGTGCAGAGTGTGCGGGGAGTGCAGAGTGTGCGGGGAGTGCAGAGTGTGCGGGGAGTGCAGAGTGTGCGGGGAGTGCAGAGTGTGCGGGGAGTGCAGAGTGCGCGGGGAGTGCAGAGTGCGCGGGGAGTGCAGAGTGCGCGGGGAGTGCAGAGTGCGCGGGGAGTGCAGAGTGCGCGGGGAGTGCAGAGTGTGCGGGGAGTGCAGAGTGTGCGGGGAGTGCAGTGTGTGCGGGGAGTGCAGTGTGTGCGGGGAGTGCAGTGTGCGGGGGGGAGTGCAGTGTGCGGGGGGGAGTGCAGTGTGTGTGGGGAGTGCAGTGTGTGCGGGGAGTGCAGTGTGTGCGGGGAGTGCAGTGTGTGCGGGGAGTGCAGTGTGTGCGGGGAGTGCAGAGTGTGCGGGGAGTGCAGAGTGTGCGGGGAGTGCAGTGTGTGCGGAGAGTGCAGTGTGTGCGGGGAGTGCAGTGTGTGCGGGGAGTGCAGTGTGCGGGGGGGAGTGCAGTGTGCGGGGGGGAGTGCAGTGTGCGGGGGGAGTGCAGTGTGCGGGGGGAGTGCAGTGTGCGCGGGGAGTGCAGAGTGCGCGGGGAGTGCAGAGTGCGCGGGGAGTGCAGAGTGCGCGGGGAGTGCAGTGTGCGCGGGGAGTGCAGTGTGCGCGGGGAGTGCAGTGTGCGCGGGGAGTGCAGTGTGTCTGCGGGGAGTGCGGGGTGTACGGTGCGCCCGGGGAGTGCGGTGAGCGCGGGGAATTCGTTCGCAGGAGGAGTGCTGTGCGCGCGGGGGCGCGCGGTGCGCGCGGTGAGTGCGGTGCGCGCGGGGAGTGCGGTGCGCGCGGGGAGTGCGGTGCGCGCGGGGAGTGTGGTGCGTGCGGGAAAGCGGTGCGCGCGGGGAGTGCGGTGCGCGCGGGGAGTGCGGTGAGAGCGGGGAGTGCGGTGCGCATGGGGAGTGCGGTATGCACGGGGAGTGCAGTCCGCGCGGGGAGTGCGGTTCGCGCGGGGAGTGCGGTTCGCACGGGGAGTGCGGTTCGCACGGGGAGTGCGGTGCGCGCGGGGATTGCGGTGCGCACGGGGAGTGTGGTGAGCGCGGGGAGTGCGGCGCGCACGGGAAGTGCGGTGCCGCGGGGAGTGCGGTGCGCGCGGGGAGTGCGATGCGCACGGGGAGTGTGGTGAGCGCGGGGAGTGCGGTGAATGCGGGGAATTAGTTCGCACGGGGAGTGCGGCGCGCGCGGGAAGTGCGGTAACGCGGGGAGTGCGGTGCGCGCGGGGAGTGCCGGGAGTGCGGTGAGCGCGGTGCGCACGGGGAGTGCGGTGCGCATGGGGAGTGTGGTGAGCGCGGGGAGTGCGGTGAATGCGGGGAATTCGTTCGCACGGGGAGTGTGGTGACGTGGGGAGTGCGGTGCGCGCGGGGAGCGCTGTGTGCGCGGGGATTGTGGTGTGCGCGGGGAGTGCGGTGTCCGTGGGGAGTGCGATGTGCGCGGGGAGTGCGATGTGCGCGGGGAGTGAGGTGAGCGCGGGGAGTGCGATGTCCGCGGGGAGTGAGGTGAGCGCGGGGAGTGCGATGTCCGCGGGGAGTGCGATGTCCGCGGGGAGTACGATGTGCGCGGGGAGTGCGATGTGCGCGGGGAGTGTGGTGCGTGCGGGAAAGCGGTGCGCGCGGGGAGTGCAGTCCGCGCGGGGAGTGCGGTTCGCACGGGGAGTGCGGTTCGCACGGGGATTGCGGTGCGCGCGGGGATTGCGGTGCGCACGGGGAGTGTGGTGAGCGCGGGGAGTGCGGTGAATGCGGGGAATTCGTTCGCACGGGCAGTGCGGCGCGCACGGGAAGTGCGGTGCCGCGGGGAGTGCGGTGCGCGCGGGGAGTGCGATGCGCACGGGGAGTGTGGTGAGCGCGGGGAGTGCGGTGAATGCGGGGAATTAGTTCGGACGGGGAGTGCGGCGCGCGCGGGAAGTGCGGTAACGCGGGGAGTGCGGTGAGCGCGGGGAGTGCCGGGAGTGCGGTGCGCGCGGGGAGTGCGGTGAGCGCGGTGCGCACGGGGAGTGCGGTGCGCATGGGGAGTGTGGTGAGCGCGGGGAGTGTGGTGAATGCGGGGAATTCGTTCGCACGGGGAGTGCGGTGACGTGGGGAGTGCGGTGCGCGCGGGGAGCGCTGTGTGCGCGGGGATTGTGGTGTGCGCGGGGAGTGCGGTGTCCGTGGGGAGTGCGATGTGCGCGGGGAGTGTGGTGACGTGGGGAGTGCGGTGCGCGCGGGGAGCGCTGTGTGCGCGGGGATTGTGGTGTGCGCGGGGAGTGCGGTGTCCGTGGGGAGTGCGATGTGCGCGGGGAGTGCGATGTGCGCGGGGAGTGAGGTGAGCGCGGGGAGTGAGGTGAGCGCGGGGAGTGCGATGTCCGCGGGGAGTGAGGTGAGCGCGGGGAGTGCGATGTCCGCGGGGAGTACGATGTGCGCGGGGAGTGCGATGTGCGCGGGGAGTTCGGTTTGTGGGGGGAGTGCGATGTGCGCGGGGAGTGCGATGTGCGCGGGGAGTGCGATGTGCGCGGGGCGTGCGATGTGCGCGGGGAGTGCGATGTGCGTGGGTAGTGCGATGTGCGCGGGGAGTGCGATGTGCGCGGGGTGTTCGGTGTGTGCGGGGAGTGCGGTGTGCGTGGGGAGAGCGATGTGCGCGGGGAGTGCGATGTGCGCGGGGAGTGCGATGTGCGCGGGGAGTGCGATGTGCGCGGGGAGTGCGATGTGCGTGGGGTATTCTGCGTGTGCGGGAGGTGCGTTGTGCGTGGGGAGTGCGATGTGTGCGGGGAGTGCGATGTGTGCGGGGAGTGCGATGTGCGCGGGGAGTGCGATGTGCGCGGGGAGTGCGATGTGCGCGGGGAGTGCGATGTGCGCGGGGAGTGCGTGTGAGCGGGGAGTGCGGTGACGCGGGGAGTGCGGTGCGTTGCGCGTGGATTGTGGTGTGCGCAGGGAGTGCGGTGCGCGCGGGGAGCGCGGTGTGCGCGGGGATTGTGGTGCGCGCGGGGAGTGCGGTGTGCACGGGGAGTGAGGTGTGCGCGGGGAGTGCGATGAGCGCGGGGAGTTCGATGTGCACGGGGAGTTCGGTGTGTGCGGGGAGTGCGTTGCGCGCGGGGAGTGTGGTGCGCGCGGGGAGTGCGGTGCGCGTGGGGAGTGCGGTGCACACGGGGAATGCGGTGAGCGCGGAGAGTGCGGTGCGCACGGGGAGTGCGATGTGCGCGGGGAGTTTGGTGTGTGCGGGGAGTGCGTTGCGCGTGGAGAGTGTGGTGCGCATGGGGAGTGTGGTGCGCGCGGGGAGTGCGGTGCGCGTGGGGAGTGCGGTGCGCACGGGGAGTGCGATGTGCACGGGGAGTTCGGTGTGTGCGGGGAGGTGTGCGGGGAGTGCGTTGCGTGTGGGGTGTTCGGTGTGTGCGGGGAGTGCGGTGTGCACGGGGAGTGCGGTGTGCACGGGGAGTGCGGTGCGCGCGGGGAGTGCGGTGTGTGAGGGGAGTGCGATGTGCACGGGGAGTGCGATGTGCACGGGGAGTGCGATGTGCGCGGGGAGTGCGATGTGCACGGGGAGTGCGATGTGCGCGGGGAGTGCGATGTGCGCGGGGAGTTCGGTGTGTGCGGGGAATGCGGTGTGCGCGGGGAGTGCGGTGCGTGCGGCGAGTGCGGTGCGCGCGGGGAGTGCGATGCGCGCGGGGAGTACGTTGCGCGTGGGGAGTACGTTGCGCGTGGGGAGTGCGGTGTGTGAGGGGAGTGCGGTGTGTGCGGGGAGTGTGTTGCGCGTGGGGAGTACTTTGCGCGTGGGGAGTACGTTGCGCGTGGGGAGTACGTTGCGCGTGGGGAGTACGTTGCGCGTGGGGAGTGCGGTGTGTGAGGGGAGTGCGGGGAGTGCGGTGTGTGCGGGGAGTGTGTTGCGCGTGGGGAGTGCGGTGTGTGCGGGGAGTGCGGTGTGTGAGGGGAGTGCGGTGAGTGCGGGGAGTGCGGTGTGTGCGGGGAGTGCGTTGCGCGTGGGGAGTGCGGTGTGTGAGGGGAGTGCGTTGCGCGCGGGGAGTGCGGTGTGTGCGGGGAGTGTGTTGCGCGTGGGGAGTGCGGTGTGTGAGGGGAGTGCGTTGCGCGCGGGGTGTGCGGGGAGTGTGTTGCGCGTGGGGAGTGCGGTGAGTGCGGGGAGTGCGGTGTGTGCCGGGAGTGCGGTTTCTAATTGGAATTGATTGTTTTCCATGTGCCGCCGGTGATAGTCCCTCCATGGTCGCTAAATCAGTCCAGGTGCGGCGCCAGTTTTGCTGCCGTGGAACCCCGCGAATCCTGCGCCAACACCTAGTCTCAAGAATGGAGAATTCCACTGAAGTTCCTTCTATTTTGCGTGTGCTTTTGAGCTTTGAAGTGTGAATGATAATAGAGACCAGCAGAGGGCGGCAAGTGAACAGTGAATTTTAGCAGTGATACCCCTCTGCCCTCCCTCCCTGCAGCGATACACAGGCCCCTGTTCCTTACTGGACAAATAACCCAGGGATTGCCAGGCCAAGTCTCAACACAGCACTTTGAAAGTTTCAATCCCGTTTAAAAAAAATATGTAAATAAAACCCGATGTCAATAAAATGAGCAAGAAACGAGTGGCGTAAATCCCAGTTGGTTCACGAATGTGTGCGTCCACGTACGGGAATGTCCCAGGATGGTTTAGAGCACGGTTATCAAACAAAAGTTAACATCAAGCCACAAAGGAGATGTCAGAGCCGGTCAGAGAGGGTTTGAGGAGCATCTTAAAAGTAAGAAGGAGAGTTAGAGAGGTTCAAGGAGTGGAATCCAGAGCTTAGCTCCCAGATAGCTGAAAACAAAGCCAATTGTGGGGCAGTTAAAATTGGACATACTCATGAAGCCAGAATTGGAGGAGCAAAAATGTAGAGACAAGCCTCCCTCATGCAGCCCATGAACTGTTCGTTCCTGATTTAATATATTTTGTGAATATGCAGTTGGGTAATTTGCAGCACATGCTTGTGTCTGAAGACACAATTGTGCTTTGAGTCATTACCGAGTACACAGTGAACTCCTGACTAAACAACCAGCCAGCAATTAGATTTTGTGCCCGTGACCCCACTCTGCTCACTGATCTATATTAACTCCTGACTTAACAACGCCTCAATTTAAAAATGCTCCTGTTCAATCCCTCCGAGGCCTCCCTGTCTCTGTAACTTCCTCCACTTCTGCTCTCTTGCCTCCCAATTTTCGCCATGCACCATTAGCGTCTCTGGCTGCAGATCGCTCTTTGTTTGGTAATACTCCTTTGAAGTCTCTCGGGAATTTTGCAATATTTAAGGGGCTATAAAAATCCAAGTATTTTGTTGTTGTCTAACACTTGGTTTGATCAGAGCATTCGGTCCCCTCTTTCCTCTTCACCGTCTGTGTGGGCGAATCCTTCTACACCTTCAATCAGTCGCCATGTTCCACCAACCCAGCTGCTGTCTCACAGCTTGCTTCTCCCAAACGGGATTGTGCGACCTGAATCCTCGGACCCCAGACTGACCAAATTCTGCAGCCGGCCTGGTGTCCATTCCTATTCACTGGATTCAATCAACCTTAAGCTTCTTAGAGAACTTATCAAGTGGCTTCTAGACATCCAAATGAAGTCAATCGTAAGAGATTTGAGCAAATAAACCTGCTGCTGGAGGATTTACAGGGACGAGGGAAGGGCTGAGTTGGGTTGGAATGATGGGTTTGCTGGTGTGGGTGGCACTCCCGTGGGTCAGGGGGCTCTGGGTTTGCGGTCCTGACCCCAGAGACTCGAACGCTGACGGTGCCATCTTTCATAGAACATAGAACATAGAACGATACAGCGCAGTACAGGCCCTTCGGCCCACGATGTTGCACCAAAACAAAAGCCATCTAACCTACACTATGCCATTATCATCCATATGTTTATCCAATAAACTTTTAAATGCCCTCAATGTTGGCGAGTTCACTACTGTAGCAGGTAGGGCATTCCACGGCCTCACTACTCTTTGCGTGAAGAACCTACCTCTGACCTCTGTCCTATATCTATTACCCCTCAGTTTAAAGCTATGTCCCCTCGTGCCAGCCATTTCCATCCGCGGGAGAAGGCTCTCACTGTCCACCCTATCCAACCCCCTTTCAGATCAGACTTTAACTGAGGTCTTTGCTGCCCTCTCAGTTTGATCCCACTATCACAATGTTGGAGCAGAGGAGTTCTCCCTGGCGTCCTGATCAATACGCATTCCTCAGCCAAAAGCTGGGATCTTGCTGTGCGCAAATTATACAATCCTTTTACTTAGGGTTCGGGATCCTTGATTCGCCCCCCCCCCCCCCGCTTTCTCACAGTAAATAATCTCCTTTCGAAAGCCTTTAGTGGAGTCTGAAAATCTAGGGTCGGGATTTTCTTCTGCCGGGTTTGGTGAAAGTCGGTGGGAAGTTTGGCCCGGATTGTCCCCACTCCCCACCGGCGACGTGACGGGAATCCCTACATTGGGGGCACCAGTGTAATAAATGTGAATGTCATTATCAGGTCTCCACGCTTTATCATTGCCCCCTCACTGCCAATAGCGCCCCTCCCCATCACCCCACACCCCCCCGTAAGGCAAACCATTCACATTGCTGTGAATTCCGATGGTCCCCCACGGTGTGCAGACAGGGGGTCGATCCGCTGGAGGGGTTCAGGTGAGTGCATCGCTCATGGAGGCCGGGGGGGGAGGGGGGGCTCATGACCGGGGCAGCGCCCCAAGGCACTGGCACTACCTGTGCCAGGAGTAAAGTTTCCTGCAGCGCCAATGCGATGTGGTGGGGCCCCCCCTGCTGCAGAAAATCGCGGATGGTGCCGGCGGTCTCCACCCCGCGCTTCCCGCCCCCTGCCACACTCTGCACCCCGCGCTTCCCGCCCCCTGCCACACTCTCCACCCCGCGCTTCCCGACCCCTGCCACACTCTCCACCCCGCGCTTCCCGCCCCCTGCCACACTCTGCACCCCGCGCTTCCCGCCCCCTGCCACACTCTCCACCCCGCGCTTCCCGCCCCCAGCCACACTCTCCACCCCGCGCTTCCCGCCCCCTGCCACACTCTGCACCCCGCGCTTCCCGCCCCCTGCCACACTCTGCACCCCGCGCTTCCCGCCCCCTGCCACACTCTGCACCCCGCGCTTCCCGCCCCCTGCCACACTCTCCACCCCGCGCTTCCCGCCCCCTGCCACACTCTGCACCCCGCGCTTCCCGCCCCCTGCCACACTCTGCACCCCGCGCTTCCCGCCCCCTGCCACACTCTGCACCCCGCGCTTCCCGCCCCCTGCCACACTCTGCACCCCGCGCTTCCCGCCCCCTGCCACACTCTGCACCCCGCGCTTCCCGCCCCCTGCCACACTCTGCACCCCGCGCTTCCCGCCCCCTGCCACACTCTGCACCCCGCGCTTCCCGCCCCCTGCCACACTCTGCACCCCGCGCTTCCCGCCCCCCTGCCACACTCTGCACCCCGCGCTTCCCGCCCCCTGCCACACTCTGCACCCCGCGCTTCCCGCCCCCTGCCACACTCTCCACCCCGCGCTTCCCGCCCCCTGCCACACTCTCCACCCCGCGCTTCCCGCCCCCTGCCACACTCTCCACCCCGCGCTTCCCGCCCCCTGCCACACTCTCCACCCCGCGCTTCCCGCCCCCTGCCACACTCTCCACCCCGCGCTTCCCGCCCCCTGCCACACTCTCCACCCCGCGCTTCCCGCCCCCTGCCACACTCTGCACCCCGCGCTTCCCGCCCCCTGCCACACTCTGCACCCCGCGCTTCCCGCCCCCTGCCACACTCTGCACCCCGCGCTTCCCGCCCCCTGCCACACTCTCCACCCCGCGCTTCCCGCCCCCTGCCACACTCTCCACCCCGCGCTTCCCGCCCCCTGCCACACTCTCCACCCCGCGCTTCCCGCCCCCTGCCACACTCTCCACCCCGCGCTTCCCGCCCCCTGCCACACTCTCCACCCCGCGCTTCCCGCCCCCTGCCACACTCTCCACCCCGCGCTTCCTGCCCCCTGCCACACTCTCCACCCCGCGCTTCCCACCCCCTGCCACACTCTGCACCCCGCGCTTCCCGCCCCCTGCCACACTCTCCACCCCGCGCTTCCCGCCCCCTGCCACACTCTCCACCCCGCGCTTCCCGCCCCCTGCCACACTCTCCACCCCGCGCTTCCCGCCCCCTGCCACACTCTGCACCCCGCGCTTCCCGCCCCCTGCCACACTCTCCACCCCGCGCTTCCCGCCCCCTGCCACACTCTGCACCCCGCGCTTCCCGCCCCCTGCCACACTCTGCACCCCGCGCTTCGCGCCCCCTGCCACATTCTGCACCCCGCGCTTCCCGCCCCCTGCCACACTCTCCACCCCGCGCTTCCCGCCCCCTGCCACACTCTCCACCCCGCGCTTCCCGCCCCCTGCCACACTCTGCACCCCGCGCTTCCCGCCCCCTGCCACACTCTGCACCCCGCGCTTCCCGCCATCTGCCACACTCTCCACCCCGCGCTTCCCGCCCCCTGCCACACTCTGCACCCCGCGCTTCCCGCCCCCTGCCACACTCTCCACCCCGCGCTTCCCGCCCCCTGCCACACTCGCCACCCCTCGCTTCCCGCCCCCTGCCACACTCTCCACCCCGCGCTTCCCGCCCCCTGCCACACTCTGCACCCGCGCTTCCCGCCCCCTGCCACACTCTGCACCCCGCGCTTCCCGCCCCCTGCCACACTCTGCACCCCGCGCTTCCCGCCCCCTGCCACACTCTGCACCCCGCGCTTCCCGCCCCCTGCCACACTCTCCACCCCGCGCTTCCCGCCCCCTGCCACACTCTCCACCCCGCGCTTCCCGCCCCCTGCCACACTCTGCACCCCGCGCTTCCCGCCCCCTGCCACACTCTGCACCCCGCGCTTCGCGCCCCCCTGCCACACTCTGCACCCCGCGCTTCCCGCCCCCTGCCACACTCTGCACCCCGCGCTTCCCGCCCCCTGCCACACTCTGCACCCCGCGCTTCCCGCCCCCTGCCACACTCTCCACCCCGCGCTTCCCGCCCCCTGCCACACTCTGCACCCCGCGCTTCCCGCCCCCTGCCACACTCTGCACCCCGCGCTTCCCGCCCCCTGCCACACTCTGCACCCCGCGCTTCCCGCCCCCTGCCACACTCTCCACCCTGCGCTTCCCGCACCCTGCCACACTCTCCACCCCGCGCTTCCCGCCCCCTGCCACACTCTGCACCCCGCGCTTCCGCCCCCCCTGCCACACTCTGCACCCCGCGCTTCCCGCCCCCTGCCACACTCTCCACCCCGCGCTTCCCGCCCCCTGCCACACTCTGCACCCCGCGCTTCCCGCCCCCTGCCACACTCTCCACCCCGCGCTTCCCGCCCCCTGCCACACTCTCCACCCCGCGCTTCCCGCCCCCTGCCACACTCTCCACCCCGCGCTTCCCGCCCCCTGCCACACTCTCCACCCCGCGCTTCCCGCCCCCTGCCACACTCTGCACCCCGTGCTTCCCGCCCCCTGCCACACTCTGCACCCCGCGCTTCCCGCCCCCTGCCACACTCTCCACCCCGCGCTTCCCGCCCCCTGCCACACTCTCCACCCCGCGCTTCCCGCCCCCTGCCACACTCTGCACCCCCGCGCTTCCCGCCCCCTGCCACACTCTCCACCCCCGCGCTTCCCGCCCCCTGCCACACTCTGCACCCCGCGCTTCCCGCCCCCTGCCACACTCTGCACCCCGCGCTTCCCGCCCCCTGCCACACTCTCCACCCCGCGCTTCCCGCCCCCTGCCACACTCTGCACCCCGCGCTTCCCGCCCCCTGCCACACTCTCCACCCCGCGCTTCGCGCCCCCTGCCACACTCTGCACCCCGCGCTTCCCGCCCCCTGCCACACTCTCCACCCCGCGCTTCCCGCCCCCTGCCACACTCTGCACCCCGCGCTTCCCGCCCCCTGCCACACTCTGCACCCCGCGCTTCCCGCCCCCTGCCACACTCTGCACCCCGCGCTTCCCGCCCCCTGCCACACTCTCCACCCCGCACTTCCCGCCCCCTGCCACACTCTCCACCCCGCGCTTCCCGCCCCCTGCCACACTCTGCACCCCGCGCTTCCCGCCCCCTGCCACACTCTCCCACCCCGCGCTTCCCGCCCCCCTGCCCACACTCTGCACCCCGCGCTTCCCGCCCCCTGCCACACTCTCCCACCCCGCGCTTCCCACCCCCTGCCACACTCTGCACCCCGCGCTTCCCGCCCCCTGCCACACTCTGCACCCCGCGCTTCCCGCCCCCCTGCCACACTCTCCACCCCGCGCTTCCCGCCCCCTGCCACACTCTGCGAGAAAGTGGTAACATTTCACACCCACTATTATTCTTCAGTATTATTTATAATTTCACCTCCAGACCTTTTCTCCCCAACCCTGGGGCCTTGCATTTAAAACCAAATAGAATCAGCAAGGAGGCCTTTTGCCCATCATGATAAGAACAAAGAACAATGTACAGCACAGGAACAGGCCCTTCGGCCCTCCAAGCCCGCGCCGACCATGCTCCCCGACTAAACTACAATCTTCTACACTTCCTGGGTCCGTATCCTGTCAGAGGGTCAGTACTGAGGGAGTGCCGCACTGTCAGAGGGTCAGTACTGAGGGAGTGCCGCACTGTCAGAGGGTCAGTACTGAGGGAGTGCCGCACTGTCAGAGGGTCAGTACTGAGGGAGTGCTGCACTGTCAGAGGGTCAGTACTGAGGGAGTGCTGCACTGTCAGAGGTTCAGTACTGAAGGAGTGCTGCACTGTCAGAGGGTCAGTACTGAGGGGGTGCTGCACTGTCAGAGTCAGTACTGAGGGAGTGCCGCACTGTCAGAGGTTCAGTACTGAAGGAGTGCTGCACTGTCAGAGGGTCAGTACTGAGGGTGCACCACATGTTACTGTGCTAACAGTGTACATATTACAAAGAACAAAGAACAAAGAAAAGTACAGCACAGGAACAGGCCCTTCAGCCCTCCAAGCCTGTTGCGACCATGCTGCCCGACTAAACTACAATCTTCTACACTTCCGGGGTCCGTATCCCTCGATTCAGATCGTATTCATGTATTTGTCAAGATGCCCCTCAAACGTCACTATCGTCCCTGCTTCCACCACCTCCTCCGGCAGCGAGTTCCAGGCACCCACTACCCTCTGCGTAAAAAACTTGCCTCGTACATCTACTCTAAACCTTGCCCCTCTCACCTTAAACCTATGCCCCCTAGTAATTGACCCCTCTACCCTGGGAAAAAGCCTCTGACTATCCACTCTGTCTATGCCCCTCATAATTTTGTAGACCTCTATCAGGTCGCCCCTCAACCTCCTTCGTTTCAGTGAGAACAAACCGAGTTTCTCCAACCTCTCCTCCTACCTAATGCCCTCCATACCAGGCAACATTCTGGTAAATCTCTTCTGCACCCTCTCTAAAGCCTCCACATCCTTCTGGTAGTGTGGCGACCAGAATTGAACACTATACTCCAAGTGTGGCCTAACTAAGGTTCTACACGGCTGCAACATGACTTGCCAATTCTTATACTCAATGCCCCGGCCAATGAAGGCAAGCATGCCGTATGCCATCTTGACTACCTTCTCCACCTGTGTTGCCCCTTTCAGTGACCTGTGGACGTCTACACCCAGATCCCTCTGCCTGTCAACACTCTTAAGGGTTCTGCCATTTAATGTATATTTGCCATCTATATTAGGCATTCCAAAATGCATTACCTCACATTTGTCCGGATTAAACTCCAATTGCCATCTCTCTGCCCAGGTTTCCAACCGATTTAAATCCTGCTGTGACCAAAATCTTTTCTCTCCGAATATTATTCCAATTCTCTGCTGAAAGTTACCATTTGAATTTGTTTCCACTGACCTTTTAGGCAGCACATTCCAGAGCACAGCATCTAATATGGGTATGGTAACACGGTTATGGGCTATGGTAGCACGGCTATGGGCTATGGTAACACGGCTATGGGCTATGGTAGTGCGGCTATGGGCTATGGTAGTGCGGCTATGGGCTATGGTAGTGCGGCTATGGGCTATGGTAGTGCGGCTATGGGCTATGGTAGCGCGGCTATGGTAACACGGCTATGGACTATGGTAGCGCGGCTATGGGCTATGGTAGCGCGGCTATGGGCTATGGTAGTGCGGCTATGGGCTATGGTAGCGCGGCTATGGGCTATGGTAGCGCGGCTATGGTAACACGGCTATGGGCTATGGTAGCGCGGCTATGGGCTATGGTAGCGCGGCTATGGTAACACGGCTATGGGCTATGGTAGCGCGGCTATGGGCTATGGTAACACGGCTATGGCCTATGGTAACACGGCTATGGGCTTTGGTAGCGCGGCTATGGGCTATGGTAGCGCGGCTATGGGCTATGGTAGCGCGGCTATGGTAACACGGCTATGGGCTATGGTAGCGCGGCTATGGGCTATGGTAACACGGCTATGGGCTATGGTAACACGGCTATGGCCTATGGTAACGCGGCTATGGGCTTTGGTAGCGCGGCTATGGGCTATGGTAGCGTGGCTATGGACTATGGTAGTGCGGCTATGGGCTATGGTAGCGCGGCTATGGTAACACGGCTATGGGCTATGGTAGCGCGGCTATGGGCTATGGTAACACGGCTATGGGCTATGGTAACACGGCTATGGCCTATGGTAACACGGCTATGGGCTTTGGTAGCGCGGCTATGGGCTATGGTAGCGTGGCTATGGACTATGGTAGTGCGGCTATGGGCTATGGTAGCGCAGCTATGGGCTATGGTAGCGCGGCTATGGGCTATGGTAGCACGGCTATGGACTATGGTAGCACGGCTATGGACTATGGTCGCACAGCTATAGTAGCGCAGCTATGGGCTATGGTAGTGCGGCTATGTGCTATGGTAGCGCGGCTATGGGCTATGGTAGCGCGGCTATGGGCTATGGTAGCGCGGCTATGGACTATGGTAGCGCGGCTATGGACTATGGTAGCGCGGCTATGGGCTATGGTAACACGGCTTTGGGCTATGGTAACACGGCTATGGGCTATGGTAGCGCGGCTATGGGCTATGGTAGCGCGGCTATGGGCTATGGTAGCGCGACTATGGGCTATGGTAACACGGCTATGGGCTATGGTAGCGCGGCTATGGGCTATGGTAACACGGCTATGGGCTATGGTAACACGGCTATGGGCTTTGGTAGCGCGGCTATGGGCTATGGTAGCGTGGCTATGGACTATGGTAGTGCGGCAATGGCTATGGTAGCGCTGCTATGGGCTATGGTAGCGCGGCTATGGGCTATGGTAGCACGGCTATGGACTATGGTAGCACGGCTATGGACTATGGTCGCACAGCTATAGTAGCGCAGCTATGGGCTATGGTAGTGCGGCTATGTGCTATGGTAGCGCGGCTATGGGCTATGGTAGCGCGGCTATGGACTATGGTAGCGCGGCTATGGGCTATGGTAGCGCGGCTATGGACTATGGTAGCGCGGCTATGGACTATGGTAGCGCGGCTATGGGCTATGGTAACACGGCTATGGGCTATGGTAACACGGCTATGGGCTATGGTAGTGCGGCTATGGGCTATGGTAGTGCGGCTATGGGCTATGGTAGCGCGGCTATGGGCTATGGTAGCGCGGCTATGGGCTATGGTAGCGCGGCTATGGGCTATGGTAACACGGCTATGGGCTATGGTAGCGCGGCTATGGGCTATGGTAGCACGGCTATGGACTATGGTAGCACGGCTATGGACTATGGTCGCACAGCTATAGTAGCGCAGCTATGGGCTATGGTAGCACGGCTATGGGCTATGGTAGCGCGGCTATGGGCTATGGTAGCGCGGCTATGGGCTATGGTAGCGCGGCTATGGGCTATGGTAGCGCGGCTATGGACTATGGTAGCGCGGCTATGGACTATGGTAACACGGCTATGGGCTATGGTAACACGGCTATGGGCTATGGTAGTGCGGCTATGGGCTATGGTAGCGCGGCTATGGGCTATGGTAGCGCGGCTATGGGCTATGGTAACACGGCTATGGGCTATGGTAGCGCGGCTATGGTAACACGGCTATGGGCTATGGTAACACGGCTATGGGCTATGGTAACACGGCTATGGGCTTTGGTAGCGCGGCTATGGGCTATGGTAACGTGGCTATGGACTATGGTAGCGCGGCTATGGGCTATGGTAGCGCAGCTATGGGCTATGGTAGCGCGGCTATGGGCTATGGTAGCACGGCTATGGACTATGGTAGCACGGCTATGGACTATGGTCGCACAGCTATAGTAGCGCAGCTATGGGCTATGGTAGTGTGGCTATGTGCTATGGTAGAGCGGCTATGGGCTATGGTAGTGTGGCTATGTGCTATGGTAGAGCGGCTATGGGCTATGGTAGCGCGGCTATGGGCTATGGTAGTGCGGCTATGGACTATGGTAGCACGGCTATGGACTATGGTCGCACAGCTATAGTAGCGCAGCTATGGGCTATGGTAGTGTGGCTATGTGCTATGGTAGCGCAGCTATGGGCTATGGTAGTGTGGCTATGTGCTATGGTAGAGCGGCTATGGGCTATGGTAGCGCGGCTATGGGCTATGGTAGCGCGGCTATGGGCTATGGTAGCGCGGCTATGGACTATGGTAGCGCGGCTATGGACTATGGTAGCGCGGCTATGGGCTATGGTAGCGCAGCTATGGGCTATGGTAGCATGGCTATGGACTATGGTAGCGCGGCTATGGGCTATGGTAGCGCGGCTATGGACTATGGTAGTGCGGCTATGGGCTATGGTAGCGCGGCTATGGGCTATGGTAGTGCGGCTATGGACTATGGTAGTGCGGCTATGGGCTATGGTAGTGCGGCTATGGACTATGCTAGCGCGGCTATGGTAGAGCGGCTATGGGCTATGGTAGCGCAGCTATGGGCTATGGTAGTGTGGCTATGGACTATGCTAGCGCGGCTATGGGCTATGGTAGTGCGGCTATGG
This sequence comes from Scyliorhinus torazame, assembly GCF_047496885.1. Classification (NCBI taxonomy): domain Eukaryota; kingdom Metazoa; phylum Chordata; class Chondrichthyes; order Carcharhiniformes; family Scyliorhinidae; genus Scyliorhinus; species Scyliorhinus torazame. Next base: position 194,572,545 of record NC_092722.1, read on the forward strand.
GCTATGGTAGTGTGGCTATGGACTATGCTAGCGCGGCTATGGGCTATGGTAGTGCGGCTATGGGCTATGGTAGCGCAGCTATGGGCTATGGTAGTGTGGCTATGGACTATGCTAGCGCGGCTATGGGCTATGGTAGTGCGGCTATGGGCTATGGTAGCGCGGCTATGGACTATGGTAGTGCGGCTATGGGCTATGGTAGCGCGGCTATGGGCTATGGTAGTGCGGCTATGGACTATGGTAGTGCGGCTATGGGCTATGGTAGCGCGGCTATGGTAGTGCGGCTATGAGCTATGGTAGCGCGGCTATGGGCTATGGTAGTGCGGCTATGGACTATGGTAACGTGGCTGTGGACTATGGTAGCGTGGCTATGGGCTATGGTAGTGCGGCTATGGGCTATGGTAGCGCGGCTATGGGCTATGGTAGCGCGGCTATGGACTATGGTAGCGCGGCTATGGGCTATGGTAGTACGGCTATGGACTATGGTAGTGCGGCTATGGGCTATGGTAGCACGGCTATGGGCTATGGTAGTGTAGCTATGGGCTATGGTAGTGCGGCTATGGGCTATGGTAGCACGGCTATGGGCTATGGTAGTGCGGCTATGGGCTATGGTAGTGCGGCTATGGACTATGGTAGTGCGGCTATGGGCTATGGTAGCACGGCTATGGGCTATGGTAGTGTAGCTATGGGCTATGGTAGTGCGGCTATGGGCTATGGTAGCACGGCTATGGGCTATGGTAGTGCGGCTATGGGCTATGGTAGTGCGGCTATGGGCTATGGTAGTGCGGCTATGGGCTATGGTAGCGCGGCTATGGACTATGGTAGCGCGGCTATGGGCTGTGGTAGTGCGGCTATGGGCTATGGTAGCACGGCTATGGGCTATGGTAGTGTAGCTATGGGCTATGGTAGTGCGGCTATGGGCTATGGTAGTGCGCTTATGGACTATGGTAGCGCGGCTATGGGCTATGGTAGCGTGGCTATGGACTATGGTAGCGCGGCTATGGACTATGGTAACACGGCTATGGACTATGGTAGCGCGGCTATGGGCTATGGTAGCGTGGCTATGGACTATGGTAGCGTGGCTATGGGCTATGGTAGCGTGGCTATGGGCTATGGTAGTGCGGCTATGGACTATGGTAGCGTGGCTATGGGCTATGGTAGCGTGGCTATGGACTATGGTAGCGCGGCTATGGGCTATGGTAGCGTGGCTATGGACTATGGTAGCGCGGCTATGGACTATGGTAGTGCGACTATGGTAGCGTGGCTATGGGCTATGGTAGCGCGGCTATGGGCTATGGTAGCGTGGCTATGGACTATGGTAGCGCGGCTATGGACTATGGTAGTGCGGCTATGGACTATGGTAGCGTGGCTATGGGCTATGGTAGCGCGGCTATGGGCTATGGTAGCATGGCTATGGACTATGGTAGCGCGGCTATGGACTATGGTAGCGTGGCTATGGGCTATGGTAGTGCGGCTATGGACTATGGTAGCGCGGCTATGGACTATGGTAGTGCGGCTATGGACTATGGTAGTGCGGCTATGGGCTATGGTAGTGCGGCTATGGGCTATGGTAGTGCGGCTATGGGCTATGGTAGCGCGGCTATGGGCTATGGTAGTGCGGCTATGGACTTTGGTAGCGCGGCTATGGACTATGGTAGTGCGGCTATGGACTATGGTAGCGCGGCTATGGACTATGGTAGTGCGGCTATGGACTATGGTAGTGCGGCTATGGGCTATGGTAGTGCGGCTATGGGCTATGGTAGTGCGGCTATGGGCTATGGTAGCGCGGCTATGGACTATGGTAGTGCGGCTATGGACTATGGTAGCATGGCTATGGACTATGGTAGCGCGGCTATGGGCTATGGTAGCGCGGCTATGGACTATGGTAGTGCGGCTATGGACTATGGTAGTGCGGCTATGGACTATGGTAGCGTGGCTATGGGCTATGGTAGTGCGGCTATGGACTATGGTAGTGCGGCTATGGGCTATGGTAGTGCGGCTATGGACTATGGTAGCGTGGCTATGGGCTATGGTAGTGCGGCTATGGACTATGGTAGTGCGGCTATGGGCTATGGTAGCGCGGCAATGGTAGTACGGCTATGGGCTATGGTAGTGCGGCTATGGGCTATGGTTGCGCGGCTATGGACTATGGTAATACGGCTATGGGCTATGGTAGTACGGCTCTGGGCTATGGTAGTACGGCTCTGGGCTATGGTAGTACGGCTATGGGCTATGGTAGCACAGTTGGCTGAGGTGTCACGAGTCTAACATTAAAAATAAATAAATTTAGAGTACCCAATTCATTTTTTCCAGTTAAGGGGCAATTTAGCGTGGCCAATCCGCCTACCCTGCACATCTTTGGGTTGTGGGGGTGAAACCCACGCAGACACGGGGAGAATGTGCAAACTCCACACGGACAGTGTCCCAGAGCCAGGATCGAACCTGGGACGATCGGCGCCGTGATGCAGCAGTGCTAACCACTGCGCCACCGTGCTGCCCTTTGAGTCTAACATTGATACAATTGGAGAGTTCTGACAGAGCGTCCCACTCCTGATGGTAAAACCAGCTCGGTGGGCATCAGGGTCACTTAGCTGTTCCTTTCCAGGTGAAGGACCCTCTGCTTTTCTCTTCAGCTGCCCCTCCCCAGAACGCTGGGTCTCACTGAGGGCGGCGATGTTAATTTGAAATCTCGACAGTCCCCGTGATGTGATTGGTGTTCCCCTTTTGCGGACAGTCACTCTGGAGAATTCCCATCGCTGTCCAAACATTCCAAGTTGCAAAATGGAAAGTTTTTTCCTTTGACGCACAAAGTTGGTGATCCCGTGGGGAGTGGTTCCCCAGCCAGGGGAAGGTGGGACGGCCTGATTATAAGGCACGTTTTCTAACCCCCTCCCCAGTTGGGGTGAGCAGAGCGTGTCCTGACGAGGACTGCTCAGGGACGGATGCTGCAGCCTGAAGACATCTCCTGATTGATGCCCCTTCTCCACCGCCAGCTCACCCTCACTCTGCTGTGGCTGACGGGGTAAACTGCTGGTGGTGCCAGCCTGGACCTGCTCCCCCTCCCCCCCCCCCCCCCCCCCTCCCCCCACCTCCCTCATACCAACTTCCTCCTTCTGATATCCTGATTTCAGAGACCCAGGGACTGCCGCCTGCCCAGTCAGGTCAGCCCAAGACGAGGAAAGAGAGCAACTGCAGAACAGGGGGAGCTTCATCCTTCGATCCGACATTTGCAGCCACCAGTCAAACACCGGCCATGCACTCATTTCGTTTTGAGTGTTTGGCTGGAGTTGGCATCAGCACTTTGCGAGACACTGGCCTTGAGTGAGCTGCAGACAGATCAGGGTGAAACGATGGCTGATGTGCCAGTCCGACAGATGAGATCTGCTGCAAAGGACAATGATGGAACGGCCTACGAGAAAGTGCTGAATGTATTTTCACACTGATCCTGGCTGATTTGCTGGTCTCCTGTCACTGTTCAGGAGCGCGAAGGAGTCAGATGCCAATAGGCAGAGGGCATGGTGCAGTGCTTGCCCTGTCACCTGTCTCTGCTCCATCTCCTGCAAACCTCAAGACAATGCCACTTCTGCCCCAAGATGTCCTCTGTGCTCTTGTGAGAATGTCCTCTGACAAATTTAGTGAGAAATCACTAAAGCACTTCTGAGAACACATTCAACTACTGACAGATATAGTGAAATGGAAAAGGTTCCAAAAATCTAACGGACCTGACTCAGGGTGCCTGCACCTTTAAGAAAGACAGGTACTTTTTTCAAGAGTGGAAACACAGGTGTTGGCATGACCCGCATTGTCCAAATTTGGGATTCGTTGGGCTGTGGGAGGTTAGGGTAACACAAGCAGAGGTCCACCTGTGTGTACCCATAACCTCTGAGAAACCCAAAAGGGGGCACAGTCTCTCACCAGCAAACTCGGGTCGACCGTCCACCAAGTATATGAATTTCATGGCCTCGTGTTTTAGTTCCAGGGCCAGCCAAATCCATGTGAACTTCCACATTTAATAGCTTTGCACCGTTTAAAAATATTTGTTCTTCTATTCTTCCTATTTGCCACAATTATAGCCCATGTGCCACCTTCTTTCCCACGCCCCTATCCTGTCTAAATGCCTTTGCAGCCACATGGGCAAATCATGGACAACATATTCACTCAAAACCCATTTCAAATCAGGCCCATTGTCTCCTCCTCACAGCTGACCATCTCACCAGCAGACTTGGATACTTTCCTCTCAGTCCCTTCATCTGAGGTATTGATACAAATTGTAAATAGCTGAGGACCCTGCATGCAGAATCCCATCAGTAACAGCTTGCCAACAGGAAAATGACCCATTTACTCCTGATTTCTGTCTTTGAACCAATCCTGTATCCATGTTAATATATTATTTCTAACCCCGTGTGCCCTCGTCTTTTGCGACAACCTTTTGTGCGGCCCCTTATTAATAAAAACAAAATACACTACTTCCACCGGTTCCCCTTTATCTACCTTGCTAGTTGCATCCTCAGAAAACTTGAATAGATTTGTCAAAGTAAAGTCGTCTGGCCAGCATTATCCGTCCTGGTAACTGTTCATAGATCCCAAACTCCCCACTGAATGGTAACACACAGACTCTGCTAACTGGATAAAGATGGAAATGTAGTGTAATTTAAATTACTGTCATCTGTCGAGTGATTAATGTTCCATACCCCACACTGATGGCATCTCATGTACTTTCCCTTCATTGGGCCTGACACCTATCAGGTCCAATCAGATTGCTGACAACTCTTCAGTAGCACTCACAGGATGTGGGGGAGGGCGTCTCAGCAACAACAAGAAGTCTGGTTAGTGAACATGCCATTGTGCCTCAAAGCTGCAGAATCTCATTTCATTCCCAAATCTTTCTTCTATTCTTCTTCTTTCCAGTCTTTACTCCTTCTGTCTTTTGTTTAATTTCTCTCTCTCGCTGTTCAACTTTCACTTTCTATATTTCTTTATATTTCTGTCTGGAGTCTCGTCAACAGAAGGCTGTTTAAAATTTAAAAATGTATCGCTTAAAAACGCTTGCAGAGCTCCGGATGGGTTTGCGAGATTTGAGCCACACATTTGGTAGGTAGTGAGTGTGAGAGTAAAGGTGGATATGAAAGTCACTGTGAACAGGAAACATAGAATCCTAACAGCACAGAACTAGGCCACTTGCCTCTCTGTGATGGATCTCTGTGAGAGCAATTTATCTAGTCCCACTCTGCTACCCCCCGCCCCCTCCCCCACGGCCTTGCAATCTTTCTCTAAGGTGTTTATCCAATTCTCTTTTGAAGGCCACAATTGAATGTGCCTCCACCACACCCTCACGCAGAGCACTCCAGATCCTGAAAAATGAAATGAAATGAAAATTGCTTATTGTCACAAGTAGGCTTCAAATGAAGCTACTGTGAAAAGCCCCTAGTTGCCACATTCTGGCGCCTGTTCGGGGAGGCTGGTACGGGAATTGAACCCGCGCTGCTGGTCTTGTTCTGCATTACAAACCAGCTGTCTTAGCCCACTGTGCTGAACCAGGGAGGTTACAGGGATAGGGAGGGGTGTAGGGTGTTGGAGGAGGTTACAGGGATAGGGAGGGATGTAAACGGTTGGAGGAGGTTACAGGGATAGGGAGGGGTGCAGGAGGTTGGAGGGGGTTACAGGGATAGGGAGAAATGTAGCGGGTTGGAGAAGGTTACAGGCATAGGAAGGGGTGAAAGGGGTTGGAGGTTACAGGGATAGGGAGGGATGTAAACGGTTGGAGGAGGTTACAGGGATAGGGAGGGGTGAAAGGGGTTGGAGGAGGTTACAGGGATAGGGGGGATGTATATGGTTGGAGGAGGTTACAGGGATAAGAATGAAATGAAATGAAAACCGCTTATTGTCACAAGTAGGCTTCAAATGAAGTTACTGTGAAAAGCCCCTAGTCGCCACATTCCGGCGCCTGTTCAGGGAGGCTGGAACGGGAATTGAACCCGCGCTGCTGGTCTTGTTCTGCATTACAAACCAGCTGTCTTAGCCCACTGTGCTGAACCAGGGAGGTTACAGGGATAGGGAGGGGTGTAGGGTGTTGGAGGAGGTTACAGGGATAGGGAGGGAGGTAAGGGTTTGGAGGAGGTTACAGGGATAGGGAGGGGTGCAGGGGGTTGGAGGGGGTTACAGGGATAGGGAGAAATGTAGCGGGTTGGAGAAGGTTACAGGCATAGGAAGGGGTGAAAGGGGTTGGAGGAGGTTACAGGGATAGGGAGGGATGTAAACGGTTGGAGGAGGTTACAGGGATAGGGAGGGGTGCAGGAGGTTGGAGGGGGTTACAGGGATAGGGAGAAATGTAGCGGGTTGGAGAAGGTTACAGGCATAGGAAGGGGTGAAAGGGGTTGGAGGTTACAGGGATAGGGAGGGATGTAAACGGTTGGAGGAGGTTACAGGGATAGGGAGGGGTGAAAGGGGTTGGAGGAGGTTACAGGGATAGGGGGGATGTATATGGTTGGAGGAGGTTACAGGGATAAGAATGAAATGAAATGAAAACCGCTTATTGTCACAAGTAGGCTTCAAATGAAGTTACTGTGAAAAGCCCCTAGTTGCCACATTCCGGCACCTGTTCGGGGAGGCTGGTACGGGAATTGAACCATGCTGCTGGCCTGCCTTGGTCTGCTTTCAAAGCCAGCTATTTAGCCCTGTGCTAAACCAGCCCCTATAATAACCGCTTATTGTCACAAGTAGGCTTCAAATGAAGTTACTGTGAAAAGCCCCTAGTTGCCACATTCTGGCGCCTGTTCGTGGAGGCTGGTACGGGAATTGAACCGTGCTGCTGGCCTGCCTTGGTCTGCTTTCAAAGCCAGCTATTTAGCCCTGTGCTAAACCAGCCCCTATCAGCAGATCCTACCTAACAACTCGCTGTGTAGCAGTTTTTACTCATTGGTACTTTTGTCAATTACCTTAAATCAGTGTCCTCTGGTTCTCAACCCATCCACCTGTGTAAATAGGTTCTCTCTATCTGATCTGTCCAGAGCCCTCATGATTTTGACCATCGCTATTGATCTCTCAATCTTCTCTTCTCCAAGAGAGCAAACCAAGATTCTCCAAACTATTCAGGTTCTTCATCCCTGGAACCATCTCTTTAATCTTTTCTCCACCCTTTATAAAGTCTTTACATTCTTCTCAAAGTGCAGCGCCCAGGACCGAGACATAATGAGCTGGATTTTTGTCTCCCGCTGGAGATGCGAGTCGGGTTGTGGATCAGAGAAATGAGTTTTGTTTGTTGCTGGAAAAATACTTTCCCGCAGTCTTCTTGACCCCACCACATTTCCGAGAGACCTTTCTGGAGTTCTCGAAGGTCATGATCGCAAAGCGCACACACAGTTCTTCCAAAGTCTCAGTCCCCACTTTGAGGACCGCAGGAAAATTGTATTTCCTCCCACACGCAATTTGAGTATTGTAATCCCTAAAAAGACATATTTGCATGGAGAGTTTGTGGCTACTGGGGGAAGCCTGTTCAATCGGGAACATTCTGAAAAGTATGTTTTAAATGTTAACACACCTTCAAAAGTCACTATCAGTACAGCATTGTAATGTAAACGTGTTTTTAATTAATGTTTCATCATAGGAATCTCCCCAGCAAAGGTAAGTTAACCTATTTTCATGCATTTCAGTATTTTATTTTTTCTATTGGAGTAATGAAATGAAATGAAATGAAAATCGCTTATTGTCGCAAGTCAGCTTCAAATGAAGTTACTGTGAAAAGCCCCTAGTCGCCACATTCCGGCGCCTGTTTGGGGAGGCTGGTACGGGTATTGAACCGTGCTGCTGGCCTGCCTTGGTCTGCTTTAAAAGCCAGCTCTTTAGCCCTGTGCTAAACCAGCCCCTAAATGCCAGAATGCATTTTTAAAAATGGAAAGAAATCCTGTCAACCTCTGCTGTCATATTTTGTGCTGTGATTTAAATCAACTGTCAGCTCTGGCTGTTAAATAAAACAACTTTTGGAAGTTAAAACAAATCTTTGTACTGTTATGGATCAGGGTTTAGAAACTCCAAATTGTATTATGAAGTTGACCTGACCCATAACTTTTATGTTGACTTTGGCTAGGATGAGCACAAAATCCTTCACTTCAGGTGTGATTCAGACTTCCCAGACTCTTTAATCAAATCAAGATTTATTCTAACAATATAGGTAACATTTATATACATATATATATTAACATAGCAAGAATTTTTATCAATTACAAACATACAAATGTGAGGTAATGCATTTTGGAAGGTCGAATAGGGAAGGTAGGGAATATACAGTGAATGGTAGAACCCTCAAGAGTATTGACAGTCAGAGAGATCTGGGTGTACAGGTCCACAGGTCACTGAAAGGGGCAACACAGGTGGAGAAGGTAGCCAAGAAGGCATACGGCATGCTTGCCTTCATTGGCCGGGGCATTGAGTATAAGAATTGGCAAGTCATGTTGCAGCTGTATAGAACCTTAGTTAGGCCACACTTGGAGTATAGTGTTCAATTCTGGTCGCCACACTACCAGAAGGATGTGAAGGCTTTAGAGAGGGTGCAGAAGAGATTTACCAGGATGTTGCCTGGTATGGATGGCATTAGCTTTGAGGAGCGATTGAATAAACTCGGTTTGTTCTCACTGGAACGAAGGAGGTTGAGGGGAGACCTGATAGAGGTCTACAAAATTATGAGGGGCATAGACAGAGTGGATAGTCAGAGGCTTTTTCCCAGGGTAGAGGGGTCAATTACTAGGGGGCATAGGTTTAAGGTGCGAGGGGAAAGGTTTAGAGGAGATGTAATTGGCAAGTTTTTTACACAGAAGGTAGTCGGTGCCTGGAACTCGCTACCGGAGGAGGTGGTGGAAGCAGGGACGATAGTGACGTTTAAGGGGCGTCTTGGCATATAAATGAATAGGATGGGAATAGAGGGATACAGACCCAGGAAGTGTAGAAGATTTTAGTTTAGACAGGCAGCATGGTCGGCGCCTGCTTGGAGGGCCGAAGGGCCTGTTCCTGTGCTGTACATTTCTTTGTTCTTTCATTGTTCTTTGTTCTATATAGCCACCACACAGCGACAGTAATCTATGTACTGATCACTTGATGAATTTCCCCTTAGCTGTTCCAATTCAGTAACAAAATCCAATTAAACCAATATATCTTTAAAGTTACCAAGGCAGTTAGCCACATCCAAAGTGCTTTTTACTGGAACTACTTTTAAAATGAAAACAGAGAAATACAGAGAAAACACTTCTTTTTCCTTCTGAGTCCAAAGCAGCCAAACTGAAACTGAAATCCCCTCTCACCTGACAGCCACAGCCCAATGTGCTACAAGTCACATGATCAGAGTCTAAACCTTTCTTAAAGGGACACATCACAGCACAATGACTCTCCATTGGGGCTGAATAATACAGTGGCACACCGATGGCGTGTTCCGCATCCGGAAGTTGGCGACGTTTCAACTTCCGGGTCTGTTATTGAGACGCGTCCAATAATTATTCAAGTCCCGAAAGACGTGCTTGTTAGGTGAATTGGACATTCTGAATTCTCCTCCTGTGTACCTGAACAGGCGCCGGAGTGTGGCGACTAGGGGATTTTCACAATAACTTCATTGCAGTGTTAATATAAGCCTACTTGTGACAATAAAGATTATTATTATTAATGGGGTTGCAATCGAATGGAACCTTCCCTGAATCTAGGGAGCTTGGGAAAATTAAAACCAATGCATCAACTATCTCACTAAACTTGTCTTTTGAGGCCCCAGGATGAACTCTGGACCCGGGTCGTATCATCCCGCAGCTCCAACAATGTATTCTGTACCTATCGTCTGGTGGCTGTACGTTTCTCTCCCTCCCTCCCATTTCCTGGTTTCTTGCTTCTGGGATGTCACTTGTATTGTCCACAGTGAAAACTGATGCAAAATTCCTGTTCAATTCACCTGCCATCTCCTTGTTTTCCATTATCAATTCTCCAACTCATTTGTTTCTTGGACTAAAACTCACTTTGTTAAGTTTTCTTTGTTAAATATTTATAAAAACTCTTACTATTAGTTTTTATATTTCTGGCTAGCTTTCTCTCGTACTCTAATTTTTATCTCCTTGTTAATATTTTAGTCATCCTTTTGCTCTTCCTTATATTCCGTCCAATTATCTGACCTGTCCCCTGCCTTTGCATAAATATTTATGCTTTTCCTTTATGTTTTATTCTATCTTTAACCTTTCTAGTTAACCATGGATGGTGTGTCCGTTCCTTTCACTTTTCCATACTCGTTGGAATGTATCTATTTTGTGTATTCTGAAAATCCCATTAAATGTTTGCCATTGCATCTCTGTTGATCTATGCCTTCACCTAATTTGCCTATTCACTTTCGCCAGCTCTACTTTGATGTCTTCACAATTGTTCCTGTTTAAGTTTAAAAACAGTCTCAGGCCTCTCTCCCCCAAACTGAATGTAAAATTCAGTCATGTTATGATCACTGCTACCTAGGGTCACCTTGACTATGAGATCGTTAATTAGTTCCATCATGTTGCACCAGATCTAGTATAGGCTGCTCCAGCACATGCTATTTGGAGAGATTATCCCAAAAACATTCAATGAACTCCTCATCTAGGGTACCTTTGTCCCTCTGACTTTTCCAGTCTATGTTTAAATTAAAATCTCCCATGGTTATCGCCATTCGTTTCTGACAAGCTCCAATTATTTCTTCCTTTATGCTCCGCCCTGTACATTATGCTCTGTTCATGACCCCCACAAGTGACTTCTTGCCTTTACCATTTTTCATCTGGGCAGCACGGTAGCATTGTGGATAGCACAATTGCTTCACAGCTCCAGGATCCCAGGTTCGATTCCGGCTTGGGTCACTGTCTGTGCGGAGTCTGCACATCCTCCCCGTGTGTGCGTGGGTTTCCTCCGGGTGCTCCGGTTTCCTCCCACAGTCCAAAGATGTGCAGGTTAGGTGGATTGGCCGTGATAAATTGCCCTTAGTGACCAAAATTGCCCTTAGTGTTGGGTGGGGTTACTGGGTTATGGGGATAGGGTGGAGGTGTTGACCTTGGGTAGGGTGCTCTTTCCAAGAGCCGGTGCAGACTCGATGGGCCGAATGGCCTCCTTCTGCACTGTAAATTCGATGATAATCTATGATAATCTCTACCCAAACCGTTTCACCATCCGGGTTTCCTGAACTTCGATCATTCATCTGTACCATTCTAATACCATAATTAATGAACAGAGCCACCCTTCCACCTTTTCCTCACACCTTGTCCTTTCTAAATATCCTGTACTCTTCAATATTCGGTCCCAATCCATATCCTCCTGCAGCCACGTCTCCATAATATCTATCAAATTATATTTATCTATTTCTATGTCGGCTCTCAGTTCATCCGTTTTGTTTTGAATGCTATGTGCATTCAGATACAGAGCTTTTAGTTTAATCCTTTTAGTTTTATAATAGTTACTTTATTTACTATTAGGTTTATACTCTCTATCACTTCTTGTGACAGTCTGCTTTTCATTTCCGTAATAGTATCTTTCTCTTTTTCCTTCTCTCTGCTCTTTGATTTGCCACATCGTCCCAAATTTGATCCCTTGCGTCCACTATTTAGTTTAAAACCCTCTCTACTTCCCTGGTTATGTGGCTCGCAAGAGCACCGGCTCCAGCTCCGTTCAGGTGTAGACCAGGCAAATGCTGCAGATCCCACTTTCCTCAGTGCTGGTGTCGTTGCCTCGCGAGCAGGAACTCATTTCTCCCACGTCGTTCTTTGAACCATATATTCAGCTCTCTAATTTAATCCGGAGATTATGGGTGGGATATTCTGCTCCTGAGACTACCCGAACAGGTGCCGGATTGTGGCTGCAGCCGTACACAAACATTACACTCCCCACACACACTCACCCGAGCCGCACACACACATTACACCCCCCACACACACTCACCCCAGCCGCACACACACATTACACTCCCCACACACACTCACCCCAGCTGCACATACACATTACACTCCCCACACACACTCACCCCAGCCGCACACACACATTACACTTCCCACACACACTCATCCCAGCCGCACACACACATTACACTCCCCACACACACTCATCCCAGCCGCACACACACATTACACTCCCCACACACACTCATCCCAGCCGCACACACACATTACACTCCACACACACACTCATCCCAGCCGCACACACACATTACACTCCCCACACACACCCATCCCAGCCGCACACACACATTACACTCCCCACACACACTCACCCCAGCCGCACAGACACATTACACTCCCCACACACACTCATCCCAGCCGCACACACACATTACACTCCCCACACACACTCACCCCAGCCGCACACACACATTACACTCCCCACACACACTCATCCCAGCCGCACACACACATTACACTCCCCACACACACTCATCCCAGCCGCACACACACATTACACTCCCCACACACACTCATCCCAGCCGCACACACACATTACACTCCCCACACACACTCATCCCAGCCGCACACACACATTACACTCCACACACACACTCATCCCAGCCGCACACACACATTACACTCCCCACACACACTCATCCCAGCCGCACACACACATTACACTTCCCACACACACTCATCCCAGCCGCGCACACACATTATACTCCCCACACACACTCACCCCAGCCGCACACACACATTACACTCCCCACACACACTCATCCCAGCCGCACACACACATTACACTCCACACACACACTCATCCCAGCCGCACACACACATTACACTCCCCACACACACTCATCCCAGCCGCACACACACATTACACTTCCCACACACACTCATCCCAGCCGCGCACACACATTATACTCCCCACACACACTCACCCCAGCCGCACACACACATTACACTCCCCACACACACTCATCCCAGCCGCACACACACATTACACTCCCCACACACACTCACCCCAGCCGCACAGACACATTACACTCCCCACACACACTCATCCCAGCCGCACACACACATTACACTCCCCACACACACTCACCCCAGCCGCACATACACATTACACTCCCCACACACACTCACCCCAGCCGCACACACACATTACACTCCCCACACACACTCATCCCAGCCGCACACACACATTACACTCCCCACACACACTCATCCCAGCCACACACACATTACACTCCCCACACACACTCACCCCAGCCGCACACACACATTACACTCCCCACACACACTCACCCCAGCCGCACACACACATTACACTCCCCACACACACTCATCCCAGCCACACACACATTACACTCCCCACACACTCACCCCAGCCGCACATACACATTACACTCCCCACACACACTCATCCCAGCCACACACACATTACACTCCCCACACACACTCACCCCAGCCGCACACACACATTACACTCCCCACACACACTCATCCCAGCCGTATACACACATTGCACTCCCCACAGACACTCATCCCAGCCACACACACATTACACTCCCCACTCACACTCATCCCAGCCGCACACACACATTACACTCCCCACACACACTCATCCCAGCCACACACACACATTACACTCCCCACACACACTCATCCCAGCCGCACACACACATTACACTCCCCACACACACTCATCCCAGCCACACACACACATTACACTCCCCACTCACACTCATCCCAGCCACACACACATTACACTCCCCACACACACTCACCCCAGCCGCACACACACATTACACTCCCCACACACACTCATCCCAGCCGCACACACACATTACACTCCACACACACACTCACCCCAGCCGCAAACACATTACACTCCCCACACACACTCATCCCAGCCGTATACACACATTGCACTCCCCACTCACACTCATCCCAGCCGCACACACACATTACACTCCCCACTCACACTCATCCCAGCCACACACACATTACACTCCCCACTCACACTCATCCCAGCCACACACACATTGCACTCCCCACACACACTCATCCCAGCCACACACACATTACACTCCCCACTCACACTCATCCCAGCCGCACACACATTACACACCCCACACACACTCATCCCAGCCGCACACACACATTACACTCCCCACACACACTCACCCCAGCCGCACACGCACATTACACTCCCCACACACACTCATCCCAGCCGCGCACACACATTACACTCCCCACACACACTCATCCCAGCCGCACACGCACATTACACTCCCCACACACACTCATCCCAGCCACACACACACATTACACTCCCCACACACACTCATCCCAGCCGTACACATACATTACACTCCCCACACACACTCACCCCAGCCGCACACACATTACACTCCCCTCACACACTCATCCCAGCCGCACACACATTACACTCCCCACACACACTCATCCCAGCCGCACACACACATTACACTCCCCTCACACACTCATCCCAGCCGCGCACACACTGCACTCCCCACACACACTCACCCCAGCCACACACACATTACACTCCCCACACACACTCACCCCAGCCGTACACATACATTACACTCCCCGCACACACTCATCCCAGCCGCACATACACGTTACACTCCCCACACACACTCATCCCAGCCGCACATACACATTCCACTCCCCACACACACTCACCCCAGCCACACACACACATTACACTCCACACACACACTCACCCCAGCCGCACACACATTACACTCCCCACACACACTCACCCCAGCCGCACACACACATTACACTCCCCACACACACTCATCCCAGCCGCACACACACATTACACTCCCCACACACACTCATCCCAGCCGCACACACACATTACACTCCCCACACACACTCACCCCAGCCGCACACACACATTACACTCCCCACACACACTCACCCCAGCCACACACACACATTACACTCCCCACACACACTCATCCCAGCCGTACACATACATTACACTCCCCACACACACTCACCCCAGCCGCACACACATTACACTCCCCTCACACACTCATCCCAGCCGCACACACATTACACTCCCCACACACACTCACCCCAGCCGCACACACACATTACACTCCCCTCACACACTCATCCCAGCCGCGCACACACTGCACTCCCCACACACACTCACCCCAGCCACACACACATTACACTCCCCACACACACTCACCCCAGCCGTACACACACATTACACTCCCCTCACACACTCATCCCAGCCACACACACACATTACACTCCCCGCACACACTCATCCCAGCCGCACATACACATTCCACTCCCCACACACACTCACCTCAGCCACACACACACATTACACTCCACACACACACTCACCCCAGCCGCACACACATTACACTCCCCACACACACTCACCCCAGCCACACACACACATTACACTCCCCACACACACTCATCCCAGCCGCACACACACATTACACTCCCCACACACACTCAACCCAGCCACACACACACATTACACTCCCCACACACACTCAACCCAGCCGCACACACACATTACACTCCCCACACGCACTCATCCCAGCCGCACACACACATTACACTCCCCACACACACTCATCCCAGCCGCACATACACATTCCACTCCCCACACACACTCACCCCAGCCACACACACACATTACACTCCACACACACACTCACCCCAGCCGCACACACATTACACTCCCCACACACACTCACCCCAGCCGCACACACACATTACACTCCCCACACACACTCATCCCAGCCGCACACACACATTACACTCCCCACACACACTCACCCCAGCCGCACACACATTACACTCCCCACACACACTCACCCCAGCCGCACACACACATTACACTCCCCACACACACTCATCCCAGCCGCACACACACATTACACTCCCCACACACACTGATCCCAGCCGCACACACACATTACACTCCCCACACACACTCACCCCAGCCGCACACACATTACACTCCCCACACACACTCACCCCAGCCGCACACACACATTACACTCCCCACACACACTCATCCCAGCCGCACACACACATTACACTCCCCACACACACTATCCCAGCCGCACACACACATTACACTCCCCACACACACTATCCCAGCCGCACACACACATTACACTCCCCACACACACTCATCCCAGCCGCACACACACATTACACTCCCCACACACTCTCATCCCAGCCGCACACACACATTACACTCCCCACACACACTCATCCCAGCCAACAAGGTGGCACTGGGCGTGCTGCAGTGCGCGCACACAGCTGATGATAGGCTGGGGCCAGAGGGCACCTAGGGTGGTGCCCTGGGGGGACACCTATACCACCTGTGGCCACCAGTGGGCTGTCAGGGGTGTGCACAGCTGCATGGCTGCCTTGCCGGCCACGGCAATGGTGTTCCGTGTCCGTCCACCCCGACCCCACAGCCCACCTCCTGTCACCCCTCCACTACTCTTTCTCCCCCCTCCCCCCCTGCCCTTTAACATGGCCAATCCACCTACCCTGCACATCTCTGGTTTGTGGGGGCGAAACCCACGCAAACATGGGGAGAATGTGCAAACTCCACACGGACAGTGACCCAGAGCCGGGATCGAACCTGGGACCTCGGCGCCGTGAGGCAGCAGAGCTAACCACTGTGCCACCGTGCTGCCCCCGTCTTTTATAAATTTAGAGTACCCAATTACTTTTTTTTCCAATTAAGGGGCAATTTAGTATGGCCAATCCACCTACCTCACACATCTTTTTGGGTTGTGGGGGTGAGACCCACGCAGACACGGGGAGAATGTGCAAACTCCACACGGACAGTGACCCGGGGTCGGGATCGAACCCGGGTCCTCAGCACCGTGAGGGAGCAGTGCTAACCACTGCACCGCCGTGTTGCCCTCAAATCTCCGGCCTTGACCCCTCTGGAACACCCTCTCTCTCGCTAGTGCTGTAATGCCTTTATCAATACTGCCCCCCCCCCCTCGTTTTCTGTCTCTCCTGAACACTTTGTACCAAGGAATATTTAATACTCAGTCCTGCTGTTTTTTCAGCCCGCTCTCTGTACAGCTGTAATATCCTGTTTCCATTTGTCAGTCTGTGCCTGTAGTTCCCCAATCTCATTATCCACAATCCGTGCCTTCACACACATGTACATTAATCCTGATTAGGCTTTTTTACTTTCCCCCTCACTCTGACCCCATCTAATGACTTACTATAGCCTGTTGTAATTCTATCACACTCTCCAGGTGTCTATTTACCTTTATATTACTTTCTGATATATCCCCCTTATCAGTTAATACTTCTCTATTTCCCACTGTCACTTTCTCTCCTCTCCACTCTGAATTCTCCCTCCGGTTCCTAGCCCTCTACCAACCTAATTTAAACCCTCCCCTGCTGTTGTGACAAATCTCACTTAGTTTCTTCTCATTCTCTCTTTCTTTGTCCCTCTGCTTTTCTTTTTCACTTCCCCTCTGAACTTTCTATATTCAAGCACGTTCTTTTTATTATCAACCTGGCATCTGTCAGACACCCCTTCTCTCTGCTTCTGTGGTATTTTCTATCTCTTTCATCAACCGGGGAAAGTTGGCTTTGTTTGGCCATTCCCCTCGTAGGAATGCATCTTGACTATATGTAAACCATCTCCCCTTTAAAAGAAACTCCTCTTCTCACACAATTATGCCTAATAATATTTGATTCCAATTTAGCTGAGACATATCTGTGCTCACCCCACTGAAATTGCCCCCCCCTCCAATTGAATTTTACTGCTTGTCCTTTTCTCTAGCCATACTAAATCGAATGGTATTATGATCACTGTTTTTTAAATGTTGCCCAATTGATCCACTAGTCCCACCTCATTTGCCAGAATCCGATCCAATATTGCCTCCTTCCCTGTTGGGCTGGAATATACTGATCAAAAATATTCTTCGGAACACACTTCAGAAACTCTTTCTCCTCTCTTCTCTTTACACTGCTACTATCCCAGTCTAAATGTGGAAAATTAACCCCCCCCCCCCCCCCATTATAACTATGCTATAATTCTTGCACCTGAAAATCTTCTCTATATCTTTCCCACTATTTTTTTTAAATTATAAATTTAGAGTACCCAATTCATTTTTTCCAATTAAGGGGTAATTTAGTGTGTTCAATCCACCTACTTTGCACACCTTTGGGTTGTGGGGGCAAAACCCACGCAAACATGGGGAGAATGTGCAAACTCCACACGGACAGTGACCCAGAGCCGGGATCGAACCTGGGACCTCGGCGCTGTGAGACTGCAGTGCTACCTCTGCACCACCGTGCTGCCCCTTTCTCACTAGTTGGTGGAAGTCATTACATAGATGCCAATGCCTTAACCATTTGTGTGGTATAAAGCCACCAGGACCCCTTCCATCTTTGTCAAGGAAATGATAACCTTCTGTCCTTTCATGAAACAGAAGAACGGTATGTGTATATACAGACTGGATCAAGCCTATTTCTGATGCTCCCCATGGTCAATTAGCTACTCAACATCAATACCCATGTGTTCTTCTGGCACGGCAGGTAGCGCCCTGCCTATAGGCGGAAGATTCTGGGTTCTTGTCCCACCCCAGGACCTGATGGCCATGGAAGGTGCTCATATTACACAGCCAAACAGTTGAGTATCAACCTGCAAACCCTTCGAGCGCACGCTAATGTGATGTGTCATGAGAATGTCGCTTTAAGAAATGTTTGGCTGTTCATGTTACTGCAGTTATGTCAGAGTGTGGGTGGAGCTGAGCTCTGGTTCTGCTTTTTAGTTTCACTTTGAGAAAAGCTTGGGTGTGTCTGTCTTTTTGGTTTCGTTTTTCAGTGTGTTGCAACCGGAGTCAGCCAAAGCAGCTGTACTGTTGAACTCTCTGCCATGAAGGACTATCTCTTAATCATTTGGTGAATTCAGAAATTTAAATGTTTTCAGTATTGAATGTAAACCCTGATGTGCTTCTGTTTAAAGGTTTCTTAAGTCTTTTGGGTGTTAAAAGGACAGCATACGGGTTACTTAGTGTTGTATTCTGTGGGGGTTGTATTTGATTTGCTGGATGCTAAGATGTTCACTGTTTGTTTTAGAAAGGTTAACTTTAGTTCATAGAATAAACATTGTTTTGTGTTAAAAAAATACTTTTCCATTTCTGCTGTGCCACACCTGGAGACTGGGTCGTGTGCTCCCCGGACCACAATCTATTAAAAGTTGTGGGTCAGGTGAACTCCATGATACACTTTGGGATTCTCTAAACCCTGACCCATAACAGATGGAAAGAGAGCCGGTGACTCTACCATCACTATCCATAGCTCCAGGCTCCAGCAGCATGTAGACGTGGACATTGCCACAGCAATTGAGGCTCTCGGAATGATTACATCACAATCATCATCAGCAGTCATAACCGAACATTACTGCGATCCAGGTTGATATTATAACTGGATGGAAAGATCCCAAAACCCTGGCTCAAAACACTGTAACCTTGAACAGACAGTGCAGAAGGAGGCCATTCGGCCCATCGAGTCTGCACTGACCCACTTAAGCTCTCACTTCCACCTTATCCCCATAACCCAATAACCCCTCCTAACCTTTTTGGTCACTAAGGAAAATTTATCATGGCCAATCCACCTAACCTGCACGTCTTTGGACTGTGGGAGGAAACCGGAGCACCCGGAGGAAACCCACGCATGCACGGGGAGGATGTGCAGACTCCGCACAGACAGTGACCCAGTGGGGAATCGAATATGGGACCCTGGCGCTGAGAAGCCACAGTGCTAACCACTGTGCTACCGTGCTGCCCCTTGAAAACTTGAGCTTTTTTGAAAACGTGCAGGAATAGAATCATTAGTTTTAATAGCAAGATAAATGTTTATTAAACATAGGAAAAAGTGATTATAATAAAATACTCCTTCACTCGTCCTTTTTTAGCTTAACAATTATACATAGGTTTTGGGATTAACATGGATGACACAGTACATCTGAAGCTACAATGATCTCATTAACAGCGGTCAAACACACACTGCATTCTGAACCCAAGTTAGTATCTGTGGATTTCTCCTCAGAACCCCTCCCCCCATTATGAATGTCACATGAGGAATTCCATGCTCCATTTCTAAAAGATGTTTTAAAACTTTATCTCGCAATAAGCGTGCCATTAGTAAGTTGCATTCCAAAATGAAATGAAAATCGTTTATTGTCACGAGTAGGCTTCAATGAAGTTACTGTGAAAAGCCCCTAGTCGCCACATTCCGGTGCCTGTTCGGGGAGGCTGGTACGGGAATTGAGCTATGCTGCTGGCCTGCTTTGGTCTGCTTTAAAAGCCAGCGATTTAGCCCAGTGAGCTAAACCAGCCCCTGATCCACTCCACGTTTTCCAGAGGACTCTTTTGAACAGAGCTTCTGCCTCATTTCTACCATCAAACCCACTCCAAGTTTTACACTAGTCCCTTTTAGAATTTCTTTGTCTTGACTGACTTCCACTGTGAACACAAACTTTGGTCCCCAGCCAATACTGTCTTCAGAATTATTTGTTTTGCAGATTGTAGTAAAGCATTCCAAATTTTAGGACTGCTTTAGAAATCTCTGGGATTACTTTAAAAACCTCCAGGAATTTAGCTTCTCACCAGCTGATTCCTTCTCAGCTTTGTCTGTACTGCACACTAACATGATCTTATTCTATTTCCAGGTTTCTAGAACCAACCGCCCTTTAGTTCCTTTGGAACTTACTTTCTTGCATTTTACTGCTTTGAGCAGAGGTCAGTGATAAGTCTTGCAACACCAGATTCACCTAAGGAAGGAGCAGTGCTCTGAAAGCTAGTGATTCGAAACAAACCTGTTGGACTTTAACCTAGTGTTGTTAGACTTCTTACTGTGCTCACCCCAGTCCAACGCTGGCATCTCCACAGCTTGAGCAGAGGTATTAGAGCTGCCTTATCACTCTTTCCCTTCCTCCAGAGCTATGGGTGATGTTCCCTCTACGGCAGTCTGGCGTGACACGTTGGCACAGGGGTTGGCACTGCTGCCTCATAGCTCCATGGATTTGGGTTCAATTCACACCTCAGGTCACTGTCTGTGTGGAGTTTGCACTTTCTTCCAGTTTCTGCGTGGGTTTCCTCCGGGTGCTCCGGTTTCCTCCCAGAGTCCAGAGATGTGCAGGTTAGGTGGATTGGCCATGCTAAATTGCCCCTTAGCGTCCAAAGGTTAGGTGGGGATACAGGGTTACAAGGATAGGGTGGAGATGTGGGCTTAGGTAGAGTGCTCTTTCAAGGACAGGGGTAGATTCAATGGGCTGAATGGCCTCCTTCTGCACTGTAAATTCTCTGATTCTATCTGCACTAACTTCCCTGACTTCCAGTTAAAACTAAAGAACAAAGGAAAATGTTTCCCCTTACAACAAGAGACCCTTGTAAGGGGAAACATTTTCCTTTGTTCTTTTATACATACACTTTCCAAATATCCAGTGTTATGCACTCCTAGAACAGGATCCAGATAATGATGTGATCTGGTTGGAATGATTGTGTTCTGAGCGAGGGAGAGAACATTGAAACAAGAATCACAGGCAAAGGGCAAAAGTAGGAGAAAGTAAGGAGTTTAAATTTCATATTTCAGAACCTCAGGGCATCCCAAAGTGCTTCATAGCCAATTAAATACCTTCAAAGTGCAGTAACTATTATAGGAAATGTGGTAGCCAATTTGTGCACAGTAAGATCCCGCATCAGCATTGAGGTAATGAGCAGACAATCTGAATTTGTGATTTTGGTTAGGGGACACATATTGATGAGGGCACCGAGACAACTCCTTGCTGTTAGAAACATAGGGACAGGAGGAGAATATTTACCCATTCAGTTAGATTGTGGCTGATCTATGACCGAACTCCAGCTCCCTAAATGTGCCTCATGTCCCTTATCTATCAATCTCAGTTTTAAAATTAACAATTGATCTAACAGCAATTACAATTGCAGAAGAGAGTTCTTCTTCATAAGATTGCCATGCGATCTTCTACACCCACCTTTGAGGGCAGAGAGAGATGTTTAATGTCTCGATGGCCCCGCTGACAATGCAGCACTGCCTTGGTACTGCTCTGGCGTGTCAGCCGAGGCTTCTGTGCTCAATTATCTGGAATGAGACTTGAACCCCCAACTTTCTGACTCAGTGGCAGGAGGTGTCAGCCACTGAGGCCAATCGTGGAGCCTCAGCAGAGCTCTAACAAGTGGGCACGCAGTGGGGATGGAACCTGAGGGCAGTGCCAGGCTGGCCACTGGGTCTCAGGCTCTGCTTCAAACTGAGAGAGGACTGAAGGCAAATCAGTCAGGCAAGGGTTAACTTGACTGAAAGGCAGGGGTGTGCCAGTTGCCTGAAAGGACATCGCAGGCCTGTGATCTGAACTTTTAATTGATATTATTGAAGCAAGAAGGAGTTTAACTTGAGGGCAGAAAGCAACTGATGGTTTCTCAGTGCCAAGCCCAACTGAGCAGGTGTAACCAACAGCCCATGGTTATCAAGCGAGCCCATCGCGTTCTGAGGCACAGGCACAAAGGTGCCAAGTCTCGTGCTATGTGTGTGCGTGTGTCCGGCATTCTTTACTGTAACTGTCCGTATTGTCACAGGACCCGTGTGTCGGGTGAGAATATCCCTGCTCAGAATATTGTAAATCTCCACAAGGTCAGCTCAAGGACACTGCACATTCATTAGTGCTCCAGTCATGGACTGACGTAGAGAATCACTCGGACAAGGAAACACATACATGTGCATAAACATACACAGGGGTATGTATGCTGATGCACATACGCAATCACACACGCACAAACACACACAACGCTTTCACAGATTGTAACCAGGAATCAATTCAGGAATCACTAAAAGCCCCTGATTCAGCCTGTCTGCTGTTGCTCTCTGCTGGAACTGGGTTGCCCTGTTGATTCCAAGTTTAATAAAGCAGTTTCCAGTTATTTATGGGGGATGCAGACCATGGTGACCTTGTACTCGCTCTCAACTGTGATAAATAATGGCTGGTCAGTGAATATAGACAGGGAAGAGTGGGGGAGGGAGCTACGGCAAACAGTAACAGGCAGTCATATTACTCCTGTCATTCCCATACTCAAAAGCCTCCTGCTAACCCTGGTTAAAGGAGTCATGGTCATTGCTGCAGAGAAGTCAGAATAGAAAACTGCCATTTTAATTTCATTTCACCTCGTTGAACATTGGAACAGGAAAGCTGGCTGCCTCTCCAGCCCATCCTGGCATTCATTCCTGAGGAAAGCTGAACATGGATTTTAACTCGATCCAAATGCTTAGGCTCCAATTCCTTTAATATCCCTGTCTAGCTAAAATCTGTGAATTTGCGATTTAATTTGCCGTTAGAACCTGCTGTTTGGGAGCGAGTTCAACACGTCTACCACCCTTTACATGACAAAATGCTTCTCTTCGGAACTACCTGGCTCTTATTTTAAGATTATGCCTCCTTGTCCTAGACAATAGGAAAAGGTTTCTCTCTATCTATGCTTACGATTCATTTCAAAACCCCAAACGCCTGTATCAAATCAACCCTTAACCTTGTATATTCCACATCGCCAATGTGACTCACCTTCTGAACAGGAGGCAATGGCTCAGGTGTAGTCTAGCAGCAGGCCACGAGACTGTATATATGTCTTCACGTGTGTGTGGGTCTGCTTGTGTGTGACTGTGCGTGTGCCTGCATGCATGTGTGTCTGCATGTGTTTATCTCTCGTGTATCTGCTTTTGTGTATGTGTTTGTGTGTGTGTGTGTGTTTGTAGGTATGGCTGTATTTTCCTGTCTCTGTGTGTGTCTACATGTATGTGCCTGTCTGTACTTTTGTGTCTGTAATTGTGTCTGTGTGTCTGCATGTATGTCTCTGTCTGTGTGTATAGGTATGTCTGTGTTTCTGTGTCTGTGTGTCTGCATGTATGTCTCTGTCTGTGTGTATAGGTATGTCTGTGTTTCTGTGTCTGTGTGCCTGCATGTATGTCTCTGTCTGTGTGTATAGGTATGTCTGTGTTTCTGTGTCTGTGTGTCTGCATGTATGTCTCTGTCTGTGTGTATAGGTATGTCTGTGTTTCTGTGTCTGCATGTATGTCTCTGTGTGTATAGGTATGTCTGTGTTTCTGTGTCTGTGTGTGCGTGTGGGTATGTGTGGCTATACAGGGGGAGCAAGGGAGAGGGCACAGTTGCATCAATTGCATCCTGTCCTCCTTCTCAACAGGGCTGTGGAAGGTTATCTGGTGTAGGGCACATTTACCCACCTCACTGAGACCAATTATAACTTTCCAATCCCACCCTGGCCTCGCCCTGTTGTAACTTTACTTTAATGTAAAAATATTTTTGTGAAACCGGCAGGAAATGTGAAAGGTGCCGATGATGGGGTCAGCACGGTGGCGCAATGATTATCCTTGCTGCCTCACAGCACCAGGGATGCAGGTTCGATTCCGGCCTTGGGTAACTGTGGAGTTTGCACTTTCTCCCCGTGTCTGCGTGGGTTTCCTCCGGGTGCTCCGGTTTCCTCCCACAGTCCAAAGATGTGCAGGTTAGGAGGATTGGCCATGATGATTGTCCCAAGAAGGGGTTACAGGGCTAGGGTGGAGAATTGGGACTAGGTTGGGGTGCTCTTTCAGAAGGTCGCTGCAGACTCGATGGGCCAAATGGCCTCTTGCTGTACTGTGGGGATTCTATGATTCTATTCTATGATTCTCAGCAGAAAGATCAGTTAAATAAAAACAGAAAATGCCGGAAATACTCAGATGAGCCAGGGAGTATCTGTGGAGGGAGAAACAGAGTTAATCTTTCAGGTTAATGACCTTTCATCAGAAATTCAAGTAAATGTTATTCCCAGCCAGCGTTGTAAGCCAGAATGCCTTCAACACAGTCAACTGTGAGGGTCATTGGAGGGTAAAGGATAAATTCAGCTCCCAAAGAACTTCATCTCACTGGTTCGACAGTTCCATGACAACATGACAGTTCCATCACAACATGTTCCTGTGTGTCCCGGAAGATTTCTGACCCATTCCCAGACACTGATTGAATTAAACAGGCTGCATGCTAACACCAACCCTCTGCTATGCTCTCCAATATCTTCCATGATTGTGATCCTGGCACAGAAATCTGATAACCTATGGACAGGAAGTTTGCCCAGTCCCACCTATAAATGATCAATCTATTGGTTTTCCTGTAGCACCTTTCCTGATCTCCCAAAGTTCTTTGTAGTCAGCAAAATATTTTTGAAGTGTAGTTACTGTTGTAGGAAACGTGGCAACCAATTTACGCACAGCAAAATCCCACAAATAACAATGTGATAATGTCTGGATAATTTGATTGTATAACCATAGAATGATTACAGCACAGTAGAAGGCCATTCAGCCCATTCTGTCTGTGCTGGCCCTCTGCAAGAGCAACTCAACTAGTTCCACGCCGATGCCCTTTCCCAATAGCCCTGCAAGTATTTTCTGCGATGGTGCTTGAGCGATGAATGTTGCCGACACCATTTAACAATGTTAAAGGCACCAGAAAAGATGCTGCTGATAAACTGAAGTCATTCCAAGCCGGAGACCAGCAAGATTTGCATTTATATCTTACCTTTGACAACCTCAGGAGGCCCCAAAGGGCTTTATATTCAATGAAGTACTTTAAAAATGTACTCACTGCTGTGATGTATGAAACACAGCAGCCTATTTGTGCACAGCAAGATCCCACAAATAGCAATGTTCTAATGACCGGATCATCTATTTTTAATGATGTTGGCGAGGTCGCTATGGAGAACTCCCCGACTCTCCATTCAGTTAGTTCCATGGGATATTTTATATTCACTTGAGGAGGGCGAGAGTTTCAATTTCGCATTTGTTTCCAAAAAACAGTCCCTCTGGAAGTCCAGCGCTCCCTCAGTACTGCACTCACTGAGCCACAGCTGACACCTTGGTTTCATAGCTTACGGAGCCCCTCTGACCCACTTCCACTGCACTACCCTCAGCACCGGGAACTCTGTGAGGGGTTTAGATATTGTGAGTTGACAGACTGTTCCAGTATGGGCTGTATGACAGTCATGCCTTTGCCCAACATCAACAAACGTGCATTTCCTACCAGGGACCAGTACGTGGTGATCGAGGGACCCGGCGGTCTCAGCTGTGACTCAAGGTGCAGCACTTTCACCTCTGGAGGTTCTGGGTTCAAGACCCTCTCCAGAGATTTAAGCAGAAACTCGAGGCAGCCACTCCTAATGCTGTGGTTCTTGCCTCTCTCGTGGGGACCATGAATTGGATTCAATTTGAATTGGGTTTTTGGAGCAGGCAAAGAGCTGGATTTAGGGGTTTGTCCCTGTCCACACCCTGAGCTATGGTTTTGTAACTCTGATGAAGTAATATAAGAACACAGATCATTCAGTTCATGAAAATAAAATAAAAAGAAAATAAATAGGGCAACACAAGGTACACAATGTAACTACATAAGCACCGGCATCGGGTGAAGCATACAGGGTGTAGTGTTAATGAGTTCAGTCCATAAGAGGGTCATTTAGGAGTCTGGTGACAGTGGGGAAGAAGCTGTTTTTGAGTCTGTTCATGCATGTTCTCGGACTTCTGTATCTCCTGCCCGATGGAAGAAGTTGGAAGAGTGAGTAAGCCGGGTGGGAGGGGTCTTTGATTATGCTGCCCGCTTTCCCCAGGCAGCGGGAGGTGTAAATGGAGTCAATGGATGGGAGGCCGGTTCGTGTGATGGACTGAGCGGTGTTCACGACTCTCTGAAGTTTCTTGCGGTCCTGGGCCGAGCAGTTGCCATACCAGGCTGTGATGCAGCCCGATAGGATGCTTTCTATGGTGCATCTGTAAAAGTTGGTAAGAGTCAGTGTGGAGATGTCGTATTTCCTTAGTTTCCTGAGGAAGCTGTTGTGCTTCAAAAAAAGCCTTTGTTGACTATGAAGCACTTTGGGATGTTGTGAGTGATGTGCCATCAATTAACACAAGACGAGTAGTGAACAAAACTGTGGCTTTAATAAGCTAAACAGAAAGCCTCCTGGCCACTGATCCCGAACTGAGGCAGGGCCGGAGGTCAGCCACCTTTATACCGAGTCCGAGGGGAGGCGGAGCCATCAGGCAGTGGTTTAGCACAATACATGTAATACAGCAACAGTTCACCACAATACATATAATACACTAACAGTGGTTTACCACAGTGAGGTGGCGAACGTTGCTATAGAAATGGGAGTTTGTTGTGCTCAGTTACCTGTGATAAGGATAGAATTGACACTGGCTCTGAATCTGAGGATAATGCAATCACCTGTCAACAGGATACTATGTCAGGAGGAATAGGCAGTCAAGAGGGAAGAAGAGTGTGTTAGAAATTAGGGGAAGAATGTCAAGGAATGAGGAAACAACATGAAGAGGTTTGCACGCTTTTTGAGATGTCTCGTGAGCCACATTCTAATAGAATGGCAAACCTGTTAAATATGGTGACATTTCATTGGTGTTTGTAGTTTTCAATATTTTTTCATTATTTTATTTTAAAAATAGATTTGTTGTTTTTTCCTGAGTCCTTTTGACCCCCCCCCCCCCCCCCCAACCTGAAGAGTAGGAGCAGCTTCAGTGATCTGAATTGCGATGGGGAGAGTGTGTGGCCAGTGGGTTTGACCAGGCCAACTGCCCTTTCAATCAGGAGAAGCGTTCCCCAGACCCCAGAATGTTCAGGAGCAACGCCACAGGGTGAGGGGGTCAACCACTTCCTCATTTTTGAAAAGTAACAAGATTAAGGTGATTGCATCTATCCTTGCGAAGTTGACCTCGATGAAAGCAAGTCAAATTGTACATGAGCTGTCACCAACATGTTTATAGAGAGAATGAGTGATAGGGTGGGCAATGAGGGCGGGGGGGGGGGGGGGGGGGGGAGGGTGGGGGGGGAGGGGAGAGGGGGGTGGAGGCGGTGGAGATGTAGAGGAAGATTGAGAGAGAATAAGAGAGGCAGATTAGCGAAAAACAGGACAGAAAGAGAGAGTGCAAAGATGACAGATGGAAAATGAGGCAGAGGGTGAAAGCTTGTGACAGAGCCCAATAAAGTCATAGAAAAACCAATAAAGCAGCAAGAGAGGAAAGTGTAGCCTATAGTGGGAGAGAGGCAGGTAGAATATCGCCACAGACAGGGCCTTTATTTTTCATTGTCAAACTCTGTTAACCATATCCTCGCTTCCTGAAGGAAATGTAGTCAATAGATAGGAAGTTAGAGATGGGGGGAGTTTTGTGAGGGTCACAAAGAGTTCAACACGAGTTTGTGAGTCAAACAAAACTAATTATTTACACAGCACCAGTACTTCGCTACTGGCCTTTACTCTGGCCGGTACCTAACTGGCCGGCTCTATTTCTACAACAGAAAAGGTTAACCAGCCCCCTTATTGGGCAGCACGGTAGCCTAGTGGTTAGCACAATTGCGTCACAGCTCCAGGGTCCCAGGTTCGATTCCCGGCTTGGGTCACTGTCTGTGCGGAGTCTACACGTTCTCCGCGTGTCTGCGTGGGTTTCCTCCAGGTGCTCTGGTTTCCTCCCACAGTCCAAAGATGTGCAGGTTAGGTGGATTGGCCGTGATAAATTGCCCTTAGTGTCCAAAATTGCCCTTAGTGTTGGGTGGGGTTACTGGGTTATGGGGATAGGTTGGAGGTGTGGGCTTGGGTGGGGTGCTCTTTCCAAGAGCTGTTGCAGACTCGATGGGCCGAATGGCCTCCTTCTGTACTGTAAATTCTATCAATCTTTGATTCTTATTGAGGGAGTTCATATTCCCCAAATTCATGGGGTAACCAATTGTCCTTATCCAATAGGAATGGGCAGGTTGCAACAGGGAGAAAGAGATAAAGTGATAGAAAGAAAGATAGATAAAGAGATATAGGTATAGGAAAGGTAGAGATAGAAGGGTATAAAGAGATAAAAAGATAGAAGGGGAGATTGATAGATAGAATGCTAGAGTTTTGGAAAGATAAATATCGTAAATCTTCTAATAAGATATCTCTGAGTGAATAACACTCCCATTTTGGGCTCCATGTCTGTGTTTGAGCTGCCTTCTAGTCTGTATAATCTTCACCCCATTCCGTTTGCTGTTCTTCTTGCATATTATGTTCAGAGATTGATTGCAGGTGGATTGAGAGAGCTGCAGTGGGATAGGCAGATAGATGGGTGTGGGGATAGAGAAGCTGAGGAAGGGCTTGGCAAGAGGAGAGTGATGCAAGGCTGGTTAGACAGGCAGGTATACAGTGAGGGAATGGGGAGACAGATGAGAGACATCTCAATGAACACAATTGAAGCAAAGCGATTGTATTATTTGTGTAACTGCGGATTTAACTAATTTTATCAATTATTCAACAGATTTTCCTGTGGACTGGGTTGATTACTAGGAATCTTTTTTTATTGCAATGACGCTCTGTGTAGAGAGAACAACAGCGAGAGGAACAGCTGAGAGGAGGGGATTGTGCCTTTGGCTGTGCAGACACAATTAGTGCAGCTTGCCTTGCTGTTTTTTGCAGCTCTCTCCCTCTGTTCTGGCTTAATTGGAACCCAGTGAGACCGCTGAAATCGCATTAAGCAGGGCCCCGACAGAGAGATCATCCATCTTTTTTTATTACAGTGTAATGGGGCTTCTCGCGAGTGGAAATCCGATTTGTCACTGGCCTTGTTCTCTGATAACTGGAATTTGTCATCCCATTCTCCCTGTTAATGTCATCATCCAGGGTCTGACAGCTGGTCCCATCTAGGGAGCATCAAGGACAGAATATATCAGTCAACATAATATTTCTAAAACTACAGGGAGAAGACAGCAATAAGCACACATTAAAGACCTTCTGAAAAGAAAATCTGTTGCCATTAATTAAAATGTGTGTGTTCTAAAAAAAAAAAATGTAAAATTCTTGTCCGTTAAAAGGAAGTGTCATTCGTTACAGGGATTGTTTTCATCCTGATTAGAAATGGCAAGGTGGGACGATAGGGGGAGGGAAAGGAAGAGAGAGAGAAGGAGAGAGAGAGAGAGAGAGAGAGCGAGGAAAGGAAATAATTCATCAGAGCAAGGGTAGATGAAAGGGGGGATGATGACGAGAGCTCCAGTTTTCAGTTATGGAAGAGAGGGACACTGACTTAATGTGACTGCTGTAAGGCATTTAATTCCCTCAGGAAGAGCAATTCCTGGTAAAATATATACAGCCATCAGCAGTCTGGCCTACTTAACCGGCCTGTTTCAAACAAGCACACTCACAGACTCAGCTCCGAGTGCTGAGGATCCATTGAATAGACCAAACCAGAAACAGCTGTAACACTCGATAGGAGCTCAATTTTTTACTCGGGGTTTTATTTGTTTTGCTTATTAATAGCCGAGTGCCAGCGTTATTCGGCTTTTACCGAGACTGCTGTTAAAAGCCACCACACGTGTTATTTTTAAAATTGGGGGCAGCAAAGCCCAAAGTGGACCTGCAGAGCAGCACCGAGGGTAGAAAAGGGTTGGGGCAAATCAAACGTAGCGGAGGACAGGCTTCGGAGTTTTGAAGGCAGGGGTTAGAGGTCAGCGAAAGGCTGAAGGAGGTGAGCATTGCCTCAAGTTTGAATATTCAAGGCAGTGAATGGGTTGAAAACGGGGCGATTTAGTGTGACCAATCCAGCTACCCTGCACATCTTTGGGTTGTAGGGGTGAGACCCACGTGGACACGGGGGAATCTGCAAACTCCACACGGACAGTGACCCGGGGCCGGGATCGAACCCGGATCCTCAGCACCGTGAGGAGCAGTGCTAACCACTGGGGAGATAAATTGGATTTGATGCAGGGAATAAGAGAAAGAGGTTGCATTCATGTAGCACCTTCCACAACTGCAGGCCAGATCCCAAAAAGCGTCAGAGGAGGGAGGTGAGAGACCAGGAGACTTTCCATGTGTCCTGTTGTGAAGTGAGAAACAGAAAGGTTTCCACAGATACCGGAGCGGAGTTGAGGTCTGGGGCAGAATTGGGCTTCGCAATGAACTCCTTCGGTGAGAAAGTTTGTGTATAAAAGTGAGAGTGTCCAAGAGGTTGCTTTAGTGGTGGAGGAGATGAGGGAATTTAGCGAAAGAAATTTGTGTCCAGAGAGTATCGTTCACATGCTCAGGACCTCCGACACAGGCGGTCGCTGTTACAATGTGAGCGCTGTTTTGGGAAATGCAGTAACTACCTTGAGAGAGTCGTGCCGAGACCGTTGAAAGTTGATAATGACAAAGGTGGAGCTACCAAAGGTGTTGAATAAAATTGGGGCTCTAATGTCCCTAGGGATGATGCACAAACAGAAAAGATATTTTAGAAATTCTCTCCCGTGTACCTGTGGCTCAGTGGTTAGCATGCTCACCTCAGAGTCATGGTTCATGGTCATGGGTTCAAACGGCATCCCAGAGACTTGAGCCCCATGATCCAACCTGACCTTCACAATGCTAACGCCAGGGCCTTCACAATGCTAACGCCAGGGCCTTCACAATGCTAACGCCAGGGCCTTCACAATGCTAACGCCAGGGCCTTCACAATGCTAACGCCAGGGCCTTCACAATGCTAACGCCAGGGCCTTCACAATGCTAACGCCAGGGCCTTCACAATGCTAACGCTAGGGGAGTTGCAATGTTCTTCAGTTCGACATTAAATTGAGGCCCTGTCTGCCCTCTCGTGTGTTCATAATAGACCCCCCCCCCCCCGCTCTATTTAAAGAGGAGTAGGAGAGTTCTCCCTGTTATCGTGACAATGTTTATCCCACTGCTAATATCACTTAAACAGATTATCTGGTCAGTATCATTCTGCTGTTAGTGGGATCTTGCTGTGTGAAAATTTGTTGTTATGCTTCCTGCATTACAACAGTGCACACTTCGAAAGTATTTCGCTGGCTGTGACAAAGTTCCAATCATAGAATGGTTACAGCACCGAAGGAGGCCATTCAACCCATTGCGTCCGTGCTGGCCCTCTGCAACTCACCACTTTGGGTTGTTCTGAGGCTATGAAAGGCACTCTTGAAATGTGTTCCCGTCTTTCTATTCGATTTTTTAAATCATTGTTTGATTTGGAGGAGATCTTTGCCAATACTGCCGAACACATCCGCCTCTAAAGCAGCCTCTGACCCACACTCTCTCCTTCTTGACCGGTGTTTCTGAGTGTATCTCACAGGTAACTCTGAGCGGAATCATCCACCTCAACTGAGAGTGGCCACTTGAACCCAACTCTGGCAAACCGAGGAGATCAGCGTGGCTGCCGGTTTTACAGCGGTGCTGATATTTAGTGTATTTGAGGGTGAGTCGCAAAGGATTTGGTTATCCAACTCTCTCAGCACCTGAAATAAAACGTGATAAAAGTGCTGGAAATACGCAGCAGGTCTGGCATCATCTGTGGAGAGAGAAAGTTAACGTTTCAGGTTGATGACATCAGCAGAATTGGGCAAACAAAAATAGGAGAGGGGAGAGACCATTCAGCCCTTCGTCCCCGTCCAATCCAATCATGTCAGAACTGTGTTGATGAAAGGTAGTCAAACGGAAACATTAACTCGATAACTCTATTTCTCTCTCCACAGAGGCTGGAGGACCTGCTCAGTATTTCCAGCATTTTCTCATTTTATTACATTTATGGACCCTAGTTTTTGACTCCTCAATAAGCTGGTAAAGCCTTCATTATGGTAAAAAACCTGCAATTGCTGTTGGGAGCGACGGGGGAGGGGAGGGTGGCGCCGGGGGCGGAGGGGGTGTGGGGGTGGAACCTGCTGGTGCCAGGGCCCTGAGGGAGACGGTATCCTGGCGGCCGTCGGGGAACGCCACGTAGGCATACTGGGGGTTTGCGTGGAGCAAGTGCACCCTCTCCACCAACGGGTCCGCCTTGTGGAGTCGGACGTGCTTACGGAGAAGCACGGTTCCCAGAGCTGCG
This sequence comes from Scyliorhinus torazame, assembly GCF_047496885.1. NCBI lineage: Eukaryota > Metazoa > Chordata > Chondrichthyes > Carcharhiniformes > Scyliorhinidae > Scyliorhinus > Scyliorhinus torazame. The sequence goes on from NC_092722.1 coordinate 194,605,397, forward strand.
AGCCAAGTCGGGAGCGATACCCCGGATGTGGACTTCCTGCGTCCCAGGGTCCCACATCGCACCTACCCAACCTGAATTTGGTGCTCAAGTTCTGGGAATCGGACTTAAATTCACAAACTGCTGAATCCAAGCTGAGGATGTTGTGATTGAACGAACATGTCCATCCTTTCTGGCAGATCCTATAGCGTCAAACATCACAGCATTTAGGAGCAATAGTAAGAATTCCTGATTCGTTCCAATAGGATCTTTACCAAAAGATTCCCCAGGTTGGTGAATCTCCCATCTGGGATGAAAAATGTGGAAAATGTAAATTCAAGTAACTGCACATCAGCAGGGAAACTGCAAGACCAGAATCGGTGATAACATTAATGAATAATTAGAAAGGTATGGGGTTAATCAGTGGCAGCCAACGCAGGTGTGCAAAGGGCAAATCGCGCTTGACTAAGTTAATTCGATCTTTCAAGGAGATTCGCCAGAGGAGAAAAAGAATTCTATAGGCGTGGGATGATTTCAAATTACAACAGAAGTTACAACACACAAACAGTTACAGTGATCCAGGGGGACAGATACAGTGATCCAGGGGGACAGATACAGTGATCCAGGGGGACAGATACAGTGATCCAGGGGGACAGATACAGTGATCCAGGGGGAGAGATACAGTGATCCAGGGGGAGAGATACAGTGATTGGGGGACAGATACAGTGATCCAGGGGGACAGATGCAGTGATCCAGGGGGACAGATAAAGTGATTGGGGGGACAGATACAGTGATCCAGGGGGACAGATACAGTGATCCAGGGGGACAGACACAGTGATCCAGGGGGACAGACACAGTGATCCAGGGGGACAGATACAGTGATACAGGGGGACAGATACAGTGATCCAGGGGGAGAGATACAGTGATTGGGGGACAGATACAGTGATCCAGGGGGACAGATGCAGTGATCCAGGGGGACAGATACAGTGATTGGGGGACAGAGAATGTGATCCAGGGGGACAGATGCAGTGATTGGGGGACAGATCCAGTGATCCAGGGGGACAGATACAGTGATTGGGGGACAGACACAGTGATCCAGGGGGACAGATACAGTGATCCGGGGGAACAGGTCCAGTGATCCAGGGGGACAGATACAGTGATCCCGGGGGACAGATGCAGTGATTGGGGGACAGATACAGTGACCAGGGGGACAGATACAGAGATGCAGGGGGACAGATCCAGAGGGACAGATGCAGTGATCCAGGGGGACAGATGCAGTGATCCAGGGGGACAGATACAGTGATCCAGGGGGACAATACAGAGATCCAGGGGGACAGATACAGTGATAGGGGGACAGATACAGTGATCCAGGGCGACAGATACAGAGATCCAGGGGGACAGATACGGTGTTCCAGGGGGACAGATACAGATATCCAGGGGGACAGATACAGTGATCCAGGGGGACAGATACAGTGATTGGGGGACAGATACAGTGATCCAGGGGGACAGATACAGTGATCCAGGGGGACAGATACAGTGATCCAGGGGGACAAATGCAGGGATCCAGGGGGACGGATCCAGTGATCCAGGGGGACAGATACAGTGATCCAGGGGGACAGATACAGTGATCCAGGGGGACAGATACAGAGATCTAGGGTGACAGATACAGAGATCCAGGGGGACAAATACAGAGATCCAGGGGGACAGATACAGTGATTGGGGGACAGATACAGTGATCCAGGGGGACAGGTACAGTGACCCAGGGGGACAAATACAGACATCCAGGGGACAGATACAGAGATCCAGGGGGACAGATACAGTGATCCAGGGGGACAGATACAATGATCCAAGGGGACAGATACAGTGATCCAGGGGACAGATACAGTGATTCAGGGGGACAGATGCAGTGATCCAGGGGGGCAGATACAGTGATCCAGGGGGACAGATACAGTGATCCAGGGGAAAAGGTCCAGTGATCCAGGGGACAGATACAGTGATTCAGGGGGACAGATGCAGTGATCCAGCGGGACAGATACAGTGATCCAGGGAACAGATGCAGAGATCCAGGGGGACAGATCCAGTGATCCAGGGGGACAGATACAGTGATCCCGGGCGACAGATGCAGTGATTGGGGGACAGATACAGTGTACATGGGGACAGATACAGAGATGCAGGGGGACCGATCCAGAGAGACAGATGCAGTGATCGAGGGTGACAGATGCAGTGATCCAGGGGGACAAATACAGTGATCCAGGGGAACAGATACAGTGATCCAGGTGGACAGATACAGTGATCCAGGTGGACAGATACAGTGATCCAGGGGGACAGATACAGTGATTGGGGGACAGAACCAGTGATCCAGTGGGACAGATCCAGTGATCCATGGGGACAGATACAGTGATCCAGGGGGACAGATACAGTGATCCATGGGGACAGATACAGTGATCCAGGGGGACAGATACAGTGATCCAGGGGGACAGATACAGTGATCCGGGGGACAGATCCAGTGATCCATGGGGACAGATACAGTGATCCAGGGGGACAGATACAGTGATCCAGGGGGACAGATACAGTGATCCGGGGGACAGATACAGTGATCCGGGGGACAGATACAGTGATCCAGGGCAACAGATGCAGAGATTGGGGGACAGATACAGTGATCCAGGGGAACAGATACAGAGATCCAGGGGGACAGATACAGTGATCCAGGGGGACAGACACAGTGATCCAGGGGGACAGACACAGTGATCCAGGGGGACAGACACAGTGATCCAGGGGGACAGATACAGTGATCCAGGGGGACAGATACGGTGATCCAGGGGAGTAGATACAGTGATTGGGGGACAGATACAGTGATCCAGGGGGACAGACACAGTGATCCAGGGGGACAGATACAGTGATCCAGGGGGACAGATACAGTGATCCAGGGGAACAGGTCCAGTGATCAAGGGGGACAGATACAGTGATCCAGGGGGACAGATACAGTGATCCAGGGGGACAGATACAGTGGTCCAGGGGGACAGATACAGTGATCCAGTGGGGTCAGATACAGTGATCCAGGGGACAGATACAGAGATCCCGGGGGACAGATGCAGTGATCCAGGGGAACAGATGCAGTGATCCATGGGGACAGGTACAGTGATCCAGGGGACAGATACACTGATTCAGGGGGACAGATGCAGTGATCCAGGGGGACAGATACAGTGATCCAGGGGGAGAGATACAGTGATTGGGGGACAGATGCAGTGATTGGGGGACAGATCCAGTGATCCAGGGGGACAGATACAGTGATGCAGGGGAACAGGTCCAGTGATCCCGGGGGACAGATGCAGTGATCCCGGGGGACAGATGCAGTGATCCCGGGGGACAGATGCAGTGATCCAGGGGGACAGATACAGTGATCCAGGGGACAGATACAGTGATTCAGGGGGACAGATGCAGTGATCCAGGGGGACAGATACAGTGATCTAGGGGGACACATACAGTGATCCAGGGAACAGATACAGAGATCCAGGGGACAGATACAGAGATCCCGGGGGACAGATGCAGTGATCCAGGGGGACAGATACAGTTATCCAGGGGGACAGATACAGTGATCCAGGGGGACAGATACAGTGATCCAGGGGGACAGATACAGTGATCCAGGGGGACAGATGCAGTGATCCAGGGGGACAGATACAGTGATCCAGGGGGACAGATACAGTGATCCCGGGGGGTCAGATACAGTTATCCAGGGGGACAGATACAGTGATCCAGGGGGACAGATCCAGAGATCCAGGGGGACAGATCCAGTGATCCAGGGGGACAGATACAGTGATCCAGGGGGACAGATCCAGAGATCCAGGGGGACAGATGCAGTGATCCAGGGGGACAGATACAGTGATCCAGGGGGACAGATACAGTGATCCAGGGCAACAGATACAGTGATCCAGGGGGACAGATACAGTGATCCAGGGGGACAGATACAGTTATCCAGGGGGACAGATGCAGTGATCCAGGGGGACAGATACAGTGATCCAGGGGGACAGATCCAGAGAACCAGGGGGACAGATCCAGTGATCCAGGGGGACAGATACAGTGATCCAGGGGGACAGATCCAGAGGGACAGATGCAGTGATCCAGGGGGACAGATACAGTGATCCAGGGGGACAGATCCAGAGATCCAGGGGGACAGATCCAGAGATCCAGGGGGACAGATCCAGTGATCCAGGGGGACAGATCCAGTGATCCAGGGGGACAGATCCAGTGATCCAGGGGGACAGATACAGAGATCCCGGGGGACAGATGCAGTGATCCAGGGGGACAGATACAGTGATTGGGGGACAGATACAGTGATGCAGTGGGACAGGTACAGTGATCCAGGGGGACAGATACAGTTATCCAGGGGGACAGATACAGTGATCCATGGGGACAGATACAGTAATCCAGGGGGACAGATACAGTGATCCAGGGGGACAGATACAGTGATCCAGGGGGACAGATACAGTGATTGTGGGACAGATACAGTGATGCAGTGGGACAGGTACAGTGATCCAGGGGGACAGATACAGTTATCCAGGGGGACAGATACAGTGATCCATGGGGACAGATACAGTGATCCAGGGGGACAGATACAGTGGTCCAGGGGGACAGATACAGTGATCCAGGGGGACAGATACAGTGATCCAGGGGGACAGATGCAGAGATCCAGGGGGACAGATACAGAGATCCAGGGGGGCAAATACAGAGATCCAGGGGGACAGATACAGTGATTGGGGGACAGATACAGTGATCCAGGGGGACAGATACAGTGACACAGGGGGACAAATACAGAGAACCAGGGGACAGATACAGTGATCCAGGGGGACAGATAAAATGATCCAGGGGGACAGATACAGTGTTCCAGGAGGACAGATACAGTGATTCAGGGGGACAGATACAGTGATCCAGAGGGACACGATACAGTGATCTAGGGGGACAGATACAGTGATTCAAGGGGACATATACAGAGATCCAGGGGGACAGATACAGTGATCCAGGGGGACAGATACAGTGATCCAGAGGGACAGATACAGTGATCCAGAGGGACAGATACAGTGATCCATGGGGACAGATACAGTGATTCAGAGGGACAGATACAGTGATCCAGGGGGACAGATGCAGTGACCCAGGGGGACAGATACAGTGATCCACGGGGACAGACACAGTGATCCAGGGGGACAGATACAGTGATCCAGGGGAACATGTCCAGTGATCCAGGGGACAGATACAGTGATTCAGGGGGACAGATGCAGTGATCCAGCGGGACAGATCCAGTGTTCCAGTGGGACAGATACAGTGATCCAGGGGGACAGATACAGTGATCCAGGGGGACAGATACAGTTATCCAGGGGGACAGATACAGTGCTCCATGGGGCCAGATACAGTGCTCCAGGGGGACAGATACAGTGATTGGGGGACAGATCCAGTGATCCAGTGGGACAGATACAGTGATCCAGGGGGACAGATACAGTTATCCAGGGGGACAGATACAGTGATCAATGGGGACAGATACAGTGATCCAGGGGGACAGATACAGTGGTCCAGGGCAACAGATACAGTGATCCAGGGCAACAGATACAGTGATCCTGGGGGACAGATACAGTGATTGGGGGACAGATACAGTGATCCAGGGGGACAGATACAGAGATCCAGGGGGACAGATACAGTGACCCAAGGCGACAGATACAGAGATCCAGGGGGACAGATACGGTGATCCAGGTGGACAGATACGGAGATCCAGGGGGACAGATGCAGTGATCCAGCGAGACAGATACAGTGATCCAGGGGGACAGTTACAGTGATCCAGGGGGACAGAAACAGTGATCCGGGGGACAGATACAGTGATCCAGGGGGACAGATACAGAGATCCACGGGGGCAGATACAGTGATTGGGGGACAGATACAGTGATCCAGGGGGACAGATACAGTGATCCAGGGGGACAGATACAGTGATTGGGGGACAGATACAGTGATCCAGGGGGACAGATGCCCTGATCCAGGGGGAACAGATGCCGTGATTGGGGGACAGATACAGTGATCCAGGGGGACAGATACAGTGATTCAGGGGGACAGATACAGTGATCCAGGGGGACAGATACAGTGATCCAGGGGGACAGATACAGAGATCCAGGAGGACGGATCCAGTGATCCAGGGGGACAGATACAGTGATCCAGGGATACAGATACAGTGATCCAGGGGGACAGATAAAGGTATCCAGGGGGACAGATACAGAGATCCAGGGGGACAGATACAGAGTTCCAGGGGGACAGATACAGAGTTCCAGGGGGACAAATACAGAGATCCAGGGGGACAGATACAGTGCTTGGGGGACAGATACAGTGATCCAGGGGGACAGATACAGTGACACAGGGGGACAAATACAGAGAACCAGGGGACAGATACAGAGATCCAGGCGGACAGATACAGTGATCCAGGGGGACAGATAAAGTGATCCAGGGGGACAGATACAGTGTTCCAGGAGGACAGATACAGTGATTCAGGGGGACAGATACAGTGATCCAGAGGGACACGATACAGTGATCCAGGGGGACAGATACAGTGATTCAAGGGGACAGATACAGAGATCCAGGGGGACAGATACAGTGATCCAGGGGGACAGATACAGTGATCCAGGGGGACAGATACAGTGATCCAGGGGGATAGATACAGTGATCCAGGGGGACAGATACAGTAATCCATGGGGACAGACACAGTGATTCAGAGGGACAGATACAGTGATCCAGGGGGACAGATGCAGTGCCCCAGGGGGGCAGATACAGTGATCCAGGGGGATAGATACAGTGATCCAGGGGGACAGACTTAGTGATCCAGGGGGACAGATACAGTTATCCAGGGGAACAGGTCCAGTGATCCAGGGGACAGATACAGTGATTCAGGGGGACAGATGCAGTGATCCAGCGGGATAGATACAGTGATCCAGGGAACAGATACAGAGATCCAGGGGGACAGATGCAGTGATCCAGGGGGACAGATACAGTGATCCAGGGAACAGATGCAGTGATTGGGGGACAGAATCAGTGACCAGGGGGACAGATCCAGAGGGACAGATGCAGTGATCCAGGGGGACAGATGCAGTGAACCAGGGGGACAGATACAGTGATCCAGGGGGACAGATACAGTGATCCAGGGGGACAGATACAGTGATCCAGGGGGACAGATACAGTGATCCAGGGGGACATATACATTGATCCAGGGGGACAGATACAGTGATCCAGGGGGACAGATACAGTGATTGGGGGACAGATACAGTGATCCAGGGGGACAGATACTGTGATTGGGGGACAGATACAGTGATCCAGGGGGACAGATGCAGTGATTGGGGGACAGATACAGTGATCCAGGGGGACAGATACAGTGATCCAGGGGGACTGATACAGTGATCCAGGGGGGCAGATCCAGTGATCCAGGGGGGCAGATCCAGTGATCCAGGGGGACAGATACAGTGTTTGGGGGACATATACATTGATCCAGGGGGACAGATACAGTGATCCAGGGGGACAGATACAGTGATTGGGGGACAGATACAGTGATCCAGGGGGACAGATACTGTGATTGGGGGACAGGTACAGTGATCCAGGGCGACAGATGCAGTGATCCAGGGGGACAGATGCAGTGATTGGGGGACAGATACAGTGATCCAGGGGGACAGATACAGTGATCCAGGGGGACAGATACAGTGATCCAGGGGGACAGATACAGTGATCCAGGGGGGCAGATCCAGTGATCCAGGGGGGCAGATGCAGTGATCCAGGGGGACAGATACAGAGATCCAGGGGGACAGATACATTGATCCAGGGGGACAGATACAGTGACCCAGGGGGACAAATACAGAGATCCAGGGGACAGATACAGAGATCCAGGGGGACAGATACAGTGATCCAGGGGGGATGGACACAATGATCCAGGGGGACAGATACGGGGATCCAGGCCTCAGATACAGTGATCCAGCGGGACAGATACAGGGATCCAGGGGGACAGGTACAGTGATCCAGGGGGACAGATACAGTGATCCTGGGGGACAGATACAGTGATCCAGGGAGACAGATACAGTGATCCAGGGGGACAGATGCAGTGATCCAGGGGGACAGATACAGTGATCCAGGGGGACAGATACAGTGATCCAGGGAGACAGATACAGTGATCCAGAGGGACAGATACAGAGATCCAGGGGGACAGATACAGTGATCTAGGGGGACAGATACAGTGATCCAGGGAGACAGATACAGTGATCCAGGGAGACAGATACAGTGATCCAGGGGGACAGATACAGTGATCCAGGGGGACAGATACAGTGATCCAGGGGGACAGATACAGTGATTCAGAGGGACAGATACAGTGATTCAGAGGGACAGATACAGTGATCCAGGGGGACAGATGCAGTGACCCAGGGGGACAGATACAGAGATCCACGGGGGCAGATACCGTGATTGGGGGACAGATACAGTGATCCAGGGGGACAGATACAGTGATCCAGGGGGACAGATACAGTGATTGGGGGACAGATACAGTGATCCAGGGGGACAGATGCACTGATCCAGGGGGACAGATGCAGTGATTGGGGGACAGATACACTGATCCAGGGGGACAGATACAGTGATTCAGGGGGACAGATACAGTGATCCAGGGGGACAGATACAGTGATCCAGGGGGACAGATACAGAGATCCAGGAGGACGGATCCAGTGATCCAGGGGGACAGATACAGTGATCCAGCGGGACAGATACAGTGATCCAGGGGGACAGATACAGAGATCCAGGGGGACAGATACAGAGATCCAGGGGGACAAATACAGAGATCCAGGGGGACAGATACAGTGATTGGGGGACAGATAGAGTGATCCAGGGCGACAGATACAGTGACACAGGCGGACAAATACAGAGAACCAGGGGACAGATACAGTGGTCCAGGGGGACAGATACAGTGATCCAGGGGGACAGATACAGTGATTGGGGGACAGATACAGTGATCCAGGGGGACAGATGCACTGATCCAGGGGGACAGATGCAGTGATTGGGGGACAGATACAGTGGTCCAGGGGGACAGATACAGTGATTCAGGGGGACAGATACAGTGATCCAGGGGGACAGATACAGTGATCCAGGGGGACAGATACAGAGATCCAGGAGGACGGATCCAGTGATCCAGGGGGACAGATACAGTGATCCAGGGGGACAGATACAGTGATCCAGGGGGACAGATACAGTGATCCAGGGGGACAGATGCAGAGATCCAGGGGGACAGATACAGAGATCCAGGGGGGCAAATACAGAGATCCAGGGGGACAGATACAGTGATTGGGGGACAGATACAGTGATCCAGGGGGACAGATACAGTGACACAGGGGGACAAATACAGAGAACCAGGGGACAGATACAGTGATCCAGGGGGACAGATAAAATGATCCAGGGGGACAGATACAGTGTTCCAGGAGGACAGATACAGTGATTCAGGGGGACAGATACAGTGATCCAGAGGGACACGATACAGTGATCCAGGGGGACAGATACAGTGATTCAAGGGGACATATACAGAGATCCAGGGGGACAGATACAGTGATCCAGGGGGACAGATACAGTGATCCAGAGGGACAGATACAGTGATCCAGAGGGACAGATACAGTGATCCATGGGGACAGATACAGTGATTCAGAGGGACAGATACAGTGATTCAGGGGGACAGACACAGTGATCCAGGGGGACAGATACAGTGATCCAGGGGAACATGTCCAGTGATCCAGGGGACAGATACAGTGATCCAGCGGGACAGATCCAGTGTTCCAGTGGGACAGATACAGTGATCCAGGGGGACAGATACAGTGATCCAGGGGGACAGATACAGTTATCCAGGGGGACAGATACAGTGCTCCATGGGGCCAGATACAGTGCTCCAGGGGGACAGATACAGTGATTGGGGGACAGATCCAGTGATCCAGTGGGACAGATACAGTGATCCAGGGGGACAGATACAGTGATCCAGGGGGACAGATACAGTGATCAATGGGGACAGATACAGTGATCCAGGGGGACAGATACAGTGGTCCAGGGCAACAGATACAGTGATCCAGGGCAACAGATACAGTGATCCTGGGGGACAGATACAGTGATTGGGGAACAGATACAGTGATCCAGGGGGACAGATACAGAGATCCAGTGGGACAGATACAGTGACCCAAGGCGACAGATACAGAGATCCAGGGGGACAGATACGGTGATCCAGGTGGACAGATACGGAGATCCAGGGGGACAGATGCAGTGATCCAGCGAGACAGATACAGTGATCCAGGGGGACAGTTACAGTGATCCAGGGGGACAGAAACAGTGATCCGGGGGACAGATACAGTGATCCAGGGGGACAGATACAGAGATCCACGGGGGCAGATACAGTGATTGGGGGACAGATACAGTGATCCAGGGGGACAGATACAGTGATCCAGGGGGACAGATACAGTGATTGGGGGACAGATACAGTGATCCAGGGGGACAGATGCACTGATCCAGGGGGAACAGATGCCGTGATTGGGGGACAGATACAGTGATCCAGGGGGACAGATACAGTGATTCAGGGGGACAGATACAGTGATCCAGGGGGACAGATACAGTGATCCAGGGGGACAGATACAGAGATCCAGGAGGACGGATCCAGTGATCCAGGGGGACAGATACAGTGATCCAGGGATACAGATACAGTGATCCAGGGGGACAGATAAAGGTATCCAGGGGGACAGATACAGAGATCCAGGGGGACAGATACAGAGATCCAGGGGGACAAATACAGAGATCCAGGGGGACAGATACAGTGCTTGGGGGACAGATACAGTGATCCAGGGGGACAGATACAGTGACACAGGGGGACAAATACAGAGAACCAGGGGACAGATACAGAGATCCAGGCGGACAGATACAGTGATCCAGGGGGACAGATAAAGTGATCCAGGGGGACAGATACAGTGTTCCAGGAGGACAGATACAGTGATTCAGGGGGACAGATACAGTGATCCAGAGGGACACGATACAGTGATCCAGAGGGACACGATACAGTGATCCAGGGGGACAGATACAGTGATTCAAGGGGACAGATACAGAGATCCAGGGGGACAGATACAGTGATCCAGGGGGACAGATACAGTGATCCAGGGGGATAGATACAGTGATCCAGGGGGACAGATACAGTGATCCATGGGGACAGACACAGTGATTCAGAGGGACAGATACAGTGATCCAGGGGGACAGATGCAGTGCCCCAGGGGGGCAGATACAGTGATCCAGGGGGATAGATACAGTGATCCAGGGGGACAGACTTAGTGATCCAGGGGGACAGATACAGTTATCCAGGGGAACAGGTCCAGTGATCCAGGGGACAGATACAGTGATTCAGGGGGACAGATGCAGTGATCCAGCGGGATAGATACAGTGATCCAGGGAACAGATACAGAGATCCAGGGGGACAGATGCAGTGATCCAGGGGGACAGATACAGTGATCCAGGGAACAGATGCAGTGATTGGGGGACAGAATCAGTGACCAGGGGGACAGATCCAGAGGGACAGATGCAGTGATCCAGGGGGACAGATGCAGTGAACCAGGGGGACAGATACAGTGATCCAGGGGGACAGATACAGTGATCCAGGGGGACAGATACAGTGATCCAGGGGGACAGATACAGTGATCCAGGGGGACAGATACAGTGATCCAGGGGGACATATACATTGATCCAGGGGGACAGATACAGTGATCCAGGGGGAGAGATACAGTGATTGGGGGACAGATACAGTGATCCAGGGGGACAGATACTGTGATTGGGGGACAGATACAGTGATCCAGGGGGACAGATGCAGTGATTGGGGGACAGATACAGTGATCCAGGGGGACAGATACAGTGATCCAGGGGGACTGATACAGTGATCCAGGGGGGCAGATCCAGTGATCCAGGGGGGCAGATCCAGTGATCCAGGGGGACAGATACAGTGTTTGGGGGACATATACATTGATCCAGGGGGACAGATACAGTGATCCAGGGGGACAGATACAGTGATTGGGGGACAGATACAGTGATCCAGGGGGACAGATACTGTGATTGGGGGACAGGTACAGTGATCCAGGGGGACAGATGCAGTGATCCAGGGGGACAGATGCAGTGATTGGGGGACAGATACAGTGATCCAGGGGGACAGATACAGTGATCCAGGGGGACAGATCCAGTGATCCAGGGGGGCAGATCCAGTGATCCAGGGGGGCAGATGCAGTGATCCAGGGGGACAGATACAGAGGTCCAGGGGGACAGATACATTGATCCAGGGGGACAGATACAGTGACCCAGGGGGACAAATACAGAGATCCAGGGGACAGATACAGAGATCCAGGGGGACAGATACAGTGATCCAGGGGGGATGGACACAATGATCCAGGGGGACAGATACGGGGATCCAGGCCTCAGATACAGTGATCCAGGGGGACAGATACAGGGATCCAGGGGGACAGGTACAGTGATCCAGGGGGACAGATACAGTGATCCTGGGGGACAGATACAGTGATCCAGGGAGACAGATACAGTGATCCAGGGGGACAGATGCAGTGATCCAGGGGGACAGATACAGTGATCCAGGGGGACAGATACAGTGATCCAGGGAGACAGATACAGTGATCCAGAGGGACAGATACAGAGATCCAGGGGGACAGATACAGTGATCTAGGGGGACAGATACAGTGATCCAGGGAGACAGATACAGTGATCCAGGGGGACAGATACAGTGATCCAGGGGGACAGATACAGTGATCCAGGGGGACAGATACAGTGATCCAGGGGGACAGATACAGTGATTCAGAGGGACAGATACAGTGATTCAGAGGGACAGATACAGTGATCCAGGGGGACAGATGCAGTGACCCAGGGGGACAGATACAGTGATTCAGAGGGACAGATACAGTGATCCAGGGGGACAGATACAGTGATCCACGGGGACAGATACAGTGATCCAGGGGGACAGATACAGTGATCCAGGGGGACAGATACAGTGATCAAGGGGGACAGATACAGTGATCTCGGGGGACAGATACAGTGATCCAGGGGGACAGATACAGTGATCCAGGGAACAGATACAGTGATCCAGGGAACAGATACAGTGATCCAGGGGGACAGATGTGGTGATCCCGGGGGTCAGATACAGTGATCCACGGGGACAGATGTGGTGATCCTGGGGGACAGATACAGTGATCCAGGGGGACAGATAAAGTGATCCAGGGAGACAGATACAGTGATCCACGGGGACAGATACAGTGATCCATGGGGACAGATACAGTGAACCAGGGAGACAGATACAGTGATCCAGGGGGACAGATACAGTGATCCAGGGGGACAGATACAGTGACCCAGGGGGACAGATACAGAGATGCACGGGGACAGATACAGTGATCCAGGGGGACAGATACAGTGATCCAGGGGGACAGATACAGTGATCCAGGGGGACAGATACAGTGATCCAGGGGGACCGATACAGTGATCCAGGGGGACAGATACAGTGATCCAAGGAGACAGATACAGTGATCCAGGGGGACAGATGCAGTGATCCAGGGGGACAGATGCAGTGATCCAGGGGGACAGATACAGTGATCCAGGGGGACAGATACAGTGATCCAGGGGGACAGATACAGTGATCCAGGGGGGCAGATCCAGTGATCCAGGGGGGCAGATCCAGTGATCCAGGGGGACAGATACAGTGTTTGGGGGACATATACATTGATCCAGGGGGACAGATACAGTGATCCAGGGGGACAGATACAGTGATTGGGGGACAGATACAGTGATCCAGGGGGACAGATACTGTGATTGGGGGACAGGTACAGTGATCCAGGGGGACAGATGCAGTGATCCAGGGGGACAGATGCAGTGATTGGGGGACAGATACAGTGATCCAGGGGGACAGATACAGTGATCCAGGGGGACAGATACAGTGATCCAGGGGGGCAGATCCAGTGATCCAGGGGGGCAGATGCAGTGATCCAGGGGGACAGATACAGAGATCCAGGGGGACAGATACATTGATCCAGGGGGACAGATACAGTGACCCAGGGGGACAAATACAGAGATCCAGGGGACAGATACAGAGATCCAGGGGGACAGATACAGTGATCCAGGGGGACAGATACAGTGATCCTGGGAGACAGATACAGTGATCCAGAGGGACAGATACAGAGATCCAGGGGGACAGATACAGTGATCTAGGGGGACAGATACAGTGATCCAGGGAGACAGATACAGTGATCCAGGGGGACAGATACAGTGATCCAGGGGGACAGATACAGTGATCCAGGGGGACAGATACAGTGATACAGGGGGACAGATACAGTGATTCAGAGGGACAGACACAGTGATTCAGAGGGACAGATACAGTGATCCAGGGGGACAGATGCAGTGACCCAGGGGGACAGATACAGTGATTCAGAGGGACAGATACAGTGATCCAGGGGGACAGATACAGTGATCCACGGGGACAGATACAGTGATCCAGGGGGACAGATACAGTGATCCAGGGGGACAGATACAGTGATCAAGGGGGACAGATACAGTGATCTCGGGGGACAGATACAGTGATCCAGGGGGACAGATACAGTGATCCAGGGAACAGATACAGTGATCCAGGGAACAGATACAGTGATCCAGGGGGACAGATGTGGTGATCCCGGGGGTCAGATACAGTGATCCACGGGGACAGATGTGATGATCCTGGGGGACAGATACAGTGATCCAGGGGGACAGATAAAGTGATCCAGGGAGACAGATACAGTGATCCACGGGGACAGATACAGTGATCCATGGGGACAGATACAGTGAACCAGGGAGACAGATACAGTGATCCAGGGGGACAGATACAGTGATCCAGGGGGACAGATACAGTGACCCAGGGGGACAGATACAGAGATGCAGGGGGACAGATACAGTGATCCAGGGGGACAGATACAGTGATCCAGGGGGACAGATACAGTGATCCAGGGGGACAGATACAGTGATCCAGGGGGACCGATACAGTGATCCAGGGGGACAGATACAGTGATCCAAGGAGACAGATACAGTGATCCAGGGGGACAGATGCAGTGATCCAGGGGGACAGATGCAGTGATCCAGGGGGACAGATACAGTGATCCAGGGGGACAGATACAGTGATCCAGGGGGACAGATACAGTGATCCAGGGGGACAGATACAGTGATTCGGGGCCAGATCCAGTGATCCAGTGGGTCAGATCCAGTGATCCACTGGGACAGATACAGTTATCCAGGGGGACAGACACAGTGATCCATGGGGACAGATACAGTGATCCAGGGGGACAGATACAGTGATCCAGGGGGACAGATACAGTGATCCAGGGGGACAATACAGAGATCCAGGAGGACAGATACAGTGATTGGGGGACAGATACTGTGATCAAGGGCGACAGATACAGAGATCCAGGGGGACAGATACGGTGTTCCAGGGGGACAGATACAGTGATCCAGGGGGACAGATACAGTGATTGGGGGACAGATACAGTGATCCAGGGGGACAGATGCAGTGATCCAGGCGGACAGGTACAGTGATCCAGGGGGACAGATACAGTGATCCAGGGGGACAGATACAGTGATCCAGGGAACAGATAGAGTGATACAGGGGGACAGATACAGTGATTCAGGGGACAGATACAGAGATCCAGGTGGACAGATACAGTGATCCAGGTGGACAGATACAGTGATCCAGGGCGACAGATACAGTGATCCAGGGAACAGATACAGTGATCCAGGGAGACAGATACAGTGATCCAGGGAGACAGATGCAGTGACCCAGGGGGACAGATACAGTGATCCAGGGAACAGATACAGTGATCCAGGGAGACAGATACAATGATCCATGTGGACAGATACAGTGATCCAGGGAGACAGATACAGTGATCCAGGGAGACAGATACAGTGATCCAGGGGGACAGATACAGTGATCCAGGGGGACAGATACAGTGATCCAGGGGGACAGATACAGTGATCCAGGGGGACAGATACAGTGATCCAGGGGGACAGATGCAGAGATGCAGGGGGACAGATACAGAGATGCAGGGGGACAGATACAGTGATCCAGGGGGACAGATACAGTGATCCAGGGGGACAGATACAGTGATCCAGGCGGACAGATACAGTGATCCAGGGGGACAGATACAGTGATCCAGGGGGACAGATACAGTGATCCAGGGGGACATATACAGTGATCCAGCGGGACCGATACAGTGATCCAGGGGGACAGATACAGTGATTGGGGGACAGATACAGTGATCCAGGGGACAGATACAGTGATTGGGGGACAGATACAGTGATCCAGGGGGACCGATACAATGATCCAGGGGGACAGATACAGTGATCCAGGGGGACAGATACAGTGATCCAGGGGGACAGATACAGAGATCCAGGGGGACAGATACAGAGATCCAGGGGGACAGATACAATGATCCAGGGGGACAGATACAGTGATCCAGGGGGACAGATGCAGTGATCCCGGGGGACAGATGCAGTGATCCAGGGGGACAGATACAGTGATCCAGGGGACAGATACAGTGATTCAGGGGGACAGATGCAGTGATCCAGGGGACAGATACAGTGATTCAGGGGGACAGATGCAGTGATCCAGCGGGACCGATACAGTGATCCAGGGAACAGATACAGAGATCCAGGGAGACAGATCCAGTGGTCCAGGGGGACAGATACAGTGATCCAGGGAACAGATACAGAGATCCAGGTGGACAGATCCAGTGATCCAGGGGGACAGATACAGTGATCCAGGGAACAGATACAGTGATCCAGGGGGGCAGATGTGGTGATCCCGGGGGTCAGATACAGTGATCCACGGGGACAGATGTGATGATCCTGGGGGACAGATACAGTGATCCAGGGGGACAGATAAAGTGATCCAGGGAGACAGATACAGTGATCCACGGGGACAGATACAGTGATCCATGGGGACAGATACAGTGAACCAGGGAGACAGATACAGTGATCCAGGGGGACAGATACAGTGATCCAGGGGGACAGATACAGTGACCCAGGGGGACAGATACAGAGATGCAGGGGGACAGATACAGTGATCCAGGGGGACAGATACAGTGATCCAGGGGGACAGATACAGTGATCCAGGGGGACAGATACAGTGATCCAGGGGGACCGATACAGTGATCCAGGGGGACAGATACAGTGATCCAAGGAGACAGATACAGTGATCCAGGGGGACAGATGCAGTGATCCAGGGGGACAGATGCAGTGATCCAGGGGGACAGATACAGTGATCCAGGGGGACAGATACAGTGATCCAGGGGGACAGATACAGTGATCCAGGGGGAAAGATACAGTGATTCGGGGCCAGATCTAGTGATCCAGTGGGTCAGATCCAGTGATCCACTGGGACAGATACAGTTATCCAGGGGGACAGACACAGTGATCCATGGGGACAGATACAGTGATCCAGGGGGACAGATACAGTGATCCAGGGGGACAGATACAGTGATCCAGGGGGACAATACAGAGATCCAGGAGGACAGATACAGTGATTGGGGGACAGATACAGTGATCAAGGGCGACAGATACAGAGATCCAGGGGGACAGATACGGTGTTCCAGGGGGACAGATACAGTGATCCAGGGGGACAGATACAGTGATTGGGGGACAGATACAGTGATCCAGGGGGACAGATGCAGTGATCCAGGGGGACAGGTACAGTGATCCAGGGGGACAGATACAGTGATCCAGGGAGACAGATACAGTGATCCAGGGGGACAGATACAGTGATCCAGGGGGACAGATACAGTGATCCAGGGGGACAGATACAGTGATCCAGGGGGACAGATACAGAGATGCAGGGGGACAGATACAGAGATGCAGGGGGACAGATACAGTGATCCAGGGGGACAGATACAGTGATCCAGGGGGACAGATACAGTGATCCAGGGGGACAGATACAGTGATCCAGGGGGACAGATACAGTGATCCAGGGGGACAGATACAGTGATCCAGGGGGACAGATACAGTGATCCAGCGGGACCGATACAGTGATCCAGGGGGACAGATACAGTGATCCAAGGAGACAGATACAGTGATCCAGGGGGACAGATACAGTGATCCAGGGGGACAGATACAGTGATCCAGGGGGACAGATGCAGTGATCCAGGGGGACAGATACAGTAATCCAGTGGGACAGGTCCAGTGATCCAGGGGACAGATACAGTAATTCAGGGGGACAGATGCAGTGATCCAGCGGGACAGATACAGTGATCCAGGGAACAGATACAGAGATCCAGGGGGACAGATCCAGTGGTCCAGGGGAACAGATACAGTGATCCCGGGGGACAGATGCAGTGATTGGGGGACAGATACAGTGACCAGGGGGACAGATACAGAGATGCAGGGGGACAGATCCAGAGGGACAGATGCAGTGATCCAGGGGGACAGATGCAGTGATCCAGGGGGACAGATACAGTGATCCAGGGGACAGATGCAGTGATCCAGGGGGACAGATGCAGTGATCCAGGGGGACAGATACAGTGATCCAGGGGACAGATACAGTGATTCAGGGGGACAGATGCAGTGATCCAGGGGACAGATACAGTGATTCAGGGGGACAGATGCAGTGATCCAGCGGGACCGATACAGTGATCCAGGGAACAGATACAGAGATCCAGGGAGACAGATCCAGAGGTCCAGGGGGACAGATACAGTGATCCAGGGAACAGATACAGAGATCCAGGGGGACAGATCCAGTGATCCAGGGGGACAGATACAGTGATCCAGGGGGACAGATACAGTGATCCAGGGAACAGGTACAGAGATCGAGGGGGACAGATCCAGTGATCCAGGGAGACAGATACAGTGATCCAGGGGGACAGATACAGTGATCCAGGGAACAGATACAGAGATCCAGGGGGACAGATCCAGTGATCCAGGGAGACCGATACAGTGATCCAGGGGGACAGATACAGTGATCCAGGGGGACAGATGCAGTGATCCAGGGGGACAGATACAGAGATCCAGGGGGACAGATCCAGTGATCCAGGGGGACAGATCCAGTGATCCAGGGGGACAGATACAGTGATCCAGGGAACAGATCCAGTGATCCAGGGGGACAGATCCAGAGATCCAGGGGGACAGATACAGTGATCCAGGGAGACGGATACAGTGATCCAGGGGGACAGATACAGTGATTGGGGGACAGATACAGTGATCCAGGGGGACAGATACAGTGATTCAGGGGGACAAATACAGTGATCCAGGGGGACAGATACAATGATCCAGCGGGACAGATACAGGGATCCAGGCGGTCAGATACAGTGATCCAGGGGGACAGATACAGTGATCCAGGGAGACGGATACAGTGATCCAGGGGGACAGGTACAGTGATTGGGGGACAGATACAGTGATCCAGGGGACAGATACAGTGATCGGGGGACAGATACAGTGATCCAGGGGGACAGATACAGTGACCCAGGGGGACAAATACAGAGATGCAGGGGACAGATACAGAGATCCAGGGGGACAGATACAGTGATTCAGGGGGGACAGATACAATGATCCAGCGGGACAGATACAGGGATCCAGGGGGTCAGATACAGTGATCCAGGGGGACAGATACAGTGATCCAGGGAGACGGATACAGTGATCCAGGGGGACAGATACAGTGATTGGGGGACAGATACAGTGATCCAGGGGACAGATACAGTGATTGGGGGACAGATACAGTGATCCAGGGGGACAGATACAGTGACACAGGGGGACAGATACAGTGATCCAGGGGGTCAGATACAGTGATCCAGGGGGACCGATACAATGATCCAGGGGGACAGATGAACTGAGATCCAGGGGGACAGATACAGTGATCCAGGGGGACAGATACAGAGATCCAGGGGGACAGATACAGAGATCCAGGGGGACAGATACAATGATCCAGGGGGACAGATACAGTGATCCAGGGGGACAGATACAGAGATCCAGGGGGACAGATACAGTGATCCAGGGGACAGATACAGAGATCCAGGGGGACTGATACAGAGATCCAGGGGGACAGATACAGAGATCCAGGGGACAGATACAGAGACCCAGGGGGACAGATACAGTGATCCAGGGGGACAGATACAATGATCCAGGGGGACAGATACAGTGATCCAGGGGGACAGATACAATGATCCAGGGGGACAGATACAATGATCCAGGGGGACAGATGCAGTGATCCAGGGGGACAGATGCAGTGATCCAGGGGGACAGATGCAGAGACCCAGGGGGACAGATACAGTGATCCAGGGGGACAGATACAATGATCCAGGGGGACAGATACAGTGATCCAGGGGGACAGATACAATGATCCAGGGGGACAGATACAATGATCCAGGGGGACAGATACAGTGATCCAGGAGGACAGATACAGTGATCCAAGGGGGCAGATACAGTGATCCAGGTGGACAGATACAGTGATCCAGGGGGACAGATACAGAGATCCAGGGGGACAGATACAGAGATCCAGGTGGACAGATACAGAGATCCAGGGGGACAGATACAGTGATCCAGGGGGACAGATACAGTGATCCAGGTGGACAGATACAGTGATCCAGGGGGACAGATACAGTGATCCAGGGGGACAGATACAGTGATCCAGGTGGACAGATACAGTGATCCAGGGGGACAGATACAGTGATCCAGGGGGATAGATACAGTGATCCAGGGGGACAGATACAGTGATCCAGGGGGACAGATACAGTGATTGGGGGACAGATACAGTGATCCAGGGGGACAGATGCAGTGATCCAGGGGGACAGATACAGTGATCCAGGGGGACAGATACAGTGATCCAGGGGGACAGATACAGTGATCCAGGGAACAGATAGAGTGATCCAGGGGGACAGATACAGTGATTCAGGGGACAGATACAGAGATCCAGGTGGACAGATACAGTGATCCAGGGGGACAGATACAGTGATCCAGGGCGACAGATACAGTGATCCAGGGAACAGATACAGTGATCCAGGGAGACAGATGCAGTGACCCAGGGGGACAGATACAGTGATCCAGGGAACAGATACAGTGATCCAGGGAGACAGATACAATGATCCATGTGGACAGATAGAGTGATCCAGGGAGACAGATACAGTGATCCAGGGAGACAGATACAGTGATCCAGGGGGACAGATACAGTGATCCAGGGGGACAGATACAGTGATCCAGGGGGACAGATACAGTGATCCAGGGGGACAGATACAGAGATGCAGGGGGACAGATACAGAGATGCAGTGGGACAGATACAGTGATCCAGGGGGACAGATACAGTGATCCAGGGGGACAGATACAGTGATCCAGGGGGACAGATACAGTGATCCAGGGGGACAGATACAGTGATCCAGGGGGACAGATACAGTGATCCAGGGGGACCGATACAGTGATCCAGGGGGACAGATACAGTGATCCAAGGAGACAGATACAGTGATCCAGGGGGACAGATACAGTGATCCAGGGGACAGATACAGTGATTCAGGGGGACAGATGCAGTGATCCAGGGGGACAGATACAGTGATCCAGGGGGACAGGTCCAGTGATCCAGGGGACAGATACAGTGATTCAGGGGGACAGATGCAGTGATCCAGCGGGACAGATACAGTGATCCAGGGAACAGATACAGAGGTCCAGGGGGACAGATCCAGTGGTCCAGGGGAACAGATACAGTGATCCCGGGGGACAGATGCAGTGATTGGGGGACAGATACAGTGACCAGGGGGACAGATACAGAGATGCAGGGGGACAGATCCAGAGGGACAGATGCAGTGATCCAGGGGGACAGATGCAGTGATCCAGGGGGACAGATACAGTGATCCAGGGGACAGATGCAGTGATCCAGGGGGACAGATGCAGTGATCCAGGGGGACAGATACAGTGATCCAGGGGACAGATACAGTGATTCAGGGGGACAGATGCAGTGATCCAGGGGACAGATACAGTGATTCAGGGGGACAGATGCAGTGATCCAGCGGGACCGATACAGTGATCCAGGGAACAGATACAGAGATCCAGGGAGACAGATCCAGTGGTCCAGGGGGACAGATACAGTGATCCAGGGAACAGATACAGAGATCCAGGGGGACAGATCCAGTGATCCAGGGGGACAGATACAGTGATCCAGGGGGACAGATACAGTGATCCAGGGAACAGATACAGAGATCCAGGGGGACAGATCCAGTGATCCAGGGGAACAGATACAGAGATCCAGGGGGACAGATCCAGTGATCCAGGGGGGCAGATCCAGTGATCCAGGGGGACAGATACAGTGATCCAGGGAACAGATACAGAGATCCAGGGGGACAGATCCAGTGATCCAGGGGGACAGATACAGTGATCCAGGGGGACAGATACAGTGATCCAGGGGGACAGATACAGTGATCCAGGGGGACAGATACAGAGATCCAGGGGGACAGATACAGAGATCCAGGGGGACAGATACAGTGATCCAGGGGGGCAGATACAGTGATCCAGGGGGACAGATACAGTGATCCAGGGGGACAGATGCAGTGATCCAGGGGGACAGATACAGTGATCCAGGGGGACAGATACAGTGATCCAGGGGGACAGATACAGTGATCCAGGGGGACAGATACAGTGATCCAGGGGGACAGGTACAGAGATCCAGGGGGACAGATCCAGTGATCCAGGGGGACAGATACAGTGATCCAGGGGGACAGATACAGTGATCCAGGGGGACAGATGCAGTGATCCAGGGGGACAGATGCAGTGATCCAGGGGGACAGATACAGTGATCCATGGGGACAGATACAGTGATCCAGGGGGACAGATACAGTGATCCAGGGGGACAGATCCAGTGATCCAGGGGGACAGATACAGTGATCCAGGGGGACAGATACAGTGATCCAGGGAACAGATACAGAGATCCAGGGGGACAGATACAGTGATCCAGGGGGACAGATCCAGTGATCCAGGGGGACAGATACAGTGATCCAGGGGGGCAGATACAGTGATCCAGGGAACAGATACAGAGATCCAGGGGGACAGATACAGTGATTGGGGGACAGATACAGTGATTGGGGGACAGATACAGTGATCCAGGGGGGCAGATACAGTGATTGGGGGACAGATACAGTGATCCAGGGGGACAGATACAGTGATCCAGGGGGACAGATACAGTGATCCAGGGGGACAGATACAGTGATCCAGGGGGACAGATGCAGTGATTGGGGGACAGATACAGTGATCCAGGGGGACAGATACAGTGATCCAGGGGGACAGATACAGTGATCCAGGGGGACAGATACAGTGATCCAGGGAGACGGATACAGTGATCCAGGGGGACAGATACAGTGATTGGGGGACAGATACAGTGATCCAGGGGGACAGATACAGTGATTCAGGGGGACAAATACAGTGATCCAGGGGGACAGATACAATGATCCAGCGGGACAGATACAGGGATCCAGGGGGTCAGATACAGTGATCCAGGGAGACGGATACAGTGATCCAGGGGGACAGGTACAGTGATTGGGGGACAGATACAGTGATCCAGGGGACAGATACAGTGATTGGGGGACAGATACAGTGATCCAGGGGGACAGATACAGTGACCCAGGGGGACAAATACAGAGATCCAGGGGACAGATACAGAGATCCAGGGGGACAGATACAGTGATTCAGGGGGGACAGATACAATGATCCAGCGGGACAGATACAGGGATCCAGGGGCTCAGATACAGTGATCCAGGGGGACAGATACAGTGATCCAGGGAGACGGATACAGTGATCCAGGG
Source organism: Scyliorhinus torazame (assembly GCF_047496885.1). Lineage (NCBI taxonomy): Eukaryota > Metazoa > Chordata > Chondrichthyes > Carcharhiniformes > Scyliorhinidae > Scyliorhinus > Scyliorhinus torazame. Next base: position 194,629,207 of record NC_092722.1, read on the forward strand.
GGACAGATACAGTGATTGGGGGACAGATACAGTGATCCAGGGGACAGATACAGTGATTGGGGGACAGATACAGTGATCCAGGGGGACCGATACAATGATCCAGGGGGACAGATACAGTGATCCAGGGGGACAGATACAGTGATCCAGGGGGACAGATACAGAGATCCAGGGGGACAGATACAGAGATCCAGGGGGACAGATACAATGATCCAGGGGGACAGATACAGTGATCCAGGGGGACAGATACAGAGATCCAGGGGGACAGATACAGTGATCCAGGGGACAGATACAGAGATCCAGGGGGACAGATACAGAGATCCAGGGAACAGATACAGAGATCCAGGGGGACAGATACAGTGATCCAGGGGGACAGATACAGTGATCCAGGTGGACAGATACAGTGATCCAGGGGGACAGATACAGTGATCCAGGGGGACAGATACAGTGATCCAGGTGGACAGATACAGTGATCCAGGGGGACAGATACAGTGATCCAGGGGGATAGATACAGTGATCCAGGGGGACAGATACAGTGATCCAGGGGGACAGATACAGTGATTCAGAGGGACAGATGCAGTGATCCAGGGGGACAGATGCAGTGACCCAGGGGGACAGATACAGTGATCCAGGGGGACAGATACAGTGATTCAGAGGGACAGATGCAGTGATCCAGGGGGACAGATGCAGTGACCCAGGGGGACAGATGCAGTGACCCAGGGGGACAGATACAGTGATCCAGGGAACAGATACAGAGATCCAGGGGACAGATACAGTGATCCAGGGGAACAGGTCCAGTGATCCAGGGGGACAGATACAGTGTTCCAGGGGGACAGATACAGAGATCCCGTGGGACTGATGCAGTGATCCAGGGGGACAGATGCAGTGATCCAGGGGGACAGATACAGTGATCCAGGGGGACAGATACAGTTATCCAGGGGGACAGATACAGTGATCCAGGGGGACAGATACAGTGATCCAGGGGGACAGATACAGTGATCCAGGGGACAGATACAGAGATCCCGTGGGACTGATGCAGTGATCCAGGGGGACAGATGCAGTGATCCAGGGGGACAGATACAGTGATCCAGGGGGACAGATACAGTGATCCAGGGGGACAGATACAGTGATCCAGGGGGACAGATACAGTGATCCAGGGGGACAGATACAGTGATCCAGGGGGACAGATACAGAGATCCCGTGGGACTGATGCAGTGATCCAGGGGGACAGATGCAGTGATCCAGGGGGACAGATACAGTGATCCAGGGGGACAGATACAGAGATCCAGGGGGACAGATCCAGTGATCCAGGGGGACAGATACAGTGATCCCGGGGGACAGATGCAGTGATTGGGGGACAGATACAGTGATCCAGGGGGACAGATACAGAGCTCCAGGGGGACAGATCCAGTGATCCAGGGGGACAGATGCAGTGATCCAGGGGGACAGATACAGTGATCCAGGGGTACAGATACAGTGATCCAGGGGGACAGATACAGAGATCCAGGGGGACAGATCCAGTGATCCAGGGGGACAGATACAGTGATCCAGGGGGACAGATACAGTGATCCAGGGGGACAGATACAGAGATCCAGGGGACAGATCCAGTGATCCAGGGGGACAGATACAGTGATCCAGGGGGACAGATACAGAGATCCCGTGGGACTGATGCAGTGATCCAGGAGGACAGATACAGTGATCCAGGGGGACAGATACAGTGATCCAGGGGGACAGATGCAGTGATTGGGGGACAGATACAGTGATCCAGGGGGACAGATACAGTGATCCAGGGCGACAGATACAGTGATCCAGGGGGACAGATACAGTGATCCAGGGAGACGGATACAGTGATCCAGGGGGACAGATACAGTGATTGGGGGACAGATACAGTGATCCAGGGGGACAGATACAGTGATTCAGGGGGACAAATACAGTGATCCAGGGGGACAGGCACAATGATCCAGCGGGACAGATACAGGGATCCAGGGGGTCAGATACAGTGATCCAGGGGGACAGATACAGTGATCCAGGGAGACGGATACAGTGATCCAGGGGGACAGATACAGTGATCCAAGGAGACAGATACAGTGATCCAGGGGGACAGATGCAGTGATCCAGGGGGACAGATGCAGTGATCCAGGGGGACAGATACAGTGATCCAGGGGGACAGATACAGTGATCCAGGGGGACAGATACAGTGATCCAGGGGGACAGATACAGTGATTCGGGGCCAGATCCAGTGATCCAGTGGGTCAGATCCAGTGATCCACTGGGACAGATACAGTTATCCAGGGGGACAGACACAGTGATCCATGGGGACAGATACAGTGATCCAGGGGGACAGATACAGTGATCCAGGGGGACAGATACAGTGATCCAGGGGGACAATACAGAGATCCAGGAGGACAGATACAGTGATTGGGGGACAGATACTGTGATCAAGGGCGACAGATACAGAGATCCAGGGGGACAGATACGGTGTTCCAGGAGGACAGATACAGTGATCCAGGGGGACAGATACAGTGATTGGGGGACAGATACAGTGATCCAGGGGGACAGATGCAGTGATCCAGGGGGACAGGTACAGTGATCCAGGGGGACAGATACAGTGATCCAGGGGGACAGATACAGTGATCCAGGGAACAGATAGAGTGATACAGGGGGACAGATACAGTGATTCAGGGGACAGATACAGAGATCCAGGTGGACAGATACAGTGATCCAGGTGGACAGATACAGTGATCCAGGGCGACAGATACAGTGATCCAGGGAACAGATACAGTGATCCAGGGAGACAGATACAGTGATCCAGGGAGACAGATGCAGTGACCCAGGGGGACAGATACAGTGATCCAGGGAACAGATACAGTGATCCAGGGAGACAGATACAATGATCCATGTGGATAGATACAGTGATCCAGGGAGACAGATACAGTGATCCAGGGAGACAGATACAGTGATCCAGGGGGACAGATACAGTGATCCAGGGGGACAGATACAGTGATCCAGGGGGACAGATACAGTGATCCAGGGGGACAGATGCAGAGATGCAGGGGGACAGATACAGAGATGCAGGGGGACAGATACAGTGATCCAGGGGGACAGATATAGTGATCCAGGGGGACAGATACAGTGATCCAGGCGGACAGATACAGTGATCCAGGGGGACAGATACAGTGATCCAGGGGGACAGATACAGTGATCCAGGGGGACATATACAGTGATCCAGCGGGACCGATACAGTGATCCAGGGGGACAGATACAGTGATTGGGGGACAGATACAGTGATCCAGGGGACAGATACAGTGATTGGGGGACAGATACAGTGATCCAGGGGGACCGATACAATGATCCAGGGGGACAGATACAGTGATCCAGGGGGACAGATACAGTGATCCAGGGGGACAGATACAGAGATCCAGGGGGACAGATACAGAGATCCAGGGGGACAGATACAATGATCCAGGGGGACAGATACAGTGATCCAGGGAACAGATACAGAGATCCAGGGAGACAGATCCAGTGGTCCAGGGGGACAGATACAGTGATCCAGGGAACAGATACAGAGATCCAGGGGGACAGATCCAGTGATCCAGGGGGACAGATACAGTGATCCAGGGAACAGATACAGTGATCCAGGGGGACAGATGTGGTGATCCCGGGGGTCAGATACAGTGATCCACGGGGACAGATGTGATGATCCTGGGGGACAGATACAGTGATCCAGGGGGACAGATAAAGTGATCCAGGGAGACAGATACAGTGATCCACGGGGACAGATACAGTGATCCACGGGGACAGATACAGTGATCCAGGGGGACAGATACAGTGATCCAGGGGGACAATACAGAGATCCAGGAGGACAGATACAGTGATTGGGGGACAGATACTGTGATCAAGGGCGACAGATACAGAGATCCAGGGGGACAGATACGGTGTTCCAGGAGGACAGATACAGTGATCCAGGGGGACAGATACAGTGATTGGGGGACAGATACAGTGATCCAGGGGGACAGATGCAGTGATCCAGGGGGACAGGTACAGTGATCCAGGGGGACAGATACAGTGATCCAGGGGGACAGATACAGTGATCCAGGGAACAGATAGAGTGATACAGGGGGACAGATACAGTGATTCAGGGGACAGATACAGAGATCCAGGTGGACAGATACAGTGATCCAGGTGGACAGATACAGTGATCCAGGGCGACAGATACAGTGATCCAGGGAACAGATACAGTGATCCAGGGAGACAGATACAGTGATCCAGGGAGACAGATGCAGTGACCCAGGGGGACAGATACAGTGATCCAGGGAACAGATACAGTGATCCAGGGAGACAGATACAATGATCCATGTGGATAGATACAGTGATCCAGGGAGACAGATACAGTGATCCAGGGAGACAGATACAGTGATCCAGGGGGACAGATACAGTGATCCAGGGGGACAGGTACAGTGATCCAGGGGGACAGATACAGTGATCCAGGGGGACAGATGCAGAGATGCAGGGGGACAGATACAGAGATGCAGGGGGACAGATACAGTGATCCAGGGGGACAGATATAGTGATCCAGGGGGACAGATACAGTGATCCAGGCGGACAGATACAGTGATCCAGGGGGACAGATACAGTGATCCAGGGGGACAGATACAGTGATCCAGGGGGACATATACAGTGATCCAGCGGGACCGATACAGTGATCCAGGGGGACAGATACAGTGATTGGGGGACAGATACAGTGATCCAGGGGACAGATACAGTGATTGGGGGACAGATACAGTGATCCAGGGGGACCGATACAATGATCCAGGGGGACAGATACAGTGATCCAGGGGGACAGATACAGTGATCCAGGGGGACAGATACAGAGATCCAGGGGGACAGATACAGAGATCCAGGGGGACAGATACAATGATCCAGGGGGACAGATACAGTGATCCAGGGGGACAGATGCAGTGATCCCGGGGGACAGATGCAGTGATCCAGGGGGACAGATACAGTGATCCAGGGGACAGATACAGTGATTCAGGGGGACAGATGCAGTGATCCAGGGGACAGATACAGTGATTCAGGGGGACAGATGCAGTGATCCAGCGGGACCGATACAGTGATCCAGGGAACAGATACAGAGATCCAGGGAGACAGATCCAGTGGTCCAGGGGGACAGATACAGTGATCCAGGGAACAGATACAGAGATCCAGGGGGACAGATCCAGTGATCCAGGGGGACAGATACAGTGATCCAGGGAACAGATACAGTGATCCAGGGGGACAGATGTGGTGATCCCGGGGGTCAGATACAGTGATCCACGGGGACAGATGTGATGATCCTGGGGGACAGATACAGTGATCCAGGGGGACAGATAAAGTGATCCAGGGAGACAGATACAGTGATCCACGGGGACAGATACAGTGATCCATGGGGACAGATACAGTGAACCAGGGAGACAGATACAGTGATCCAGGGGGACAGATACAGTGATCCAGGGGGACAGATACAGTGACCCAGGGGGACAGATACAGAGATGCAGGGGGACAGATACAGTGATCCAGGGGGACAGATACAGTGATCCAGGGGGACAGATACAGTGATCCAGGGGGACAGATACAGTGATCCAGGGGGACCGATACAGTGATCCAGGGGGACAGATACAGTGATCCAAGGAGACAGATACAGTGATCCAGGGGGACAGATGCAGTGATCCAGGGGGACAGATGCAGTGATCCAGGGGGACAGATACAGTGATCCAGGGGGACAGATACAGTGATCCAGGGGGACAGATACAGTGATCCAGGGGGAAAGATACAGTGATTCGGGGCCAGATCTAGTGATCCAGTGGGTCAGATCCAGTGATCCACTGGGACAGATACAGTTATCCAGGGGGACAGACACAGTGATCCATGGGGACAGATACAGTGATCCAGGGGGACAGATACAGTGATCCAGGGGGACAGATACAGTGATCCAGGGGGACAATACAGAGATCCAGGAGGACAGATACAGTGATTGGGGGACAGATACTGTGATCAAGGGCGACAGATACAGAGATCCAGGGGGACAGATACGGTGTTCCAGGGGGACAGATACAGTGATCCAGGGGGACAGATACAGTGATTGGGGGACAGATACAGTGATCCAGGGGGACAGATGCAGTGATCCAGGGGGACAGGTACAGTGATCCAGGGGGACAGATACAGTGATCCAGGGGGACAGATACAGTGATCCAGGGAACAGATAGAGTGATCCAGGGGGACAGATACAGTGATTCAGGGGACAGATACAGAGATCCAGGTGGACAGATACAGTGATCCAGGTGGACAGATACAGTGATCCAGGGCGACAGATACAGTGATCCAGGGAACAGATACAGTGATCCAGGGAGACAGATACAGTGATCCAGGGAGACAGATGCAGTGACCCAGGGGGACAGATACAGTGATCCAGGGAACAGATACAGTGATCCAGGGAGACAGATACAATGATCCATGTGGACAGATACAGTGATCCAGGGAGACAGATACAGTGATCCAGGGAGACAGATACAGTGATCCAGGGGGACAGATACAGTGATCCAGGGGGACAGATACAGTGATCCAGGGGGACAGATACAGTGATCCAGGGGGACAGATACAGAGATGCAGGGGGACAGATACAGAGATGCAGGGGGACAGATACAGTGATCCAGGGGGACAGATACAGTGATCCAGGGGGACAGATACAGTGATCCAGGGGGACAGATACAGTGATCCAGGGGGACAGATACAGTGATCCAGGGGGACAGATACAGTGATCCAGGGGGACAGATACAGTGATCCAGCGGGACCGATACAGTGATCCAGGGGACAGATACAGTGATCCAAGGAGACAGATACAGTGATCCAGGGGGACAGATACAGTGATCCAGGGGGACAGATACAGTGATCCAGGGGGACAGATGCAGTGATCCAGGGGGACAGATACAGTGATCCAGGGGGACAGGTCCAGTGATCCAGGGGACAGATACAGTAATTCAGGGGGACAGATGCAGTGATCCAGCGGGACAGATACAGTGATCCAGGGAACAGATACAGAGATCCAGGGGGACAGATCCAGTGGTCCAGGGGAACAGATACAGTGATCCCGGGGGACAGATGCAGTGATTGGGGGACAGATACAGTGACCAGGGGGACAGATACAGAGATGCAGGGGGACAGATCCAGAGGGACAGATGCAGTGATCCAGGGGGACAGATGCAGTGATCCAGGGGGACAGATACAGTGATCCAGGGGACAGATGCAGTGATCCAGGGGGACAGATGCAGTGATCCAGGGGGACAGATACAGTGATCCAGGGGACAGATACAGTGATTCAGGGGGACAGATGCAGTGATCCAGGGGACAGATACAGTGATTCAGGGGGACAGATGCAGTGATCCAGCGGGACCGATACAGTGATCCAGGGAACAGATACAGAGATCCAGGGAGACAGATCCAGAGGTCCAGGGGGACAGATACAGTGATCCAGGGAGACAGATACAGTGATCCAGGGGGACAGATACAGTGATCCAGGGAACAGATACAGAGATCCAGGGGGACAGATCCAGTGATCCAGGGAGATCGATACAGTGATCCAGGGGGACAGATACAGTGATCCAGGGGGACAGATGCAGTGATCCAGGGGGACAGATACAGAGATCCAGGGGGACAGATCCAGTGATCCAGGGGGACAGATCCAGTGATCCAGGGGGACAGATACAGTGATCCAGGGAACAGATCCAGTGATCCGGGGGGACAGATCCAGAGATCCAGGGGGACAGATACAGTGATCCAGGGAGACGGATACAGTGATCCAGGGAGACAGATCCAGAGGTCCAGGGGGACAGATCCAGTGATCCAGGGAGACAGATACAGTGATCCAGGGGGACAGATACAGTGATCCAGGGAACAGATACAGAGATCCAGGGGGACAGATCCAGTGATCCAGGGAGACCGATACAGTGATCCAGGGGGACAGATACAGTGATCCAGGGGGACAGATGCAGTGATCCAGGGGGACAGGTACAGAGATCCAGGGGGACAGATCCAGTGATCCAGGGGGACAGATCCAGTGATCCAGGGGGACAGATACAGTGATCCAGGGAACAGATCCAGTGATCCAGGGGGACAGATCCAGAGATCCAGGGGGACAGATACAGTGATCCAGGGAGACGGATACAGTGATCCAGGGGGACAGATACAGTGATTGGGGGACAGATACAGTGATCCAGGGGGACAGATACAGTGATTCAGGGGGACAAATACAGTGATCCAGGGGGACAGATACAATGATCCAGCGGGACAGATACAGGGATCCAGGCGGTCAGATACAGTGATCCAGGGGGACAGATACAGTGATCCAGGGAGACGGATACAGTGATCCAGGGGGACAGGTACAGTGATTGGGGGACAGATACAGTGATCCAGGGGACAGATACAGTGATCGGGGGACAGATACAGTGATCCAGGGGGACAGATACAGTGACCCAGGGGGACAAATACAGAGATGCAGGGGACAGATACAGAGATCCAGGGGGACAGATACAGTGATTCAGGGGGGACAGATACAATGATCCAGCGGGACAGATACAGGGATCCAGGGGGTCAGATACAGTGATCCAGGGGGACAGATACAGTGATCCAGGGAGACGGATACAGTGATCCAGGGGGACAGATACAGTGATTGGGGGACAGATACAGTGATCCAGGGGACAGATACAGTGATTGGGGGACAGATACAGTGATCCAGGGGGACAGATACAGTGACACAGGGGGACAGATACAGTGATCCAGGGGGTCAGATACAGTGATCCAGGGGGACCGATACAATGATCCAGGGGGACAGATAAACTGAGATCCAGGGGGACAGATACAGTGATCCAGGGGGACAGATACAGAGATCCAGGGGGACAGATACAGAGATCCAGGGGGACAGATACAATGATCCAGGGGGACAGATACAGTGATCCAGGGGGACAGATACAGAGATCCAGGGGGACAGATACAGTGATCCAGGGGACAGATACAGAGATCCAGGGGGACAGATACAGAGATCCAGGGGGACAGATACAGAGATCCAGGGGACAGATACAGAGACCCAGGGGGACAGATACAGTGATCCAGGGGGACAGATACAATGATCCAGGGGGACAGATACAGTGATCCAGGGGGACAGATACAATGATCCAGGGGGACAGATACAATGATCCAGGGGGACAGATACAGTGATCCAGGGGGACAGATGCAGTGATCCAGGGGGACAGATGCAGAGACCCAGGGGGACAGATACAGTGATCCAGGGGGACAGATACAATGATCCAGGGGGACAGATACAGTGATCCAGGGGGACAGATACAATGATCCAGGGGGACAGATACAATGATCCAGGGGGACAGATACAGTGATCCAGGAGGACAGATACAGTGATCCAAGGGGGCAGATACAGTGATCCAGGTGGACAGATACAGTGATCCAGGGGGACAGATACAGAGATCCAGGGGGACAGATACAGAGATCCAGGTGGACAGATACAGAGATCCAGGGGGACAGATACAGTGATCCAGGGGGACAGATACAGTGATCCAGGTGGACAGATACAGTGATCCAGGGGGACAGATACAGTGATCCAGGGGGACAGATACAGTGATCCAGGTGGACAGATACAGTGATCCAGGGGGACAGATACAGTGATCCAGGGGGATAGATACAGTGATCCAGGGGGACAGATACAGTGATCCAGGGGGACAGATACAGTGATTGGGGGACAGATACAGTGATCCAGGGGGACAGATGCAGTGATCCAGGGGGACAGATACAGTGATCCAGGGGGACAGATACAGTGATCCAGGGGGACAGATACAGTGATCCAGGGAACAGATAGAGTGATCCAGGGGGACAGATACAGTGATTCAGGGGACAGATACAGAGATCCAGGTGGACAGATACAGTGATCCAGGGGGACAGATACAGTGATCCAGGGCGACAGATACAGTGATCCAGGGAACAGATACAGTGATCCAGGGAGACAGATGCAGTGACCCAGGGGGACAGATACAGTGATCCAGGGAACAGATACAGTGATCCAGGGAGACAGATACAATGATCCATGTGGACAGATACAGTGATCCAGGGAGACAGATACAGTGATCCAGGGAGACAGATACAGTGATCCAGGGGGACAGATACAGTGATCCAGGGGGACAGATACAGTGATCCAGGGGGACAGATACAGTGATCCAGGGGGACAGATACAGTGATCCAGGGGGACAGATACAGAGATGCAGGGGGACAGATACAGAGATGCAGTGGGACAGATACAGTGATCCAGGGGGACAGATACAGTGATCCAGGGGGACAGATACAGTGATCCAGGGGGACAGATACAGTGATCCAGGGGGACAGATACAGTGATCCAGGGGGACAGATACAGTGATCCAGGGGGACCGATACAGTGATCCAGGGGGACAGATACAGTGATCCAAGGAGACAGATACAGTGATCCAGGGGGACAGATACAGTGATCCAGGGGACAGATACAGTGATTCAGGGGGACAGATGCAGTGATCCAGGGGGACAGATACAGTGATCCAGGGGGACAGGTCCAGTGATCCAGGGGACAGATACAGTGATTCAGGGGGACAGATGCAGTGATCCAGCGGGACAGATACAGTGATCCAGGGAACAGATACAGAGATCCAGGGGGACAGATCCAGTGGTCCAGGGGAACAGATACAGTGATCCCGGGGGACAGATGCAGTGATTGGGGGACAGATACAGTGACCAGGGGGACAGATACAGAGATGCAGGGGGACAGATCCAGAGGGACAGATGCAGTGATCCAGGGGGACAGATGCAGTGATCCAGGGGGACAGATACAGTGATCCAGGGGACAGATGCAGTGATCCAGGGGGACAGATGCAGTGATCCAGGGGGACAGATACAGTGATCCAGGGGACAGATACAGTGATTCAGGGGGACAGATGCAGTGATCCAGGGGACAGATACAGTGATTCAGGGGGACAGATGCAGTGATCCAGCGGGACCGATACAGTGATCCAGGGAACAGATACAGAGATCCAGGGAGACAGATCCAGTGGTCCAGGGGGACAGATACAGTGATCCAGGGAACAGATACAGAGATCCGGGGGGACAGATCCAGTGATCCAGGGGGACAGATACAGTGATCCAGGGGGACAGATACAGTGATCCAGGGAACAGATACAGAGATCCAGGGGGACAGATCCAGTGATCCAGGGGAACAGATACAGAGATCCAGGGGGACAGATCCAGTGATCCAGGGGGGCAGATCCAGTGATCCAGGGGGACAGATACAGTGATCCAGGGAACAGATACAGAGATCCAGGGGGACAGATCCAGTGATCCAGGGGGACAGATACAGTGATCCAGGGGGACAGATACAGTGATCCAGGGGGACAGATACAGTGATCCAGGGGGACAGATACAGAGATCCAGGGGGACAGATACAGAGATCCAGGGGGACAGATACAGTGATCCAGGGGGACAGATACAGTGATCCAGGGGGACAGATACAGTGATCCAGGGGGACAGATGCAGTGATCCAGGGGGACAGATACAGTGATCCAGGGGGACAGATACAGTGATCCAGGGGGACAGATACAGTGATCCAGGGGGACAGATACAGTGATCCAGGGGGACAGATACAGAGATCCAGGGGGACAGATCCAGTGATCCAGGGGGACAGATACAGTGATCCAGGGGGACAGATACAGTGATCCAGGGGGACAGATGCAGTGATCCAGGGGGACAGATGCAGTGATCCAGGGGGACAGATACAGTGATCCAGGGGGACAGATACAGTGATCCAGGGGGACAGATACAGTGATCCAGGGGGACAGATCCAGTGATCCAGGGGGACAGATCCAGTGATCCAGGGGGACAGATACAGTGATCCAGGGGGACAGATACAGTGATCCAGGGAACAGATACAGAGATCCAGGGGGACAGATACAGTGATCCAGGGGGACAGATCCAGTGATCCAGGGGGACAGATACAGTGATCCAGGGGGGCAGATACAGTGATCCAGGGAACAGATACAGAGATCCAGGGGGACAGATACAGTGATTGGGGGACAGATACAGTGATTGGGGGACAGATACAGTGATCCAGGGGGACAGATACAGTGATCCAGGGGGGCAGATACAGTGATTGGGGGACAGATACAGTGATCCAGGGGGACAGATACAGTGATCCAGGGGGACAGATACAGTGATCCAGGGGGACAGATGCAGTGATTGGGGGACAGATACAGTGATCCAGGGGGACAGATACAGTGATCCAGGGGGACAGATACAGTGATCCAGGGGGACAGATACAGTGATCCAGGGAGACGGATACAGTGATCCAGGGGGACAGATACAGTGATTGGGGGACAGATACAGTGATCCAGGGGGACAGATACAGTGATTCAGGGGGACAAATACAGTGATCCAGGGGGACAGATACAATGATCCAGCGGGACAGATACAGGGATCCAGGGGGTCAGATACAGTGATCCAGGGGGACAGATACAGTGATCCAGGGAGACGGATACAGTGATCCAGGGGGACAGGTACAGTGATTGGGGGACAGATACAGTGATCCAGGGGACAGATACAGTGATTGGGGGACAGATACAGTGATCCAGGGGGACAGATACAGTGACCCAGGGGGACAAATACAGAGATCCAGGGGACAGATACAGTGATTCAGGGGGGACAGATACAATGATCCAGCGGGACAGATACAGGGATCCAGGGGCTCAGATACAGTGATCCAGGGGGACAGATACAGTGATCCAGGGAGACGGATACAGTGATCCAGGGGGACAGATACAGTGATTGGGGGACAGATACAGTGATCCAGGGGACAGATACAGTGATTGGGGGACAGATACAGTGATCCAGGGGGACCGATACAATGATCCAGGGGGACAGATACAGTGATCCAGGGGGACAGATACAGTGATCCAGGGGGACAGATACAGAGATCCAGGGGGACAGATACAGAGATCCAGGGGGACAGATACAATGATCCAGGGGGACAGATACAGTGATCCAGGGGGACAGATACAGAGATCCAGGGGGACAGATACAGTGATCCAGGGGACAGATACAGAGATCCAGGGGGACAGATACAGAGATCCAGGGAACAGATACAGAGATCCAGGGGGACAGATACAGTGATCCAGGGGGACAGATACAGTGATCCAGGTGGACAGATACAGTGATCCAGGGGGACAGATACAGTGATCCAGGGGGACAGATACAGTGATCCAGGTGGACAGATACAGTGATCCAGGGGGACAGATACAGTGATCCAGGGGGATAGATACAGTGATCCAGGGGGACAGATACAGTGATCCAGGGGGACAGATACAGTGATTCAGAGGGACAGATGCAGTGATCCAGGGGGACAGATGCAGTGACCCAGGGGGACAGATACAGTGATCCAGGGGGACAGATACAGTGATTCAGAGGGACAGATGCAGTGATCCAGGGGGACAGATGCAGTGACCCAGGGGGACAGATGCAGTGACCCAGGGGGACAGATACAGTGATCCAGGGAACAGATACAGAGATCCAGGGGGACAGATACAGAGATCCAGGGGGACAGATCCAGTGATCCAGGGGGACAGATACAGTGATCCCGGGGGACAGATGCAGTGATTGGGGGACAGATACAGTGATCCAGGGGGACAGATACAGAGCTCCAGGGGGACAGATCCAGTGATCCAGGGGGACAGATGCAGTGATCCAGGGGGACAGATACAGTGATCCAGGGGTACAGATACAGTGATCCAGGGGGACAGATACAGAGATCCAGGGGGACAGATCCAGTGATCCAGGGGGACAGATACAGTGATCCAGGGGGACAGATACAGTGATCCAGGGGGACAGATACAGTGATCCAGGGGGACAGATACAGAGATCCAGGGGGACAGATCCAGTGATCCAGGGGGACAGATACAGTGATCCAGGGGGGCAGATACAGAGATCCCGTGGGACTGATGCAGTGATCCAGGAGGACAGATACAGTGATCCAGGGGGACAGATACAGTGATCCAGGGGGACAGATGCAGTGATTGGGGGACAGATACAGTGATCCAGGGGGACAGATACAGTGATCCAGGGCGACAGATACAGTGATCCAGGGGGACAGATACAGTGATCCAGGGAGACGGATACAGTGATCCAGGGGGACAGATACAGTGATTGGGGGACAGATACAGTGATCCAGGGGGACAGATACAGTGATTCAGGGGGACAAATACAGTGATCCAGGGGGACAGGCACAATGATCCAGCGGGACAGATACAGGGATCCAGGGGGTCAGATACAGTGATCCAGGGGGACAGATACAGTGATCCAGGGAGACGGATACAGTGATCCAGGGGGACAGGTACAGTGATTGGGGGACAGATACAGTGATCCAGGGGACAGATACAGTGATTGGGGGACAGATACAGTGATCCAGGGGGACAGATACAGTGACCCAGGGGGACAAATACAGAGATCCAGGGGACAGATACAGAGATCCAGGGGGACAGATACAGTGATTCAGGGGGGACAGATACAATGATCCAGCGGGACAGATACAGGGATCCAGGGGGTCAGATACAGTGATCCAGGGGGACAGATACAGTGATCCAGGGAGACGGATACAGTGATCCAGGGGGACAGATACAGTGATTGGGGGACAGATACAGTGATCCAGGGGACAGATACAGTGATTGGGGGACAGATACAGTGATCCAGGGGGACCGATACAATGATCCAGGGGAACAGATACAGTGATCCAGGGGGACAGATACAGAGATCCAGGGGGACAGATACAGAGATCCAGGGGGACAGATACAATGATCCAGGGGGACAGATACAATGATCCAGGGGGACAGATACAGTGATCCAGGGGGACAGATACAGAGATCCAGGGGGACAGATACAGTGATCCAGGGGACAGATACAGAGATCCAGGGGGACAGATACAGAGATCCAGGGGACAGATACAGAGACCCAGGGGGACAGATACAGTGATCCAGGGGGACAGATACAATGATCCAGGGGGACAGATACAATGATCCAGGGGGACAGATACAGTGATCCATGGGGACAGATACAATGATCCAGGGGGACAGATACAATGATCCAGGGGGACAGATACAATGATCCAGGGGGACAGATACAATGATCCAGGGGGACAGATACAGTGATCCAGGGGGACAGATACAGTGATCCAGGGGGGCAGATACAGTGATCCAGGTGGACAGATACAGTGATCCAGGGGGACAGATACAGAGATCCAGGGGGACAGATACAGTGATCCAGGTGGACAGATACAGAGATCCAGGGGGACAGATACAGTGATCCAGGGGGACAGATACAGTGATCCAGGGGGACAGATACAGTGATCCAGGTGGACAGATACAGTGATCCAGGGGGACAGATACAGTGATCCAGGGGGACAGATACAGTGATCCAGGTGGACAGATACAGTGATCCAGGGGGACAGATACAGTGATCCAGGGGGATAGATACAGTGATCCAGGGGGACAGATACAGTGATCCAGGGGGACAGATACAGTGATTCAGAGGGACAGATGCAGTGATCCAGGGGGACAGATGCAGTGACCCAGGGGGACAGATACAGTGATCCAGGGGGACAGATACAGTGATTCAGAGGGACAGATGCAGTGATCCAGGGGGACAGATGCAGTGACCCAGGGGGACAGATACAGTGATCCAGGGAACAGATACAGAGATCCAGGGGACAGATACAGTGATCCAGGGGAACAGGTCCAGTGATCCAGGGGGACAGATACAGTGTTCCAGGGGGACAGATACAGAGATCCCGTGGGACTGATGCAGTGATCCAGGGGGACAGATGCAGTGATCCAGGGGGACAGATACAGTGATCCAGGGGGACAGATACAGTTATCCAGCGGGACAGATACAGTGATCCAGGGGGACAGATACAGTGATCCAGGGGGACAGATACAGTGATCCAGGGGACAGATACAGAGATCCCGTGGGACTGATGCAGTGATCCAGGGGGACAGATGCAGTGATCCAGGGGGACAGATACAATGATCCAGGGGGACAGATACAGTGATCCAGGGGGACAGATACAGTGATCCAGGGGGACAGATACAGTGATCCAGGGGGACAGATACAGTGATACAGGGGGACAGATACAGAGATCCCGTGGGACTGATGCAGTGATCCAGGGGGACAGATGCAGTGATCCAGGGGGACAGATACAGTGATCCAGGGGGACAGATACAGAGATCCAGGGGGACAGATGCAGTGATCCAGGGGGACAGATACAGTGATCCCGGGGGACAGATGCAGTGATTGGGGGACAGATACAGTGATCCAGGGGGACAGATACAGAGCTCCAGGGGGACAGATCCAGTGATCCAGGGGGACAGATGCAGTGATCCAGGGGGACAGATACAGTGATCCAGGGGTACAGATACAGTGATCCAGGGGGACAGATACAGAGATCCAGGGGGACAGATCCAGGGGGACAGATACAGTGATCCAGGGGGACAGATACAGTGATCCAGGGGGACATATACAGAGATCCAGTGGGACAGATCCAGTGATCCAGGGGGACAGATACAGTGATCCAGGGGGACAGATACAGAGATCCCGTGGGACTGATGCAGTGATCCAGGGGGACAGATACAGTGATCCAGGGGGACAGATACAGAGATCCAGGGGGACAGATCCAGTGATCCAGGGGGACAGATACAGTGATCCCGGGGGGCAGATGCAGTGATTGGGGGACAGATACAGTGATCCAGGGGGACAGATACAGAGATCCAGGGGGACAGATCCAGTGATCCAGGGGGACAGATACAGTGATCCCGGGGGACTGATGCAGTGATCCAGGGGGACAGATGCAGTGATCCAGGGGGACAGATCCTGTGATCCAGGGGGACAGATGCAGAGATCCAGGGGGACAGATCCAGTGATCCAGGGGGACAGATACAGTGATCCAGGGGGAAAGATGCAGTGATCCAGGGGGGCAGATACAGTGATCCAGGGGGCAGATACAGTGATCCAGGGGGACAGATACAGTGATCCAGGGGGACAGATACAGTGATTGGGGGACAGATACAGTGATCCAGTGGGACAGATCCAGTGATCCAGAGGGACAGATACAGTGATCCAGGGGGACAGATACAGTGATCCAGGGGGACAGATACAGTGATCCAGGGGGACAATACAGTGATCCAGGGAGACAGATACAGTGATTGGGGGAAAGATACAGTGATCCAGGGAGGCAGATACAGTGATCCAGGGGGACAGATACAGAGATCCAGGGGGACAGATGCAGTGATTGGGGGAGAGACACAGTGATCCAGGGGAACAGATACAGTGATCCAGGGGGACAGACACAGTGATCCAGGGGGACAAATACAGAGATCCAGGCGGACAGATCCAGTGATCCAGGGGGACAGATACAGTGATCCAGGGGGACAGATCCAGTGATCCAGGGGGACAGATCCAGTGATCCAGGGGGACAGATACAGTGATCCAGGGGGACAGATACAGTGATCCAGGGAACAGATACAGAGATCCAGGGGGACAGATACAGTGATCCAGGGGGACAGATCCAGTGATCCAGGGGGACAGATACAGTGATCCAGGGGGGCAGATACAGTGATCCAGGGAACAGATACAGAGATCCAGGGGGACAGATACAGTGATTGGGGGACAGATACAGTGATTGGGGGACAGATACAGTGATCCAGGGGGACAGATACAGTGATCCAGGGGGGCAGATACAGTGATTGGGGGACAGATACAGTGATCCAGGGGGACAGATACAGTGATCCAGGGGGACAGATACAGTGATCCAGGGGGGCAGATGCAGTGATTGGGGGACAGATACAGTGATCCAGGGGACAGATACAGTGATTGGGGGACAGATACAGTGATCCAGGGGGACCGATACAATGATCCAGGGGGACAGATACAGTGATCCAGGGGGACAGATACAGTGATCCAGGGGGACAGATACAGAGATCCAGGGGGACAGATACAGAGATCCAGGGGGACAGATACAATGATCCAGGGGGACAGATACAGTGATCCAGGGGGACAGATACAGAGATCCAGGGGGACAGATACAGTGATCCAGGGGACAGATACAGAGATCCAGGGGGACAGATACAGAGATCCAGGGAACAGATACAGAGACCCAGGGGGACAGATACTGTGATCCAGGGGGACAGATACAATGATCCAGGGGGACAGATACAGTGATCCATGGGGACAGATACAATGATCCAGGGAGACAGATACAATGATCCAGGGGGACAGATACAGTGATCCAGGGGGACAGATACAGTGATCCAGGGGGACAGATACAGTGACCCAGGGGGACAGATACAGTGATCCAGGGGGACAGATACAATGATCCAGGGGGACAGATACAGTGATCCAGGGGGACAGATACAATGATCCAGGGGGACAGATACAATGATCCAGGGGGACAGATACAGTGATCCAGGGGGACAGATACAGTGATCCAGGGGGGCAGATACAGTGATCCAGGTGGACAGATACAGTGATCCAGGGGGACAGATACAGAGATCCAGGGGGACAGATACAGTGATCTAGGTGGACAGATACAGAGATCCAGGGGGACAGATACAGTGATCCAGGGGGACAGATACAGTGATCCAGGTGGACAGATACAGTGATCCAGGGGGACAGATACAGTGATCCAGGGGGACAGATACAGTGATCCAGGTGGACAGATACAGTGATCCAGGGGGACAGATACAGTGATCCAGGGGGATAGATACAGTGATCCAGGGGGACAGATACAGTGATCCAGGGGGACAGATACAGTGATTCAGAGGGACAGATGCAGTGATCCAGGGGGACAGATGCAGTGACCCAGGGGGACAGATACAGTGATCCAGGGGGACAGATACAGTGATTCAGAGGGACAGATGCAGTGATCCAGGGGGACAGATGCAGTGACCCAGGGGGACAGATACAGTGATCCAGGGAACAGATACAGAGATCCAGGGGACAGATACAGTGATCCAGGGGAACAGGTCCAGTGATCCAGGGGAACAGATACAGTGTTCCAGGGGGACAGATACAGAGATCCCGTGGGACTGATGCAGTGATCCAGGGGGACAGATGCAGTGATCCAGGGGGACAGATACAGTGATCCAGGGGGACAGATACAGTGATCCAGGGGGACAGATACAGTGATCCAGGGGGACAGATACAGTGATCCAGGGGGACAGATACAGTGATCCAGGGGACAGATACAGAGATCCCGTGGGACTGATGCAGTGATCCAGGGGGACAGATGCAGTGATCCAGGGGGACAGATGCAGTGATCCAGGGGGACAGATACAGTGATCCAGGGGGACAGATACAGTGATCCAGGGGGACAGATACAGTGATCCAGGGGGACAGATACAGTGATCCAGGGGGACAGATACAGAGATCCCGTGGGACTGATGCAGTGATCCAGGGGGACAGATGCAGTGATCCAGGGGGACAGATACAGTGATCCAGGGGGACAGATACAGAGATCCAGGGGGACAGATCCAGTGATCCAGGGGGACAGATACAGTGATCCCGGGGGACAGATGCAGTGATTGGGGGACAGATACAGTGATCCAGGGGGACAGATACAGAGCTCCAGGGGGACAGATCCAGTGATCCAGGGGGACAGATGCAGTGATCCAGGGGGACAGATACAGTGATCCAGGGGTACAGATACAGTGATCCAGGGGGACAGATACAGAGATCCAGGGGGACAGATCCAGTGATCCAGGGGGACAGATACAGTGATCCAGGGGGACAGATACAGTGATCCAGGGGGACAGATACAGAGATCCAGGGGGACAGATCCAGTGATCCAGGGGGACAGATACAGTGATCCAGGGGGACAGATACAGAGATCCCGTGGGACTGATGCAGTGATCCAGGAGGACAGATACAGTGATCCAGGGGGACAGATACAGTGATCCAGGGGGACAGATGCAGTGATTGGGGGACAGATACAGTGATCCAGGGGGACAGATACAGTGATCCAGGGGGACAGATACAGTGATCCAGGGGGACAGATACAGTGATCCAGGGAGACGGATACAGTGATCCAGGGGGACAGATACAGTGATTGGGGGACAGATACAGTGATCCAGGGGGACAGATACAGTGATTCAGGGGGACAAATACAGTGATCCAGGGGGACAGGCACAATGATCCAGCGAGACAGATACAGGGATCCAGGGGGTCAGATACAGTGATCCAGGGGGACAGATACAGTGATCCAGGGAGACGGATACAGTGATCCAGGGGGACAGGTACAGTGATTGGGGGACAGATACAGTGATCCAGGGGACAGATACAGTGATTGGGGGACAGATACAGTGATCCAGGGGGACAGATACAGTGACCCAGGGGGACAAATACAGAGATCCAGGGGACAGATACAGAGATCCAGGGGGACAGATACAGTGATTCAGGGGGGACAGATACAATGATCCAGCGGGACAGATACAGGGATCCAGGGGGTCAGATACAGTGATCCAGGGGGACAGATACAGTGATCCATGGAGACGGATACAGTGATCCAGGGGGACAGATACAGTGATTGGGGGACAGATACAGTGATCCAGGGGACAGATACAGTGATTGGGGGACAGATACAGTGATCCAGGGGGACCGATACAATGATCCAGGGGGACAGATACAGTGATCCAGGGGGACAGATACAGAGATCCAGGGGGACAGATACAGAGATCCAGGGGGACAGATACAATGATCCAGGGGGACAGATACAGTGATCCAGGGGGACAGATACAGAGATCCAGGGGGACAGATACAGTGATCCAGGGGACAGATACAGAGATCCAGGGGGACAGATACGGAGATCCAGGGGACAGATACAGAGACCCAGGGGGACAGATACAGTGATCCAGGGGGACAGATACAATGATCCAGGGGGACAGATACAGTGATCCATGGGGACAGATACAATGATCCAGGGGGACAGATACAATGATCCAGGGGGACAGATACAATGATCCAGGGGGACAGATACAATGATCCAGGGGGACAGATACAGTGATCCAGGGGGACAGATACAGTGATCCAGGGGGGCAGATACAGTGATCCAGGTGGACAGATACAGTGATCCAGGGGGACAGATACAGAGATCCAGGGGGACAGATACAGTGATCCAGGTGGACAGATACAGAGATCCAGGGGGACAGATACAGTGATCCAGGGGGACAGATACAGTGATCCAGGGGGACAGATACAGTGATCCAGGGGGACAGATACAGTGATCCAGGGGGACAGATACAGTGATCCAGGTGGACAGATACAGTGATCCAGGGGGACAGATACAGTGATCCAGGGGGATAGATACAGTGATCCAGGGGGACAGATACAGTGATCCAGGGGGACAGATACAGTGATTCAGAGGGACAGATGCAGTGATCCAGGGGGACAGATGCAGTGACCCAGGGGGACAGATACAGTGATCCAGGGGGACAGATACAGTGATTCAGAGGGACAGATGCAGTGATCCAGGGGGACAGATGCAGTGACCCAGGGGGACAGATACAGTGATCCAGGGAACAGATACAGAGATCCAGGGGACAGATACAGTGATCCAGGGGAACAGGTCCAGTGATCCAGGGGGACAGATACAGTGTTCCAGGGGGACAGATACAGAGATCCCGTGGGACTGATGCAGTGATCCAGGGGGACAGATGCAGTGATCCAGGGGGACAGATACAGTGATCCAGGGGGACAGATACAGTTATCCAGCGGGACAGATACAGTGATCCAGGGGGACAGATACAGTGATCCAGGGGGACAGATACAGTGATCCAGGGGACAGATACAGAGATCCCGTGGGACTGATGCAGTGATCCAGGGGGACAGATGCAGTGATCCAGGGGGACAGATACAGTGATCCAGGGGGACAGATACAGTGATCCAGGGGGACAGATACAGTGATCCAGGGGGACAGATACAGTGATCCAGGGGGACAGATACAGTGATCCAGGGGGACAGATACAGTGATCCAGGGGGACAGATACAGAGATCCCGTGGGACTGATGCAGTGATCCAGGGGGACAGATGCAGTGATCCAGGGGGACAGATACAGTGATCCAGGGGGACAGATACAGAGATCCAGGGGGACAGATCCAGTGATCCAGGGGGACAGATACAGTGATCCCGGGGGACAGATGCAGTGATTGGGGGACAGATACAGTGATCCAGGGGGACAGATACAGAGCTCCAGGGGGACAGATCCAGTGATCCAGGGGGACAGATGCAGTGATCCAGGGGGACAGATACAGTGATCCAGGGGTACAGATACAGTGATCCAGGGGGACAGATACAGAGATCCAGGGGGACAGATCCAGTGATCCAGGGGGACAGATACAGTGATCCAGGGGGACAGATACAGTGATCCAGGGGGACAGATACAGAGATCCAGGGGGACAGATCCAGTGATCCAGGGGGACAGATACAGTGATCCAGGGGGACAGATACAGAGATCCCGTGGGACTGATGCAGTGATCCAGGGGGACAGATGCAGTGATCCAGGGGGACAGATACAGTGATCCAGGGGGACAGATACAGAGATCCAGGGGGACAGATCCAGTGATCCAGGGGGACAGATACAGTGATCCCGGGGGGCAGATGCAGTGATTGGGGGACAGATACAGTGATCCAGGGGGACAGATACAGAGATCCAGGGGGACAGATCCAGTGATCCAGGGGGACAGATACAGTGATCCCGGGGGACTGATGCAGTGATCCAGGGGGACAGATGCAGTGATCCAGGGGGACAGATCCTGTGATCCAGGGGGACAGATGCAGAGATCCAGGGGGACAGATCCAGTGATCCAGGGGGACAGATACAGTGATCCAGGGGGAAAGATGCAGTGATCCAGGGGGGCAGATACAGTGATCCAGGGGGCAGATACAGTGATCCAGGGGGACAGATACAGTGATCCAGGGGGACAGATACAGTGATTGGGGGACAGATACAGTGATCCAGTGGGACAGATCCAGTGATCCAGAGGGACAGATACAGTGATCCAGGGGGACAGATACAGTGATCCAGGGGGACAGATACAGTGATCCAGGGGGACAATACAGTGATCCAGGGAGACAGATACAGTGATTGGGGGAAAGATACAGTGATCCAGGGAGGCAGATACAGTGATCCAGGGGGACAGATACAGAGATCCAGGGGGACAGATGCAGTGATTGGGGGAGAGACACAGTGATCCAGGGGAACAGATACAGTGATCCAGGGGGACAGATACAGTGATCCAGGGCGACAAATACAGAGATCCAGGGGGACAGATCCAGTGATCCAGGGGGACAGATAGTGATCCAGGGGGACAGATACAGAGATCCAGGGGACAGATACAGTGATCCAGGGGGACAGATACAGTGACCCAGGGGGACAAATACAGAGATCCAGGGGACAGATACAGAGATCCAGGGGGACAGATACAGTGATCCAGGGGGGACAGATACAATGATCCAGGGGGACCGATACAGGGATCCAGGGGGTCAGATACAGTGATCCAGGGGGACAGATACAGTGATCCAGGGAGGCAGATCCAGGGATCCAGGGGGACAGATCCAGGGATCCAGCGGGACAGATACAGTGATCCAGGGGGACAGATACAGTGATGCAGGGAGACAGACACAGTGATCCAGAGGGACAGATACAGTGATCCAGGGGGACAGATACAGTGATCCAGGGGGACAGATACAGTGATCCAGGGAGACCGATACAGTGATCCAGGGGGACAGATACAGTGATCCACGGGGACAGATACAGTGATCCAGTGAGACAGATACAGTGATCCAGGGGGACAGATCCAGGGATCCAGGGGGACAGATACAGTGATCCAGGGGGACAGATACAGTGATCCAGGGGGACACATACAGTGATCCAGGCGGACAGATACAGCGATCTAGGGAGACAGATACAGTGATCCAGGGGGACAGATACAGAGATCCAGGGGGACAGATACAGTGATCTAGGGGGACAGATACAGTGATCCAGAGCGACATATACAGTGATCCAGGGGGACAGATCCTGTGATCCAGGGGGACAGATACAGTGATCCAGGGGGACAGATACAGTGATCCAGGGGGACAGATACAGTGGTCCATGGGGACAGATACAGCGATCCAGGGGGACAGATACAGTGATCCAGGGGGACAGATACAGTGATCCATGGGGACAGATACAGCGATCCAGGGGGACAGATACAGTGATTGAGGGGGACAGATGCAGTGACCCAGGGGGACAGATACAGTGATCCAGGGAATAGATACAGTGATCCAGGGGGACAGATACAGTGATCCAGGGAGACAGATACAGTGATCCATGGGGACAGATACAGAGATCCAGGGGGACAGATCCAGTGATCCAGGGGGACAGATACAGTGATCCCGGGGGGCAGATGCAGTGATTGGGGGACAGATACAGTGATCCAGGGGGACAGATACAGAGATCCAGGGGGACAGATCCAGTGATCCAGGGGGACAGATACAGTGATCCCGGGGGACTGATGCAGTGATCCAGGGGGACAGATGCAGTGATCCAGGGGGACAGATCCTGTGATCCAGGGGGACAGATGCAGAGATCCAGGGGGACAGATCCAGTGATCCAGGGGGACAGATACAGTGATCCAGGGGGAAAGATGCAGTGATCCAGGGGGGCAGATACAGTGATCCAGGGGGCAGATACAGTGATCCAGGGGGACAGATACAGTGATCCAGGGGGACAGATACAGTGATTGGGGGACAGATACAGTGATCCAGTGGGACAGATCCAGTGATCCAGAGGGACAGATACAGTGATCCAGGGGGACAGATACAGTGATCCAGGGGGACAGATACAGTGATCCAGGGGGACAATACAGTGATCCAGGGAGACAGATACAGTGATTGGGGGAAAGATACAGTGATCCAGGGAGGCAGATACAGTGATCCAGGGGGACAGATACAGAGATCCAGGGGGACAGATGCAGTGATTGGGGGAGAGACACAGTGATCCAGGGGAACAGATACAGTGATCCAGGGGGACAGATACAGTGATCCAGGGGGACAAATACAGAGATCCAGGGGGACAGATCCAGTGATCCAGGGGGACAGATACAGTGATCCAGGGGGACAGATCCAGTGATCCAGGGTGACAGATCCAGTGATCCAGGGGGACAGATACAGTGATCCAGGGGGACAGATACAGTGATCCAGGGAACAGATACAGAGATCCAGGGGGACAGATACAGTGATCCAGGGGGACAGATCCAGTGATCCAGGGGGACAGATACAGTGATCCAGGGGGGCAGATACAGTGATCCAGGGAACAGATACAGAGATCCAGGGGGACAGATACAGTGATTGGGGGACAGATACAGTGATTGGGGGACAGATACAGTGATCCAGGGGGACAGATACAGTGATCCAGGGGGGCAGATACAGTGATTGGGGGACAGATACAGTGATCCAGGGGGACAGATACAGTGATCCAGGGGGACAGATACAGTGATCCAGGGGGACAGATGCAGTGATTGGGGGACAGATACAGTGATCCAGGGGACAGATACAGTGATTGGGGGACAGATACAGTGATCCAGGGGGACCGATACAATGATCCAGGGGGACAGATACAGTGATCCAGGGGGACAGATACAGTGATCCAGGGGGACAGATACAGAGATCCAGGGGGACAGATACAGAGATCCAGGGGGACAGATACAATGATCCAGGGGGACAGATACAGTGATCCAGGGGGACAGATACAGAGATCCAGGGGGACAGATACAGTGATCCAGGGCACAGATACAGAGATCCAGGGGGACAGATACAGAGATCCAGGGAACAGATACAGAGACCCAGGGGGACAGATACAGTGATCCAGGGGGACAGATACAATGATCCAGGGGGACAGATACAGTGATCCATGGGGACAGATACAATGATCCAGGGAGACAGATACAATGATCCAGGGGGACAGATACAGTGATCCAGGGGGACAGATACAGTGATCCAGGGGGACAGATGCAGTGACCCAGGGGGACAGATACAGTGATCCAGGGGGACAGATACAATGATCCAGGGGGACAGATACAGTGATCCAGGGGGACAGATACAATGATCCAGGGGGACAGATACAATGATCCAGGGGGACAGATACAGTGATCCAGGGGGACAGATACAGTGATCCAGGGGGGCAGATACAGTGATCCAGGTGGACAGATACAGTGATCCAGGGGGACAGATACAGAGATCCAGGGGGACAGATACAGTGATCTAGGTGGACAGATACAGAGATCCAGGGGGACAGATACAGTGATCCAGGGGGACAGATACAGTGATCCCGGGGGGCAGATGCAGTGATTGGGGGACAGATACAGTGATCCAGGGGGACAGATACAGAGATCCAGGGGGACAGATCCAGTGATCCAGGGGGACAGATACAGTGATCCCGGGGGACTGATGCAGTGATCCAGGGGGACAGATGCAGTGATCCAGGGGGACAGATCCTGTGATCCAGGGGGACAGATGCAGAGATCCAGGGGGACAGATCCAGTGATCCAGGGGGACAGATACAGTGATCCAGGGGGAAAGATGCAGTGATCCAGGGGGGCAGATACAGTGATCCAGGGGGCAGATACAGTGATCCAGGGGGACAGATACAGTGATCCAGGGGGACAGATACAGTGATTGGGGGACAGATACAGTGATCCAGTGGGACAGATCCAGTGATCCAGAGGGACAGATACAGTGATCCAGGGGGACAGATACAGTGATCCAGGGGGACAGATACAGTGATCCAGGGGGACAATACAGTGATCCAGGGAGACAGATACAGTGATTGGGGGAAAGATACAGTGATCCAGGGAGGCAGATACAGTGATCCAGGGGGACAGATACAGAGATCCAGGGGGACAGATGCAGTGATTGGGGGAGAGACACAGTGATCCAGGGGAACAGATACAGTGATCCAGGGGGACAGACACAGTGATCCAGGGGGACAAATACAGAGATCCAGGCGGACAGATCCAGTGATCCAGGGGGACAGATACAGTGATCCAGGGGGACAGATCCAGTGATCCAGGGGGACAGATCCAGTGATCCAGGGGGACAGATACAGTGATCCAGGGGGACAGATACAGTGATCCAGGGAACAGATACAGAGATCCAGGGGGACAGATACAGTGATCCAGGGGGACAGATCCAGTGATCCAGGGGGACAGATACAGTGATCCAGGGGGGCAGATACAGTGATCCAGGGAACAGATACAGAGATCCAGGGGGACAGATACAGTGATTGGGGGACAGATACAGTGATTGGGGGACAGATACAGTGATCCAGGGGGACAGATACAGTGATCCAGGGGGGCAGATACAGTGATTGGGGGACAGATACAGTGATCCAGGGGGACAGATACAGTGATCCAGGGGGACAGATACAGTGATCCAGGGGGACAGATGCAGTGATTGGGGGACAGATACAGTGATCCAGGGGACAGATACAGTGATTGGGGGACAGATACAGTGATCCAGGGGGACCGATACAATGATCCAGGGGGACAGATACAGTGATCCAGGGGGACAGATACAGTGATCCAGGGGGACAGATACAGAGATCCAGGGGGACAGATACAGAGATCCAGGGGGACAGATACAATGATCCAGGGGGACAGATACAGTGATCCAGGGGGACAGATACAGAGATCCAGGGGGACAGATACAGTGATCCAGGGGACAGATACAGAGATCCAGGGGGACAGATACAGAGATCCAGGGAACAGATACAGAGACCCAGGGGGACAGATACTGTGATCCAGGGGGACAGATACAATGATCCAGGGGGACAGATACAGTGATCCATGGGGACAGATACAATGATCCAGGGAGACAGATACAATGATCCAGGGGGACAGATACAGTGATCCAGGGGGACAGATACAGTGATCCAGGGGGACAGATACAGTGACCCAGGGGGACAGATACAGTGATCCAGGGGGACAGATACAATGATCCAGGGGGACAGATACAGTGATCCAGGGGGACAGATACAATGATCCAGGGGGACAGATACAATGATCCAGGGGGACAGATACAGTGATCCAGGGGGACAGATACAGTGATCCAGGGGGGCAGATACAGTGATCCAGGTGGACAGATACAGTGATCCAGGGGGACAGATACAGAGATCCAGGGGGACAGATACAGTGATCTAGGTGGACAGATACAGAGATCCAGGGGGACAGATACAGTGATCCAGGGGGACAGATACAGTGATCCAGGTGGACAGATACAGTGATCCAGGGGGACAGATACAGTGATCCAGGGGGACAGATACAGTGATCCAGGTGGACAGATACAGTGATCCAGGGGGACAGATACAGTGATCCAGGGGGATAGATACAGTGATCCAGGGGGACAGATACAGTGATCCAGGGGGACAGATACAGTGATTCAGAGGGACAGATGCAGTGATCCAGGGGGACAGATGCAGTGACCCAGGGGGACAGATACAGTGATCCAGGGGGACAGATACAGTGATTCAGAGGGACAGATGCAGTGATCCAGGGGGACAGATGCAGTGACCCAGGGGGACAGATACAGTGATCCAGGGAACAGATACAGAGATCCAGGGGACAGATACAGTGATCCAGGGGAACAGGTCCAGTGATCCAGGGGAACAGATACAGTGTTCCAGGGGGACAGATACAGAGATCCCGTGGGACTGATGCAGTGATCCAGGGGGACAGATGCAGTGATCCAGGGGGACAGATACAGTGATCCAGGGGGACAGATACAGTGATCCAGGGGGACAGATACAGTGATCCAGGGGGACAGATACAGTGATCCAGGGGGACAGATACAGTGATCCAGGGGACAGATACAGAGATCCCGTGGGACTGATGCAGTGATCCAGGGGGACAGATGCAGTGATCCAGGGGGACAGATGCAGTGATCCAGGGGGACAGATACAGTGATCCAGGGGGACAGATACAGTGATCCAGGGGGACAGATACAGTGATCCAGGGGGACAGATACAGAGATCCCGTGGGACTGATGCAGTGATCCAGGGGGACAGATGCAGTGATCCAGGGGGACAGATACAGTGATCCAGGGGGACAGATACAGAGATCCAGGGGGACAGATCCAGTGATCCAGGGGGACAGATACAGTGATCCCGGGGGACAGATGCAGTGATTGGGGGACAGATACAGTGATCCAGGGGGACAGATACAGAGCTCCAGGGGGACAGATCCAGTGATCCAGGGGGACAGATGCAGTGATCCAGGGGGACAGATACAGTGATCCAGGGGTACAGATACAGTGATCCAGGGGGACAGATACAGAGATCCAGGGGGACAGATCCAGTGATCCAGGGGGACAGATACAGTGATCCAGGGGGACAGATACAGTGATCCAGGGGGACAGATACAGAGATCCAGGGGGACAGATCCAGTGATCCAGGGGGACAGATACAGTGATCCAGGGGGACAGATACAGAGATCCCGTGGGACTGATGCAGTGATCCAGGAGGACAGATACAGTGATCCAGGGGGACAGATACAGTGATCCAGGGGGACAGATGCAGTGATTGGGGGACAGATACAGTGATCCAGGGGGACAGATACAGTGATCCAGGGGGACAGATACAGTGATCCAGGGGGACAGATACAGTGATCCAGGGAGACGGATACAGTGATCCAGGGGGACAGATACAGTGATTGGGGGACAGATACAGTGATCCAGGGGGACAGATACAGTGATTCAGGGGGACAAATACAGTGATCCAGGGGGACAGGCACAATGATCCAGCGAGACAGATACAGGGATCCAGGGGGTCAGATACAGTGATCCAGGGGGACAGATACAGTGATCCAGGGAGACGGATACAGTGATCCAGGGGGACAGGTACAGTGATTGGGGGACAGATACAGTGATCCAGGGGACAGATACAGTGATTGGGGGACAGATACAGTGATCCAGGGGGACAGATACAGTGACCCAGGGGGACAAATACAGAGATCCAGGGGACAGATACAGAGATCCAGGGGGACAGATACAGTGATTCAGGGGGGACAGATACAATGATCCAGCGGGACAGATACAGGGATCCAGGGGGTCAGATACAGTGATCCAGGGGGA
Organism: Scyliorhinus torazame; assembly: GCF_047496885.1. Classification (NCBI taxonomy): domain Eukaryota; kingdom Metazoa; phylum Chordata; class Chondrichthyes; order Carcharhiniformes; family Scyliorhinidae; genus Scyliorhinus; species Scyliorhinus torazame. The sequence goes on from NC_092722.1 coordinate 194,659,456, forward strand.
CAGATACAGTGATCCATGGAGACGGATACAGTGATCCAGGGGGACAGATACAGTGATTGGGGGACAGATACAGTGATCCAGGGGACAGATACAGTGATTGGGGGACAGATACAGTGATCCAGGGGGACCGATACAATGATCCAGGGGGACAGATACAGTGATCCAGGGGGACAGATACAGAGATCCAGGGGGACAGATACAGAGATCCAGGGGGACAGATACAATGATCCAGGGGGACAGATACAGTGATCCAGGGGGACAGATACAGAGATCCAGGGGGACAGATACAGTGATCCAGGGGACAGATACAGAGATCCAGGGGGACAGATACGGAGATCCAGGGGACAGATACAGAGACCCAGGGGGACAGATACAGTGATCCAGGGGGACAGATACAATGATCCAGGGGGACAGATACAGTGATCCATGGGGACAGATACAATGATCCAGGGGGACAGATACAATGATCCAGGGGGACAGATACAATGATCCAGGGGGACAGATACAATGATCCAGGGGGACAGATACAGTGATCCAGGGGGACAGATACAGTGATCCAGGGGGGCAGATACAGTGATCCAGGTGGACAGATACAGTGATCCAGGGGGACAGATACAGAGATCCAGGGGGACAGATACAGTGATCCAGGTGGACAGATACAGAGATCCAGGGGGACAGATACAGTGATCCAGGGGGACAGATACAGTGATCCAGGGGGACAGATACAGTGATCCAGGGGGACAGATACAGTGATCCAGGGGGACAGATACAGTGATCCAGGTGGACAGATACAGTGATCCAGGGGGACAGATACAGTGATCCAGGGGGATAGATACAGTGATCCAGGGGGACAGATACAGTGATCCAGGGGGACAGATACAGTGATTCAGAGGGACAGATGCAGTGATCCAGGGGGACAGATGCAGTGACCCAGGGGGACAGATACAGTGATCCAGGGGGACAGATACAGTGATTCAGAGGGACAGATGCAGTGATCCAGGGGGACAGATGCAGTGACCCAGGGGGACAGATACAGTGATCCAGGGAACAGATACAGAGATCCAGGGGACAGATACAGTGATCCAGGGGAACAGGTCCAGTGATCCAGGGGGACAGATACAGTGTTCCAGGGGGACAGATACAGAGATCCCGTGGGACTGATGCAGTGATCCAGGGGGACAGATGCAGTGATCCAGGGGGACAGATACAGTGATCCAGGGGGACAGATACAGTTATCCAGCGGGACAGATACAGTGATCCAGGGGGACAGATACAGTGATCCAGGGGGACAGATACAGTGATCCAGGGGACAGATACAGAGATCCCGTGGGACTGATGCAGTGATCCAGGGGGACAGATGCAGTGATCCAGGGGGACAGATACAGTGATCCAGGGGGACAGATACAGTGATCCAGGGGGACAGATACAGTGATCCAGGGGGACAGATACAGTGATCCAGGGGGACAGATACAGTGATCCAGGGGGACAGATACAGTGATCCAGGGGGACAGATACAGAGATCCCGTGGGACTGATGCAGTGATCCAGGGGGACAGATGCAGTGATCCAGGGGGACAGATACAGTGATCCAGGGGGACAGATACAGAGATCCAGGGGGACAGATCCAGTGATCCAGGGGGACAGATACAGTGATCCCGGGGGACAGATGCAGTGATTGGGGGACAGATACAGTGATCCAGGGGGACAGATACAGAGCTCCAGGGGGACAGATCCAGTGATCCAGGGGGACAGATGCAGTGATCCAGGGGGACAGATACAGTGATCCAGGGGTACAGATACAGTGATCCAGGGGGACAGATACAGAGATCCAGGGGGACAGATCCAGTGATCCAGGGGGACAGATACAGTGATCCAGGGGGACAGATACAGTGATCCAGGGGGACAGATACAGAGATCCAGGGGGACAGATCCAGTGATCCAGGGGGACAGATACAGTGATCCAGGGGGACAGATACAGAGATCCCGTGGGACTGATGCAGTGATCCAGGGGGACAGATGCAGTGATCCAGGGGGACAGATACAGTGATCCAGGGGGACAGATACAGAGATCCAGGGGGACAGATCCAGTGATCCAGGGGGACAGATACAGTGATCCCGGGGGGCAGATGCAGTGATTGGGGGACAGATACAGTGATCCAGGGGGACAGATACAGAGATCCAGGGGGACAGATCCAGTGATCCAGGGGGACAGATACAGTGATCCCGGGGGACTGATGCAGTGATCCAGGGGGACAGATGCAGTGATCCAGGGGGACAGATCCTGTGATCCAGGGGGACAGATGCAGAGATCCAGGGGGACAGATCCAGTGATCCAGGGGGACAGATACAGTGATCCAGGGGGAAAGATGCAGTGATCCAGGGGGGCAGATACAGTGATCCAGGGGGCAGATACAGTGATCCAGGGGGACAGATACAGTGATCCAGGGGGACAGATACAGTGATTGGGGGACAGATACAGTGATCCAGTGGGACAGATCCAGTGATCCAGAGGGACAGATACAGTGATCCAGGGGGACAGATACAGTGATCCAGGGGGACAGATACAGTGATCCAGGGGGACAATACAGTGATCCAGGGAGACAGATACAGTGATTGGGGGAAAGATACAGTGATCCAGGGAGGCAGATACAGTGATCCAGGGGGACAGATACAGAGATCCAGGGGGACAGATGCAGTGATTGGGGGAGAGACACAGTGATCCAGGGGAACAGATACAGTGATCCAGGGGGACAGATACAGTGATCCAGGGCGACAAATACAGAGATCCAGGGGGACAGATCCAGTGATCCAGGGGGACAGATAGTGATCCAGGGGGACAGATACAGAGATCCAGGGGACAGATACAGTGATCCAGGGGGACAGATACAGTGACCCAGGGGGACAAATACAGAGATCCAGGGGACAGATACAGAGATCCAGGGGGACAGATACAGTGATCCAGGGGGGACAGATACAATGATCCAGGGGGACCGATACAGGGATCCAGGGGGTCAGATACAGTGATCCAGGGGGACAGATACAGTGATCCAGGGAGGCAGATCCAGGGATCCAGGGGGACAGATCCAGGGATCCAGCGGGACAGATACAGTGATCCAGGGGGACAGATACAGTGATGCAGGGAGACAGACACAGTGATCCAGAGGGACAGATACAGTGATCCAGGGGGACAGATACAGTGATCCAGGGGGACAGATACAGTGATCCAGGGAGACCGATACAGTGATCCAGGGGGACAGATACAGTGATCCACGGGGACAGATACAGTGATCCAGTGAGACAGATACAGTGATCCAGGGGGACAGATCCAGGGATCCAGGGGGACAGATACAGTGATCCAGGGGGACAGATACAGTGATCCAGGGGGACACATACAGTGATCCAGGCGGACAGATACAGCGATCTAGGGAGACAGATACAGTGATCCAGGGGGACAGATACAGAGATCCAGGGGGACAGATACAGTGATCTAGGGGGACAGATACAGTGATCCAGAGCGACATATACAGTGATCCAGGGGGACAGATCCTGTGATCCAGGGGGACAGATACAGTGATCCAGGGGGACAGATACAGTGATCCAGGGGGACAGATACAGTGGTCCATGGGGACAGATACAGCGATCCAGGGGGACAGATACAGTGATCCAGGGGGACAGATACAGTGATCCATGGGGACAGATACAGCGATCCAGGGGGACAGATACAGTGATTGAGGGGGACAGATGCAGTGACCCAGGGGGACAGATACAGTGATCCAGGGAATAGATACAGTGATCCAGGGGGACAGATACAGTGATCCAGGGAGACAGATACAGTGATCCATGGGGACAGATACAGAGATCCAGGGGGACAGATCCAGTGATCCAGGGGGACAGATACAGTGATCCCGGGGGGCAGATGCAGTGATTGGGGGACAGATACAGTGATCCAGGGGGACAGATACAGAGATCCAGGGGGACAGATCCAGTGATCCAGGGGGACAGATACAGTGATCCCGGGGGACTGATGCAGTGATCCAGGGGGACAGATGCAGTGATCCAGGGGGACAGATCCTGTGATCCAGGGGGACAGATGCAGAGATCCAGGGGGACAGATCCAGTGATCCAGGGGGACAGATACAGTGATCCAGGGGGAAAGATGCAGTGATCCAGGGGGGCAGATACAGTGATCCAGGGGGCAGATACAGTGATCCAGGGGGACAGATACAGTGATCCAGGGGGACAGATACAGTGATTGGGGGACAGATACAGTGATCCAGTGGGACAGATCCAGTGATCCAGAGGGACAGATACAGTGATCCAGGGGGACAGATACAGTGATCCAGGGGGACAGATACAGTGATCCAGGGGGACAATACAGTGATCCAGGGAGACAGATACAGTGATTGGGGGAAAGATACAGTGATCCAGGGAGGCAGATACAGTGATCCAGGGGGACAGATACAGAGATCCAGGGGGACAGATGCAGTGATTGGGGGAGAGACACAGTGATCCAGGGGAACAGATACAGTGATCCAGGGGGACAGATACAGTGATCCAGGGGGACAAATACAGAGATCCAGGGGGACAGATCCAGTGATCCAGGGGGACAGATACAGTGATCCAGGGGGACAGATCCAGTGATCCAGGGTGACAGATCCAGTGATCCAGGGGGACAGATACAGTGATCCAGGGGGACAGATACAGTGATCCAGGGAACAGATACAGAGATCCAGGGGGACAGATACAGTGATCCAGGGGGACAGATCCAGTGATCCAGGGGGACAGATACAGTGATCCAGGGGGGCAGATACAGTGATCCAGGGAACAGATACAGAGATCCAGGGGGACAGATACAGTGATTGGGGGACAGATACAGTGATTGGGGGACAGATACAGTGATCCAGGGGGACAGATACAGTGATCCAGGGGGGCAGATACAGTGATTGGGGGACAGATACAGTGATCCAGGGGGACAGATACAGTGATCCAGGGGGACAGATACAGTGATCCAGGGGGACAGATGCAGTGATTGGGGGACAGATACAGTGATCCAGGGGACAGATACAGTGATTGGGGGACAGATACAGTGATCCAGGGGGACCGATACAATGATCCAGGGGGACAGATACAGTGATCCAGGGGGACAGATACAGTGATCCAGGGGGACAGATACAGAGATCCAGGGGGACAGATACAGAGATCCAGGGGGACAGATACAATGATCCAGGGGGACAGATACAGTGATCCAGGGGGACAGATACAGAGATCCAGGGGGACAGATACAGTGATCCAGGGCACAGATACAGAGATCCAGGGGGACAGATACAGAGATCCAGGGAACAGATACAGAGACCCAGGGGGACAGATACAGTGATCCAGGGGGACAGATACAATGATCCAGGGGGACAGATACAGTGATCCATGGGGACAGATACAATGATCCAGGGAGACAGATACAATGATCCAGGGGGACAGATACAGTGATCCAGGGGGACAGATACAGTGATCCAGGGGGACAGATGCAGTGACCCAGGGGGACAGATACAGTGATCCAGGGGGACAGATACAATGATCCAGGGGGACAGATACAGTGATCCAGGGGGACAGATACAATGATCCAGGGGGACAGATACAATGATCCAGGGGGACAGATACAGTGATCCAGGGGGACAGATACAGTGATCCAGGGGGGCAGATACAGTGATCCAGGTGGACAGATACAGTGATCCAGGGGGACAGATACAGAGATCCAGGGGGACAGATACAGTGATCTAGGTGGACAGATACAGAGATCCAGGGGGACAGATACAGTGATCCAGGGGGACAGATACAGTGATCCAGGTGGACAGATACAGTGATCCAGGGGGACAGATACAGTGATCCAGGGGGACAGATACAGTGATCCAGGTGGACAGATACAGTGATCCAGGGGGACAGATACAGTGATCCAGGGGGATAGATACAGTGATCCAGGGGGACAGATACAGTGATCCAGGGGGACAGATACAGTGATTCAGAGGGACAGATGCAGTGATCCAGGGGGACAGATGCAGTGACCCAGGGGGACAGATACAGTGATCCAGGGGGACAGATACAGTGATTCAGAGGGACAGATGCAGTGATCCAGGGGGACAGATGCAGTGACCCAGGGGGACAGATACAGTGATCCAGGGAACAGATACAGAGATCCAGGGGACAGATACAGTGATCCAGGGGAACAGGTCCAGTGATCCAGGGGAACAGATACAGTGTTCCAGGGGGACAGATACAGAGATCCCGTGGGACTGATGCAGTGATCCAGGGGGGCAGATGCAGTGATCCAGGGGGACAGATACAGTGATCCAGGGGGACAGATACAGTGATCCAGGGGGACAGATACAGTGATCCAGGGGGACAGATACAGTGATCCAGGGGGACAGATACAGTGATCCAGGGGACAGATACAGAGATCCCGTGGGACTGATGCAGTGATCCAGGGGGACAGATGCAGTGATCCAGGGGGACAGATACAGTGATCCAGGGGGACAGATACAGTGATCCAGGGGGACAGATACAGTGATCCAGGGGGACAGATACAGTGATCCAGGGGGACAGATACAGAGATCCCGTGGGACTGATGCAGTGATCCAGGGGGACAGATGCAGTGATCCAGGGGGACAGATACAGTGATCCAGGGGGACAGATACAGAGATCCAGGGGGACAGATCCAGTGATCCAGGGGGACAGATACAGTGATCCCGGGGGACAGATGCAGTGATTGGGGGACAGATACAGTGATCCAGGGGGACAGATACAGAGCTCCAGGGGGACAGATCCAGTGATCCAGGGGGACAGATGCAGTGATCCAGGGGGACAGATACAGTGATCCAGGGGTACAGATACAGTGATCCAGGGGGACAGATACAGAGATCCAGGGGGACAGATCCAGTGATCCAGGGGGACAGATACAGTGATCCAGGGGGACAGATACAGTGATCCAGGGGGACAGATACAGAGATCCAGGGGGACAGATCCAGTGATCCAGGGGGACAGATACAGTGATCCAGGGGGACAGATACAGAGATCCCGTGGGACTGATGCAGTGATCCAGGAGGACAGATACAGTGATCCAGGGGGACAGATACAGTGATCCAGGGGGACAGATGCAGTGATTGGGGGACAGATACAGTGATCCAGGGGGACAGATACAGTGATCCAGGGGGACAGATACAGTGATCCAGGGGGACAGATACAGTGATCCAGGGAGACGGATACAGTGATCCAGGGGGACAGATACAGTGATTGGGGGACAGATACAGTGATCCAGGGGGACAGATACAGTGATTCAGGGGGACAAATACAGTGATCCAGGGGGACAGGCACAATGATCCAGCGGGACAGATCCAGGGATCCAGGGGGTCAGATACAGTGATCCAGGGGGACAGATACAGTGATCCAGGGAGACGGATACAGTGATCCAGGGGGACAGGTACAGTGATTGGGGGACAGATACAGTGATCCAGGGGACAGATACAGTGATTGGGGGACAGATACAGTGATCCAGGGGGACAGATACAGTGACCCAGGGGGACAAATACAGAGATCCAGGGGACAGATACAGAGATCCAGGGGGACAGATACAGTGATTCAGGGGGGACAGATACAATGATCCAGCGGGACAGATACAGGGATCCAGGGGGTCAGATACAGTGATCCAGGGGGACGGATACAGTGATCCATGGAGACGGATACAGTGATCCAGGGGGACAGATACAGTGATTGGGGGACAGATACAGTGATCCAGGGGACAGATACAGTGATTGGGGGACAGATACAGTGATCCAGGGGGACCGATACAATGATCCAGGGGGACAGATACAGTGATCCAGGGGGACAGATACAGAGATCCAGGGGGACAGATACAGAGATCCAGGGGGACAGATACAGAGATCCAGGGGGACAGATACAATGATCCAGGGGGACAGATACAGTGATCCAGGGGGACAGATACAGAGATCCAGGGGGACAGATACAGTGATCCAGGGGACAGATACAGAGATCCAGGGGGACAGATACGGAGATCCAGGGGACAGATACAGAGACCCAGGGGGACAGATACAGTGATCCAGGGGGACAGATACAATGATCCAGGGGGACAGATACAGTGATCCATGGGGACAGATACAATGATCCAGGGGGACAGATACAATGATCCAGGGGGACAGATACAATGATCCAGGGGGACAGATACAATGATCCAGGGGGACAGATACAGTGATCCAGGGGGACAGATACAGTGATCCAGGGGGGCAGATACAGTGATCCAGGTGGACAGATACAGTGATCCAGGGGGACAGATACAGAGATCCAGGGGGACAGATACAGTGATCCAGGTGGACAGATACAGAGATCCAGGGGGACAGATACAGTGATCCAGGGGGACAGATACAGTGATCCAGGGGGACAGATACAGTGATCCAGGGGGACAGATACAGTGATCCAGGGGGACAGATACAGTGATCCAGGTGGACAGATACAGTGATCCAGGGGGACAGATACAGTGATCCAGGGGGATAGATACAGTGATCCAGGGGGACAGATACAGTGATCCAGGGGGACAGATACAGTGATTCAGAGGGACAGATGCAGTGATCCAGGGGGACAGATGCAGTGACCCAGGGGGACAGATACAGTGATCCAGGGGGACAGATACAGTGATTCAGAGGGACAGATGCAGTGATCCAGGGGGACAGATGCAGTGACCCAGGGGGACAGATACAGTGATCCAGGGAACAGATACAGAGATCCAGGGGACAGATACAGTGATCCAGGGGAACAGGTCCAGTGATCCAGGGGGACAGATACAGTGTTCCAGGGGGACAGATACAGAGATCCCGTGGGACTGATGCAGTGATCCAGGGGGACAGATGCAGTGATCCAGGGGGACAGATACAGTGATCCAGGGGGACAGATACAGTTATCCAGCGGGACAGATACAGTGATCCAGGGGGACAGATACAGTGATCCAGGGGGACAGATACAGTGATCCAGGGGACAGATACAGAGATCCCGTGGGACTGATGCAGTGATCCAGGGGGACAGATGCAGTGATCCAGGGGGACAGATACAGTGATCCAGGGGGACAGATACAGTGATGCAGGGGGACAGATACAGTGATCCAGGGGGACAGATACAGTGATCCAGGGGGACAGATACAGTGATCCAGGGGGACAGATACAGTGATCCAGGGGGACAGATACAGAGATCCCGTGGGACTGATGCAGTGATCCAGGGGGACAGATGCAGTGATCCAGGGGGACAGATACAGTGATCCAGGGGGACAGATACAGAGATCCAGGGGGACAGATCCAGTGATCCAGGGGGACAGATACAGTGATCCCGGGGGACAGATGCAGTGATTGGGGGACAGATACAGTGATCCAGGGGGACAGATACAGAGCTCCAGGGGGACAGATCCAGTGATCCAGGGGGACAGATGCAGTGATCCAGGGGGACAGATACAGTGATCCAGGGGTACAGATACAGTGATCCAGGGGGACAGATACAGAGATCCAGGGGGACAGATCCAGTGATCCAGGGGGACAGATACAGTGATCCAGGGGGACAGATACAGTGATCCAGGGGGACAGATACAGAGATCCAGGGGGACAGATCCAGTGATCCAGGGGGACAGATACAGTGATCCAGGGGGACAGATACAGAGATCCCGTGGGACTGATGCAGTGATCCAGGGGGAAAGATGCAGTGATCCAGGGGGACAGATACAGTGATCCAGGGGGACAGATACAGAGATCCAGGGGGACAGATCCAGTGATCCAGGGGGACAGATACAGTGATCCCGGGGGGCAGATGCAGTGATTGGGGGACAGATACAGTGATCCAGGGGGACAGATACAGAGATCCAGGGGGACAGATCCAGTGATCCAGGGGGACAGATACAGTGATCCCGGGGGACTGATGCAGTGATCCAGGGGGACAGATGCAGTGATCCAGGGGGACAGATCCTGTGATCCAGGGGGACAGATGCAGAGATCCAGGGGGACAGATCCAGTGATCCAGGGGGACAGATACAGTGATCCAGGGGGAAAGATGCAGTGATCCAGGGGGGCAGATACAGTGATCCAGGGGGCAGATACAGTGATCCAGGGGGACAGATACAGTGATCCAGGGGGACAGATACAGTGATTGGGGGACAGATACAGTGATCCAGTGGGACAGATCCAGTGATCCAGAGGGACAGATACAGTGATCCAGGGGGACAGATACAGTGATCCAGGGGGACAGATACAGTGATCCAGGGGGACAATACAGTGATCCAGGGAGACAGATACAGTGATTGGGGGAAAGATACAGTGATCCAGGGAGGCAGATACAGTGATCCAGGGGGACAGATACAGAGATCCAGGGGGACAGATGCAGTGATTGGGGGAGAGACACAGTGATCCAGGGGAACAGATACAGTGATCCAGGGGGACAGATACAGTGATCCAGGGGGACAAATACAGAGATCCAGGGGGACAGATCCAGTGATCCAGGGGGACAGATAGTGATCCAGGGGGACAGATACAGAGATCCAGGGGACAGATACAGTGATCCAGGGGGACAGATACAGTGACCCAGGGGGACAAATACAGAGATCCAGGGGACAGATACAGAGATCCAGGGGGACAGATACAGTGATCCAGGGGGGACAGATACAATGATCCAGGGGGACAGATACAGGGATCCAGGGGGTCAGATACAGTGATCCAGGGGGACAGATACAGTGATCCAGGGAGGCAGATCCAGGGATCCAGGGGGACAGATCCAGGTATCCAGCGGGACAGATACAGTGATCCAGGGGGACAGATACAGTGATGCAGGGAGACAGACACAGTGATCCAGAGGGACAGATACAGTGATCCAGGGGGACAGATACAGTGATCCAGGGGGACAGATACAGTGATCCAGGGAGACCGATACAGTGATCCAGGGGGACAGATACAGTGATCCACGGGGACAGATACAGTGATCCAGTGAGACAGATACAGTGATCCAGGGGGACAGATCCAGGGATCCAGGGGGACAGATACAGTGATCCAGGGGGACAGATACAGTGATCCAGGGGGACACATACAGTGATCCAGGCGGACAGATACAGCGATCTAGGGAGACAGATACAGTGATCCAGGGGGACAGATACAGAGATCCAGGGGGACAGATACAGTGATCTAGGGGGACAGATACAGTGATCCAGAGCGACATATACAGTGATCCAGGGGGACAGATCCTGTGATCCAGGGGGACAGATACAGTGATCCAGGGGGACAGATACAGTGATCCAGGGGGACAGATACAGTGATCCAGGGGGACAGATACAGTGATCCATGGGGACAGATACAGCGATCCAGGGGGACAGATACAGTGATCCAGGGGGACAGATACAGTGATCCATGGGGACAGATACAGCGATCCAGGGGGACAGATACAGTGATTGAGGGGGACAGATGCAGTGACCCAGGGGGACAGATACAGTGATCCAGGGAATAGATACAGTGATCCAGGGGGACAGATACAGTGATCCAGGGAGACAGATACAGTGATCCATGGGGACAGATACAGCGATCCAGGGGGACAGATACAGTGATCCAGGGGGACAGATACAGTGACCCAGGGGGACAAATACAGAGATCCAGGGGGACAGATACAGTGATTGAGGGGGACAGATGCAGTGATCCAGGGGGACAAATACAGAGATCCAGGGGGACAGATCCAGTGATCCAGGGGGACAGATAGTGATCCAGGGGGACAGATACAGAGATCCAGGGGACAGATACAGTGATCCAGGGGGACAGATACAGTGACCCAGGGGGACAAATACAGAGATCCAGGGGACAGATACAGAGATCCAGGGGGACAGATACAGTGATCCAGGGGGGACAGATACAATGATCCAGGGGGACAGATACAGGGATCCAGGGGGTCAGATACAGTGATCCAGGGGGACAGATACAGTGATCCAGGGAGGCAGATCCAGGGATCCAGGGGGACAGATCCAGGGATCCAGCGGGACAGATACAGTGATCCAGGGGGACAGATACAGTGATGCAGGGAGACAGACACAGTGATCCAGAGGGACAGATACAGTGATCCAGGGGGACAGATACAGTGATCCAGGGGGACAGATACAGTGATCCAGGGAGACCGATACAGTGATCCAGGGGGACAGATACAGTGATCCACGGGGACAGATACAGTGATCCAGTGAGACAGATACAGTGATCCAGGGGGACAGATCCAGGGATCCAGGGGGACAGATACAGTGATCCAGGGGGACAGATACAGTGATCCAGGGGGACACATACAGTGATCCAGGCGGACAGATACAGCGATCTAGGGAGACAGATACAGTGATCCAGGGGGACAGATACAGAGATCCAGGGGGACAGATACAGTGATCTAGGGGGACAGATACAGTGATCCAGAGCGACATATACAGTGATCCAGGGGGACAGATCCTGTGATCCAGGGGGACAGATACAGTGATCCAGGGGGACAGATACAGTGATCCAGGGGGACAGATACAGTGATCCATGGGGACAGATACAGCGATCCAGGGGGACAGATACAGTGATCCAGGGGGACAGATACAGTGATCCATGGGGACAGATACAGCGATCCAGGGGGACAGATACAGTGATTGAGGGGGACAGATGCAGTGACCCAGGGGGACAGATACAGTGATCCAGGGAATAGATACAGTGATCCAGGGGGACAGATACAGTGATCCAGGGAGACAGATACAGTGATCCATGGGGACAGATACAGCGATCCAGGGGGACAGATACAGTGATCCAGGGGGACAGATACAGTGATCCAGGGGGACAGGTACAGTGATCCAGGGGGAAAGATACAGTGATCCAGGGGGACAGATACAGTGATCCAGGGGGACAGATGTGGTGATCTTGGGTTGCAGCTATTTTGGTTTTAGGGGTGTAATCTCGAGCTGATTAAATGGGTGAGCGGAGTCCATGATAGAGGACAGTGTACAATATCGTGGAGCGTACATAATGGATTCAGTATAATTTCCATGCTTTTGTTTTAAGAGAATGAAGGTGAATTGTAGAATCCCTACAGTATAGAAGGAAGCCATTTGGCCCATCGAGTCTGCACTGACCCTCCGAAAGACCACCCCACCTAGACCCAATCCCTCTCCCTATCCTTGTAACCCTGGAACTCCACCTAACCTTTGGCTAATTTATCTTGGCCAATCCACCTAACCTGCACAGTTTTGGACTGTGGGTGGAAGCTGGAGTACCCGGAGGAAACCCACGCACACACGGGGAGAAGGTGCAGACTCCACAGTCACCCGTGGTCATAATTGATCCCAGGCGCTGTGAGGCAGCAGTGGAAACCACTGTGCCACCGTGCTGCCCCTGAATTGTGTCTGTGAAAGGGATTGGAACATTTTGCACTTCAGGCAGAGAAGTCTTAAGCACTCCCAGGTGAGGCGTAGCATGGCCAGCTATAGAGTAAGTCTTTCTTTGCGCAGCCTGGTTAATGTGCTTTTATTCTCTAACACCCTGCTGTGACAGTTTACCATCCCGGATTCAGCAGTCTGTCTGAGTGACATTGCGATTTCGTGCTGAATGGATGGTAGTTTGATTCCGATCACTCACAGGTAGATTGTAGCTTCACTTTGCTGTGGAGCACCGACACATAATGAACTTACCATCGCTCAGTCCATGGGTCTGAATTGGATCTGAACCTAACTGCCAGAAGTTATAAAATGTCTAATCGGTCACATCCCCTCCTCCTTCTTACCTCATATTACTTTGTCTTTTAGTTGTTTTTTAATTCATTCTCGGATGTGAACCTCGCAGGTTAGGCCAGCATTTGTTGCTCACCCCTAATTATCCTGATGGTGAGCTGCCTTCTTGAATGGCTGCAGTCCATGTGGTGTAGGTACACCCACTGTGCTGTTAGGGAGGGAGTTCCAGGATGTTGCCCCAGCGACAGTGACAGTGAAGTAACGGCGGATATATTTCCAAGTCAGGATGGTGAGTGACTTGGAGGGGAACCTCCAGGCGGTGGGGTTCCCAGGTACCTGCTGCTCTTACCCTTCTCGATGGTAGAGGTCGTGGGTTTGGAAGGTGCTGTCGAAGGAGCCTCGGTGAGTCCCTGCAGGGAATCTTGTAGATGGTCCACACGGCTGCCACTGTGCTCCAACATAACCTTGACACAGAGTTTAACGGTCCCATGGTGGAGGGGAGGTAAAATGGGGGAGCCGTTGAAAACTCTGTTGACTTTGGCAGGAAAAATACCACCAGAGGGAGGAGCCGGAATGTTTTGTCCATGATTTTTTGCTCATGAGGAAATGGTATGGAAGCGGAAGGTGTCAAAACACGTCATAGATTCCGATATTCAAACAGGACAATACCCGGCCGGTGAGTGTGACAATGGTACTCTCCCCACACCAATAATACCATCAAAAAACAGGTGGAGTCCAGTCAGCCCTTCGAGCCTGCTATTTAATAAGATCATGGCTGGTGTGACACTCACCCAGTCCACTTTCCTGCCTTCTCTCTCTAACCCGTAACTCCCCCACTGAATAATAAGCTATCGATCTCAGCCTGGTAAATATTCAAGGACTCGGTCTCCACCGCTTCCTCGGTTAAAGAATTCCGAAGATTCGCCACTCTGAGAGATTCTTCCTCAAACCCATCTTAAATGAGCACCCCCTTATTCTGCCACTGCGCCCTCTGGTCCGGAGTGGAAAAAACCCTCCCAATGGGCCGATCGGAGATTCCACAGGGGGAGGAAGGTGCAGAACATTGCGTGGAAAAGTCCGTCTGTAACTCTGAAATCCTCCTGCATTACCAGGTAGAGATAGTAGAACCGATCACGCTGAACTGACCAAGTCAGGACCATCCAGGAAATGAAATAACAAGCAAGCTCTGGGGCACAGATCCTCACTAAAACATTCAGATAAACTCAAAGACCAGGGTGTCTATACTTTAGAAAAATGCAGACCTAGGCCCTTATGATGATGAAGGAACTGAGTTGTGTTTATATGAGGTAGTTATTGATGTGAGAAGGTTCTGGAGGAACAGGGCCATGTCAAGTTTAGATATCAGGAGGTGACACGTTTCTCTTAGTGATTAGTGAATTTGTGGAACAGGCGGTTAATGCCGAATTCCTTTGAGGAGAGCGGGATCAGTTTTTGGCTGGGGTGATCATCAGGGGAATCCCAGGTGATGTTAACCAGGGCCAGGGTAATCTCTGGACCAGGCTCGATCACGTTGAAGGTCCAGGAGGACGTGTCTCTCCTCGGTTGGCTGAGGTTTTTCACCTACTTTCTTCCCTCTACCAGGACAGCACAATCTCAGTCGGGCAATGCCTTCACGGTGCCGCAGAAAGTGTCACAGTTGTGAGGGAGCGACTCGATGCACCAGAGAATCTTTCTTTGTCCATCACTTTCCAGACTTCAAACAGGGATCCAGGACAGACTTTGACAGCAGGAGGCCATTTTCACCCTGGGAGCGAGGACTCCATCTACACGCTCCGTCCTCCTCTCCCCCCCCCCCAAAAAAAAATACCAGGAGTAGGCCATTCGGCCCCTCATTCAGTATGACAATGGCTGATATTTGACTTCAACTGTATCTTCCAACCGACTCCCCAAATCCCTTGATACAGAAATTATAATTATTCCTCCCTTGTCTTCTCTGCTGAAGGTGATAAGTCTGTTCTGATTCAGCTGTAAAGAAACCCCCTGTCAGTTTTTATATTTTCCACATGGCCCGTTGTAAACTCTGTGTCACATGTGCCAGAGGCAGCGCCTAGCATCCAACCAGCATTACACCGTCTCACCAATGCCTTGTGCTCAAGGTGTCAACATTCGTGTTTATGGTGTTGTACTTTATTCTCCTTAGAGGACATCACAGTCAGGAAGGAAGAACATGCATTTTTACAGAAGCCAGCCACATCCTCAGAACTTCATAATCATTGAAATCTAGTTGCCATTCTGTCAGCGAGCAGAGCAAGATGTGCACAGCAGGATCCCACACACAGCAACTGAAATGACTGGCCGGTTAATCTGTTTTATTGACGAAGGTTGGGGGGGGGGGTACAAATTGACTGGGAGAACAGGGAGAAGGGCTCACCGTTTCTTGTTACAGTGACATTGCAAGCTGTTGTTATCTGCCGTGTCTCAGTGGGGAACAGTTTTGCCTCAGTTCACCACCCCACTCCTGAATCCTGAGCCCATTATCCAGGCTCACATACCAAGTGCATGGCTGAGGGGGTGCAGCTCTGTCGGAGGGGCTATATTTGGAACACAGATGTGTTCTACCATCTCAAGCGTAAGTAAACGATCCCACTGTCACTATTTGAGCAGCAATGGAGTTCACCCCGAGAGATACTTACCCCTCAACGAAAATCACAAAATCTGATCATCACCTGTGTGGGATCTTGCTGTGCACAAATTGGCTGCGTCTTTCCGACATTACAACAATGACAATGCTTCAAGAAGTACTCCGTTAGCTGTAAAATGCTTTTGGTCATCCTGAGGTTGTGAAAGGTGCTATAGAAATGCAAGTCTTTCTTTTCCCTTGGCAGACAGATGGAGCTTCCGCCTCAGCGGAGAGACCGCACCTTTGACAAAGCAGCACTCCCTCAGTACTGCCCGGGAAGCACAGTTAGCCTCAGTGCTGCACTGATCCAATATCGGTGCCGATGTATTTCCAGCTCAACATGATCAACACACAAGAGTGACAACTGAGTCTAAAGCACACTGACAGCTCCATGCGCTGTCGCCTGGACAGAGGCGGATGTAACACTGACAGGTGGATATAGATCAACAGGAGCTGGTAAGGCAAGAATGAGAGAAAGCAGAGCAGGAGACAGAGAGAGGAGTTTGGTCGTTAAGGGCTGAGAATAGAGCAGGTGACTGAGTTACAGCACATCTGCCACAATGACTTGTGTGTAAAGCAGTTCCCCTTTACAGTCAGTCCCCAGTGACACAAAAACCCAGAACATGCTGTTTAAAATCTCTGCTGCCAGTATCCTAACCCCCAGTAAGTGGTGTTCACCCACGATCACTTTGCTCACTCACCAACTGGCTCCTGATCCAGTTAAAGGCTGGATTTTAGAATTCTCATCCCTATTTTCAAATCCCTCCATGGTTTCGCACCCCCCCCCCCCCTCCATAATCTCTTCCAGCCCCACAACCCTCTGGAATTTCTCCGTGCCTCCAATTCTTGGCATCCCCAATTTTAATCTTGCCACCATTGGCGGCCGTGTCAGCTAGGGTCTGGAGCTCTGAAATTCTCTTCCCGCACCGCTGTCCTCATTGAAGACATTCCTTAAAACCGACCTTTCTCACCAAGCTTTTGGCCTCCTGTCCTCGTGCCTCCTTACGGTGTCAAACTCTCTGATTATCACTCCTGTGAAGCACCTTGGGACATTTTGCTGTCCTAGCAATGGCCGTATAAAAATGGCCGGTGTTGTGAAAAGGACCAATTCAGTTTACACCAACATTTTTCGCCTTTCCACTTCTGCTCGTGTATTCTGGAAGGGCAATTGACAATTGGGAGTGAAATGTATTTGAATTTCAACCCATGTTGTGACCTGATACGCTGCTTGTTTCTTTCTAAAAAAAAAACCATAATTTATTTTGAGGTTTAAGTGGTATCCAGTGATATGTAATCTGCCCAGTCAGCTTTATCCAGCAAAGCATGGAATAAGGAAAGCTCCCTGGCAGCATTTATCCATCCCCTTGCTCATCTGCACTCTCTTTAGCAGCAAGGCACACATCACAGATGGATGATTTGCCTGGGGGGGAAGGGGGAGGGGGGAGGGAACAGGGGCTAGACCAGCCTCCACATCCTACCCAGAAGCCAATGTGTTGTACAATGTGATTATCTTGCTCCAAAATACCTGTTTAATGTTATTTCTGCTTCTTTCGCTCCCCTTGCTGTTTGTTTACTAATGGGCCTGGCTGTCTCTGGGTATAAGTTCCATGTGCTGCTAATTCCCTCGGTGGGCTGCTAATGCTTGTTCTCTGCAAATGAGGAACATAATTAACACTAAATTAAGGTGATACAAATGAAGACAACACAAGGTCTGACAACATGAGTGGTTTGGGAGAACCGAGAGTGTCTGTGATTCATTTTTTTAATTTACTGTATAAATATACTCATAGCTTAGCAAAAATAAAATAAAATAGTCTTTAAATGGAGTTTCACTTTCAATCCCCATTAAACTCAACTGCCCATATAATAGGACACAGCACACAAACCTGAGCTCGGAGCAGAGGACGCTGCAGCCCCGGCTAAAACACCACTGGCTCAAACTGATCACAAACCGTGTCCGCAGCTTCCAAGACCGCCAAGGCTGCACAGCCATGTCTGATGCTCATTGTTCACGGGTAATGTGACATTACTCAGTCCTTTTCATTTTCTCCCCTCTGCACGATCGTCTCCCGACTTCACTCCTCCTCACTGGCACCTCGGGTGTTTCCCGCAGAATCAACAAGAAAACACAAGGAGCGGGATTTACCCAGCAACCTGCCGCTAAACAAGGTGGCGGGAGGCGGACAGCCATTGGCCGGAGGTGGGCCATTGGCCGGAGGTGGGATCTTTCCCGTTGGATGCACCCCTCGCCGTCAGGAGACCTGTGGCAGGGTACGCCATCGCCAGGGCCAGAAAATCCCACTGGTGTGAACGGACGGAAAGTTCGGGCCAAGAATTAGGAGCAGGGTGGTCCATTCCACCACTTGATAAAATGGGGGCTGATCTGATTATGTCTCAACTCCATTTTGCTATAGGTTCCCTTTGACCCTTGACTTCTTTATCTGTCAAAGATCCATCTAACTCAGTCTTAAATAAACTCAGCGACCCCCGTCTCCACTACACTCTGGGAAAAGAATTCCACCGACTAATGACCCTCTTGAGAGAAAAATATTCCTCATGTCAATCTTAAATGGGAGATCCATAACTTTCAAACTGTGTCCTCTGGTCCTAGGCTCCCTTACAAGGGGAAACATCCTCCTGATCAACTCTCCTCAGGACGATCATCTGTCATTCTTCTAAACTCCAAAAATTAGACGCCCAACATGTTCAACTTTTCGTCATAAGACAACTCCTTCATCCAGGGATCAAGAAAGTAAAGAAATATTCATCAGCATTCGCTGACTTCAGATCACTAACCAGTGGCCTGGGTGAGGACAGTTTGGCGTGGCCACATCAGGACACGTACCAGGGAGCTCTAGATCCTGGCCCATCAGCAACAACAACTTGCATTTACATAACACCTTCAGCTAAATTTCCGAAGACACTAAGGACTGTAAAAATATTTTTAACACTGGGCTACTTAAGCCAAACCAAAAGCTTGGCCAAAGACGCAGGTCTGAAGGCATCGCCTTAATGGAGGAAAGTGAATTGGATAGGTTTAGTATAATTAATTGCAGACTTTTTTTGTTTGTGATCACTAATGGTACTTTGATCTACTTGTTCTCAGGAAGGGGGCTTTGCTGGAGAGACCAGCATTTACCCTCCATTCTTTGTTGGCCCTATGGGTTTTTTGACCACCTCAGAGGATAGTTTAGAGTAAACCCGTGTTGGTGAGGGACTGAGTCACATGTACGGCCAGACAGGGTAAGGACGGCAGATTGCCTTCCCGAAAGAACATTAGTGAACCAGTTGGGTGAATCCAACAGCTTCATGGTCACCCTTACTGAGGCAACTTTTTATTTCCAGATTTAGAAAACTGAATTCACAGTGGAATCTGAACTCACACCCTCTGGATTTCATTCAACAGACAACTTGCATCCACAGAGTGTATTCAATGCAGTAAAATGTGTTGAGGTGGGTCACAGGAATGATTGTCAAATAAAACTTGAGACCGAACAACATCTAAAAATGATGCCAACGGGATATAGAAACGTACGCAGTACATACTCGTGCGACTCGGCCAACGTTGTCTACCTCATACGCTGCAGGAAAGGATGTCCCGAAGCGTGGTACATTGGCGAGACCATGCAGACGCTGCGACAACGAATGAACAGACATCGCGCAACAATCACCAGGCAGGAATGTTCCCTTCCAGTCGGGGAACACTTCAGCAGTCAAGGGCATTCAGCCTCTGATCTCCGGGTAAGTGTTCTCCAAGGCGGCCTTCAGGACGCGCGACAACGCAGAATCGCCGAGCAGAAACTTATAGCCAAGTTCCGCACACATGAGTGCGGCCTCAACCGGGACCTGGGATTCATGTCGCATTACATTCATCCCCCACCATCTGGCCTGCGAAATCCTACCAACTGTCCTGGCTTGGTACAATTCACACCTCTTTAACCTGGGGTTACCCCATCTCTGGATCTGTAAAGGAATGGATGTTGCAGGTTCCGGGGTTTAGGTGTTTTAGTAAGCTCAGAGAAGGAGGCAAAAGAGGGGGAGGTGTGGCGCTGCTAGTCAAGAGCAGTATTACGGTGGCGGAGAGGATGCTAGATGGGGACTCTTCTTCCGAGGTAGTATGGACTGAAGTTAGAAACAGGAAAGGAGAGGTCACCCTGTTGGGAGTTTTTTATAGGCCTCCTAATAGTTCTAGGGATGTAGAGGAAAGGATGGCGAAGATGATTCTGGATATGAGCGAAAGTAACAGGGTAGTTATTATGGGAGACTTTAACTTTCCAAATATTGACTGGAAAAGATATAGTTCGAGTACAATAGATGGGTCGTTTTTTGTACAGTGTGTGCGGGAGGGTTTCCTGAAACAATATGTTGACAGGCCAACAAGAGGCGAGGCCACGTTGGATTTGGTTTTGGGTAATGAACCAGGCCAGGTGTTGGATTTGGAGGTAGGAGAGCACTTTGGGGACAGTGACCACAATTCGGTGACGTTTACGTTAATGATGGAAAGGGATAAGTATACACCGCAGGGCAAGAGTTATAGCTGGGGGAAGGGCAATTATGATGCCATTAGACGTGACTTGGGGGGGATAAGGTGGAGAAGTAGGCTGCAAGTGTTGGGCACACTGGATAAGTGGGGCTTGTTCAAGGATCAGCTACTGCGTGTTCTTGATAAGTATGTACCGGTCAGACAGGGAGGAAGGCGGCGAGCGAGGGAACCGTGGTTTACCAAGGAAGTGGAATCACTTGTTAAGAGGAAGAAGGAGGCCTATGTGAAGATGAAGTGTGAAGTTTCGGTTGGGGCGATGGATAGTTACAAGGTAGCGAGGAAGGATCTAAAGAGAGAGCTAAGACGAGGACATGAGAAGTATTTGGCAGGAAGGATCAAGGAAAACCCAAAAGCTTTCTATAGGTATGTCAGGAATAAGCGAATGACTAGGGAAAGAGTAGGACCAGTCAAGGACAGGGATGGGAAATTGTGTGTGGCGTCTGAAGAGATAGGCGAGATACTAAATGAATATTTTTCGTCAGTATTCACTCAGGAAAAAGATAATGTTGTGGAGGAGAATGCTGAGCCCCAGGCTAATAGATAAAATGGCATTGAGGTACGTAGGGAAGAGGTGTTGGCAATTCTGAACAGGCTGAAAATAGATAAGTCCCTGGGACCTGATGGGATTTATCCTCGGATTCTCTGGGAGGCCAGGGAAGAGATTGCTGGACCTTTGGCTTTGATTTTTATGTCATCATTGGCTACAGGAATAGTGCCAGAGGACTGGAGGACAGCAAATGTGGTCCTTTTGTTCAAGAAGGGGAGCAGAGACAACCCCGGCAACTATAGACCGGTGAGCCTCACGTCTGTAGTGGGTAAAGTCTTGGAGGGGATTATAAGAGCAAGATTTATAATCATCTAGATAGGAATAATATGATCAGGGATAGTCAGCATGGCTTTGTGAAGGGTAGGTCATGCCTCACAAACCTTATTGAGTTCTTTGAGTAGGTGACTGAACAGGTAGACGAGGGTAGAGCAATTGATGTGGTGTATATGGATTTCAGCAAAGCGTTTGATAAGGTTCCCCACGGTAGGCTATTGCAAAAAATACGGAGGCTGGGGATTGAGGGTGATTTCGAGATGTGGATCAGAAATTGGCTAGCTGAAAGAAGACAGAGGGTGGTGGTTGATGGGAAATGTTCAGAATGGAGTACAGTCACAAGTGGAGTACCACAAGGATCTGTTCTGGGGCCGTTGCTGTTTGTCATTTTTATCAATGACCTAGAGGAAGGCGCAGAAGGGTGGGTGAGTAAATTTGCAGACGATACTAAAGTCGGTGGTGTTGTCGATAGTGTGGAAGGATGTAGCAGGTTACAGAGGGATATAGATAAGCTGCAGAGCTGGGCTGAGAGGTGGCAAATGGAGTTTAATGTAGAGAAGTGTGAGGTGATTCACTTTGGAAGGAATAACAGGAATGCGGAATATTTGGCTAATGGTAAAGTTCTTGTAAGTGTGGATGAGCAGAGGGATCTAGGTGTCCATGTACATAGATCCCTGAAAGTTGCCACCCAGGTTGATAGGGTTGTGAAGAAGGCCTATGGAGTGTTGGCCTTTATTGGTAGAGGGATTGAGTTCCGGAGTCGGGAGGTCATGTTGCAGCTGTACAGAACTCTGGTACGGCCGCATTTGGAGTATTGCGTACAGTTCTGGTCACCGCATTATAGGAAGGACGTGGAGGCTTTGGAGCGGGTGCAGAGGAGATTTACCAGGATGTTGCCTGGTATGGAGGGAAAATCTTATGAGGAAAGGCTGATGGACTTGAGGTTGTTTTCGTTGGAGAGAAGGTTAAGAGGAGACTTAATAGAGGCATACAAAATGATCAGGGGGTTGGATAGGGTGGACAGTGAGAGCCTTCTCCCGCGGATGGATATGGCTGGCACGAGGGGACATAACTTTAAACGGAGGGGTAATAGATATAGGACAGAGGTCAGAGGTAGGTTCTTTACGCAAAGAGTAGTGAGGCCGTGGAATGCCCTACCTGCTACAGTAGTGAACTCGCCAACATTGAGGGCATTTAAAAGTTTATTGGATAAACATATGGATGATAATGGCATAGTGTAGGTTAGATGGCTTTTGTTTCGGTGCAACATCGTGGGCCGAAGGGCCTGTACTGTGCTGTATTGTTCTATATTCTATGTTCTACCTGCTAATGCTCGCATTCCTAGCATTGTTTGGCATCTTTGAATTTGTCTATATATGTGTTTCTGGAACAGACCTCTTCATTCACCTGAGGAAGGAGGAGCGCTCCGAAAGCTAGTGACATCGAAACAAACCTGTTGGACTTTAACCTGGTGTTGTAAGACTTCGTACTGTGCTCACCCCAGTCCAACGCCGGCATCTCCACATCAGGGATATAGAAAGGTAGAGAGGTTTAGAGAGGGAATTCCAGATCTTAGGGCCCCAGGTAACTGAAGTGGGCCGCCAATGGTGGAGCGATGGATATCTGGGATGTGCAGGAGATCAGAATTGGAGGAGCACAGATATCTTGGAGAGTTGTAGAGCTGGAGGAGGCTACAGAGGCAGGGAGGAGCGAGGCCATGGAGGGATTTGAAAACAAACATAGAAATTTTAAATTGAGATGTTTCT
Organism: Scyliorhinus torazame; assembly: GCF_047496885.1. Lineage (NCBI taxonomy): Eukaryota > Metazoa > Chordata > Chondrichthyes > Carcharhiniformes > Scyliorhinidae > Scyliorhinus > Scyliorhinus torazame. The sequence goes on from NC_092722.1 coordinate 194,682,975, forward strand.
GGACTAGGAGTCACTGTGGGTCAGTGAATACAGGGGTGAAAGGGGCTCGGGACTTCCTTTCCTATGATACAGGCAACAGGTTTGGACACATTGGTAGATAATTGGTTGTAGTGATACTTGTTGAGGGATAAACCAGGACACTAGAGATAATTCCCGTGTTCTTTTCCAAAAACAGTGGCTGTGTGATTGTTTTGTCGTCGACAGCCCCTCAGTTCGACGGTGACATCAACTCATTGGAAAGTCAGCACCTCTGACAGTGCTGCACTCACTCCCATGGCACCCTAAGGGGGTGTTAGCTTGGATTATGCGCCTCAGGTCTCTGGAATGGTTTAAAAAAAAAAAAATTTCACGGGATGTGGGTATTGCTGGCTTTCTGCAAGATGAACTCACAACAGTGCGCCTCCAGGTGCGATTATCCCGATCCGTGACTAAATGCTCTTGTCAGCGGGAATACCAGCTGCTCTTTTTAGGAAGCATTTGAGAACAAAGAGACAGCCTTGTAAAAATAAAATGTGATTAGAGAAACAACTGTTTCCCTCAGTTAATGGATCCTGCAGAGCTATATCAATAAACATTCTTATTCCCAGCTTTGAAGCTGCCTCGACCTGTCAATCCAAAAGCTCTTAGGAGGCGCTGGTGTGTGAATTTGAATGTAAACTATGGTGTTCAAAGCTTTCAGCCTTCTAGGCATAATTACAAGCTTCTGTACTTTAAAGAACAAAGACATTGACTGTGAAAACCACTTTGGGGGCTTCCACCACTTCAAAGGGATTACTTTTACCTTATCTCACAGACCTTTAAACTTAGATACTGACAGATGTTTTAAAGGGTTTAGAGGTACAGATGGGATCACTTTCATTTTAGTATGAGAAATGTGTATATCTGAGACACTGACAGACTGTTTAATAGGTTTAGAGGTACAGATGAGAACACTTTCACTTTATTATGAGAGAAATTTCATTTTTATATAGTGAGTGACTATTTAGAGGGTTTAGGGGTACAGATGGGAAGAGCAGCTAAATGAGCACCCTCCGAGGAAAGACTGCCAATCTGGGCCCCTCCAGCCCAGCACAAGCTCCCTGACCCCCACCTCCCATGAAAGACAAACCTCAGCACCCTGGAGGATATATTTGGGAGGGTATTTACTCCCTTACCACCCTTCGGACTGCAAGCTGCCAGGTCCACTTTCCTCAGGACTTGCACCACTTTCCGTCAGTGGGACTCTTGGCTGGGGGGGTGCGGGTGCGCTGTAGCATCTCAGCTGGCAGGTGAATTGGGCATCCTGCCAGTAAATGCCATGCTCAACAGCTTGAATGAACTATTGCATGTTCCTGTTGGATCAAGGCGGGAAGCTCCTCGAAGATGTCAGCAAACCCATTATGGCCAGCGGGCCGGGCTGGCGCGAATCCGGATTTTTGGTGGGATTCAGCGGGCAATCGCGAATCCCGTGACTCGCAGGTGGCGCCGGACAATCCTGGCCCCAATGTCAAAGGGAGCCAAGGGGCAGTGGTTTGGTGATGTGTGTGGTTTTTAAAAAGCTGTAGATGGGGAGGGATGTGGGATGGAGGGATGGTGGAGGGAGATGTGGATCGCCATGGTTTTTGGGTCGTGAGTTGGTCTTGGAGATGTCCCGATGGTGGGTAAATTCAACCGGGGCAAAGATCTTGTTGAACTGTGGGATGCTGGATCCATTATTAATAACTTGAACATCAGACAAAAGAAAGCATCACTTCGTCCGTCCAATCCTCCTCCACTTTATTCATCCATAAAATGAGTTTCCTAGAAAAATTTAGAACTTTCAAAATGTGTAGCACTATTTTCTAAAGTCCCGTATCCTTTAAACTTCTTCAGCTGAAGCTCATCGAGTGATACACGGTACTTCGCTGCATTCCTGAAGGAAAACATCTGACTGATCTCCATAAATGTTTTGTTTTTGGTCTCCGGGATCACAACATAAGCGTAGATGGCGACAATCCAACATATCCCACAAAAGACCAGGTAACAGTAAGCTCCAGCAGACATCTGCAAAGACAGAAAATGCACTTCACAAATTACCAGCTCATTCCAGGTGACAGGATACGATAGGGCCATTTGTAATGGCTCCTGCCCCATTCTACCCCGGAAATCTCCCAGCTGGAATATCAGAGGGCCAAGGAGCAGCTACGTAAGAATGTCGAAAGAATCTCTTGCCGACAAGTCCGAAAATTGTGGGTTCAAACGCAGCTCGAGGACTTTAACCAATACGCCAGGCTGCGATACACAATGCCAGCCCTGAGGGGGCGCTGCACTGTCAGAGGGTCAGTGCTGAGGGAGTGCCGCACTGTCAGAGGGTCAGTGCTGAGGGAGTGCCGCACTGTCAGAGGGTCAGTACTGAGGGAGTGCTGCACTGTCAGAGGGTCAGTGCTGAGGGAGTGCCGCACTGTCAGAGGGTCAGTACTGAAGGAGTGCCGCACTGTCAGAGGGCCAGCACTGAGCGGGTGCTGCACTGTCAGAGGGTCAGTACTGAGGGAGTGCCGCACTGTCAGAGGGTCAGTACTGAGGGAGAGCTGCACTGTCAGAGGGTCAGTACTGAGGGAGTGCTGCACTGTCAGAGGGTCAGTCCTGAGGGAGTGCTGCACTGTCAGAGGGTCAGTACTGAGGGAGTGCCGCACTGTCAGAGGGTCAGTACTGAGGGAGTGCTGCACTGTCAGAGGGTCAGCACTGAGGCAGTGCTGCACTGTCAGAGGGCCAGCCCTGAGCGGGTGCTGCACTGTCAGAGGGTCAGTACTGAGGGAGTGCCGCACTGTCAGAGGGTCAGTACTGAGGGAGAGCTGCACTGTCAGAGGATCAGTACTGAGGGAGTGCCGCACTGTCAGAGGGTCAGTACTGAGGTAGAGCTGCACTGTCAGAGGGTCAGTACTGAGGGAGTGCTGCACTGTCAGAGGGTCTGTCCTGAGGGAGTGCTGCACTGTCAGAGGGTCAGTACTGAGGGAGTGCCGCACTGTCAGAGGGTCAGTACTGAGGGAGTGCTGCACTGTCAGAGGGTCAGCACTGAGCGGGTGCTGCACTGTCAGAGGGTCAGTACTGAGGGAGTGCTGCACTGTCAGAGGGTCAGTACTGAGGGAGTGCCGCACTGTCAGAGGGTCAGTACTGAGGGAGTGCCGCACTGTCAGAGGGTCAGTACTGAGGGAGTGCCGCACTGTCAGAGGGTCAGTACTGAGGGAGTGCCGCACTGTCAGAGGGTCAGTACTGAGGGAGTGCTGAACTGTCAGAGGGTCAGTACTGAGGGAGTGCTGCACTGTCAGAGGGTCAGTACTTAGGGAGTGCTGCACTGTCAGAGGGTCAGTACTGAGGGTGCACCACATGTTACTGTGCTAACAGTGTACATATTACAAAGAACAAAGAACAAAGAAAAGTACAGCACAGGAACAGGCCCTTCAGCCCTCAAAGCCTGTGCCGACTATGCTGCCCGACTAAACTACAATCTTCTACACTTCCGGGGTCCGTATCCCTCGATTCAGATCCTATTCATGTATTTGTCAAGATGCCCCTTAAACGTCACTATCGTCCCTGCTTCCACCACCTCCTCCGGCAGCGAGTTCCAGGCACCCACTACCCTCTGTGTAAAAAACTTGCCTCGTACATCTACTCTAAACCTTGCCCCTCTCACCTTAAACCTATGCCCCCTAGTAATTGACCCCTCTACCCTGGGGAAAAACCTCTGACTATCCACTCTGTCTATGCCCCTCATAATTTTGTAGACCTCTATCAGGTCGCCCCTCAACCTCCGTCGTTCCAGTGAGAACAAACCGAGTTTCTTCAACCTCTCCTCAGTAGCTAATGCCCTCCATACCAGGCAACATTCTGGTAAATCTCTTCTGCACCCTCTCTAAAGCCTCCACATCCTTCTGGTAGTGTGGCGACCAGAATTGAACACTATACTCCAAGTGTGGCCTAACTAAGGTTCTATACAGCTGCAACATGACTTGCCAATTCTTATACTCAATGCCCCGGCCAATGAAGGCAAGCATGCCGTATGCCTTCTTGACCACCTTCTCCACCTGTGTTGTCCCTTTCAGTGACCTGTGGACCTGTACACCTGGATCTCTCTCACTTGTCAGTACTCTTGAGGGTTCTACCATTCACTGTATATTCCCTACCTGTATTAGGCCTTCCAAAATGCATTACCTCACATTTGTCCGGATTAAACTCCATCTGCCATCTCTCCGCCCAAGTCTCCAAACGATCTAAATCCTCTGTATCCTCTGACAGTCCTCATCGCTATCCGCAATTCCACCAACCTTTGTGTCGTCTGCAAACTTACTAATCAGACCAGTTACATTTTCCTCCAAATCATTTATATATACTACGAACAGCAAAGGTCCCAGCACTGATCCCTGCGGAATATTATTTGATAATGCACCATGTGTTATCGTGTAGAACACTCCCATATATATATTATATGATGTGTTATTTGGTATGCGATTATAGAAACATACACTATGTTCCTGGTCTGTATTGAATATGAAATGTTGGTACGAACCTGAAGGAATGGGAAGACGAAACCGACAGTGAAATTGGATAGCCAATTGAGAACCCCTCCAATGATGTAAGCAGCAGGCCGATGTGACTGGGTGAAGAGCTCAGCGGTCATTAGGAACGGGACCCCCGCTGTACCACCGGAAAGAGAGGGGGGGGGGCGGAGTAAGGGACAGAGAAAAAATACAGACGAAAGAGAGTGGGAGAGAGAGAAGGAAATAGTGAAAGTGAGAGGAAGTGGGTAAACGAACGAGAGGGAAAACAAAGAATGGGTAAGAAAATGAGAGCAAGAGGGAGAAACAGACAGGCGGAAGACGAAGAAGAAAGGAAATGGATAGCGAGAGGGAGAGAAAGTGAGAGAGAGATGGGAGAGAGGAAGTTCAATAAAGAGAAAGATAAGAGTTAATACACAATAATGAAGAAAGCGATCATTTAGATCAGGGTAGGGAAATGAAAAATAGATGATCCGGCGATAGGGAAAGAGAGAGACAGAGACAGAAATAAATGAAATGAAATAAAGGTAGAATTGTGATGAGAGAGAAATAGACTCAAGAACATGGGAGAGGAAAGATAAGGAGAGAGAGAAAGGAATCAGTTAATTTACAAGTGCAATTGGTGCCAATACGCACTTTTGATCTAGTTGCACAAATATTGAAGTGTCCACTTTCTCAAAACCTGCACGTACTTTATCTTTCAGAGTGACAATGTGACCACTCCCAAATCCACATTCTTAATTATTGCCAGCTCCCAACACCAGCCTGGTGCAGGGCAGGGTGGGTGGAAGACGGTTTGTGTTCCCTCTGTCGTCCCTGACCCCCACCCCCCACCCTCAGTCCTGTCCCACTGCAAACAGGAAGAGGAGATTGAAATGTAAAAATTAAATGTCATCTGCTGTGTAGTACGTTCCAATGCTTGGCTTGCTCCCCCATTTACTGAAATAGGGATGGCGATAGAGATCTAATCTAATACTCAGAGGATGCGTTTAGGAACAATTTAGTCCAGATTTGCATTATTTTTGCATAATGGCCATGACAGAGCTTAATGTGATAAAATGGATCTGAACTCGGAGTTGAGCGCCATTGTGTATTAGGAATAAAAGGGAAGATATATTCATCATTGTTTATATACAATCATCCATGAAAAGTACTAATTAAAGATGTAATTACACTGAATACATTCTCTGTTGTAAATGGAATATATTCTTCATGGACAATACCAATAAATCAAATACCTAAAATGCCAAGACCCACATTTATCATTTCCACTGCATTCCTGCTAATTCACAGCTCGTTACAGCTCCACAACCTCGTCTCCGCAATCAATTTAGGAGGGTAATGTTTTCATGGGGTCCATTAAGGTGAGAGGTCCCAGTGCTGGGAAATCAAATATCACCCCCTCCCTCCCCCACCCCGCTCCCCTCCCTCCCCCACCCCGCTCCCCTCCCTCCCCCTCGTACCCCTCCCCCCATTGTGAGCATTGTGCGTGCTGGTTTGCGTCAGCACAGATGGGTGCTCACTCCAGCACAAGGCAGAGACACCAGTGAGGGAGGGTCTCCAATACGTTGGAGGGGGTCATCCATCAGATAAGACACTAAACTGGAGGGCAGCGATTACCATCGCTCCTCCATTGGCAACCGTTCCTTCAGCTGCCTGGGAGCCCTAAGCTCTGGAATTCCCTCCCTAAACCTCTGCACATCCACCTCTCTCTCCTCCTTAAGTTCTCAAAGCCCACCTACATGACTAAGGTGATGTTTGATAATGCTTCGGTGAAGCACCTTGCAGAGATTGCATCCACCTGACCAGTCAGAACGGTAAACAACAATGATTTGCATTTATATAGCGCCTTTAACTTAGTAAACCATCGAAAGGTGCTGCACAGCAGTTATAAAACTGAGCCACATCAGGAGGTAGTGGGACAGATGACCAAATCCTTGATCAAAAAGGCATAGCCGGAAATGGAGTGATTAAAAGTGGAGATGGACATAAGGCCTGAATTAGAGGAGATGATTACATCTTGGGGGCCGGGAGAGATTATAGACATTGGGAGGGGTGAAGCCATGAAGAGCTTTCCAAATCAGGATAAACATTTTCAAAATGAAGGGTCCCCGAGCTTTGGAAGAGCTAAAGTTTACAGGCATCGGAGATGCAGTGAGCTGATAGGATGGAACTGGAATCGTTAAGTTTGAGGCAACAAGACCTGAATAGTGGATTCAGGAGCAGACGAGCAGGTCACAAGTCTACATGGAGAGAAGGTCTTTCTGTACCTGGTCCGACACAGAATCCAGCGATAATCCCCACGACACAAGCAACACTGACGTAGTGCATTCCTGGAACCTATCATCATAGCAGTACATGTTGAAGAGAAGAAATGCAGTCTCAATGATCGAGTAACACGTGTGCAAAAGAAGAAAGCCCTTTATTTCAGCAACTCAGGGTGTTTAAAAGAATTCCCCAGCCAATGAAGTACTTTTTGAATTGTCGTCATTGACGCACTTCAGGAAACACAGGACCCAATTTGCACAAAGCAAGATGCCAGAAACAGCAATTCCAGATATAATGAAAGTTTGTGTATTGTAGATCAACATATGTTAGATCATATAAATATAAAAATCTGTGTTTTTTATCTACTTTGTAAAACTTTTTATTATTTTATGTTCTCATTAGGATTCAGCCACATTCTCCATGTTCCCGGTTGACTGAAGACTCAGGGAAGTACCTTCTCTCCCACTCCTCACATCTACGTATTACAATAACACCCTCCACTTACTCAGAAGCTCCTCTTCCCAACTCCTCTCCATCCCCACCACACACACACACACACACAAAGACACATGCACATAAGCACACGCAAACATACATAAATTCACACAAACACACGCAAACATACATACACACAAACACACACACAAAAACACCCACACAAACACACCCACCCACACATAAACACACGCAAACATACACACACACAAACACCCACACATAAACACACGCAAACATACATACACACACACAAACACACACACATAAACACACACATACATACACAGACACACACACAAACACACACACACAACATACACATAAACACATGCAACCATACATACACACACACACACACAAACGCACACATAAACACACAAACATACATACACACAAACATACATACACACACACAAACACATGCAAACATACATACACACACACAAACATACGCAAACATACATACACACACACAAACACACACACACACACATGCAAACATACACACACACAAACACACACACACACACATGCAAACATACACACACACAAACACACACACACACACATGCAAACATACACACAAACACCCACACCCACACAAACACACGCAAACATACATACACACACACAAACACACACACACGCAAACATACATACACACAAACATACATACACACACAAACACACACAAACATACATACACACACAAACCACAAACATACATACACACGCACACAAACACACACACACAAACACACGCAAACATACATACACACACACATACAACATACACACACACAAACACACGCAAACATACATACACACACAAACATACACACACACATGCAAACATACATACACATAAACACACGCAAACATACATACACACAAACACATACATACAACATACATACACACACAAACACACGCAAACATACATACACACACACAAACATACATACACACACACACAAACACATAAACACATGCAAACATACACACACACAAACACCCACACAAACACACGCAAACATACATACACACATACATACACACAAACACACGCAAACACACATAAACACATGCAAACATACATACACACAAACACACGCAAACATACATACACACAAACACACACAAACATACATACACACACACAAACCACAAACATACATACACACGCACACAAACACACATACACACGCACACAAACACACACACACAAACACACGCAAACATACATACACACACACATACAACATACACACACACAAACACACGCAAACATACATACACACACAAACATACACACACACATGCAAACATACATACACATAAACACACGCAAACATACATACACACAAACACATACATACAACATACATACACACACAAACACACGCAAACATACATACACACACACAAACATACATACACACACACACAAACACATGCAAACATACACACACACAAACACCCACACAAACACACGCAAACATACATACACACACACATACAACATACACACACACAAACACACGCAAACATACATACACACAAACACATACATACAACATACATACACACACAAACACACGCAAACATACATACACACACACAAACATACATACACACACACACACAAACACATAAACACATGCAAACATACACACACACAAACACCCACACAAACACACGCAAACATACATACACACATACATACACACAAACACACGCAAACACACATAAACACATGCAAACATACATACACACAAACACACGCAAACATACATACACACAAACACACACAAACATACATACACACACACAAACCACAAACATACATACACACGCACACAAACACACATACACACGCACACAAACACACACACACAAACACACGCAAACATACATACACACACACATACAACATACACACACACAAACACACGCAAACATACATACACACACAAACATACACACACACATGCAAACATACATACACATAAACACACGCAAACATACATACACACAAACACATACATACAACATACATACACACACAAACACACGCAAACATACATACACACACACAAACATACATACACACACACACACAAACACATGCAAACATACACACACACAAACACCCACACAAACACACGCAAACATACATACACACATACATACACACAAACACACGCAAACACACACATAAACACATGCAAACATACATACACACAAACACACGCAAACATACATACACACAAACACACACAAACATACATACACACAAACACACACAAACACAAACAAACATACATACACACACACACACACACACACAAACCGCAAACATACATACACACGCACACAAAAACACACGCAAACACACATACAAACACACACACATACAACATACACACACAAACACACGCAAACATACATACACACAAACATACACAAACATACATACACACAAACATAAACACATGCAAACATACATACACACAAACACACACATACATACAACATACACACAAACACACACAAACATACGCAAACATACATACACACACAAACATACATACACACACACAAACACACACACAAACACACGCAAACATGCATACACACACATAAACACACAAACATACATACACACATACATACAACATACATACAACATACATACACACACAAACATACATACACACACAAACATACATACACACACACAAACACACACGCACACATAAACACATGCAAACATGCATACACACAAATATAAACACATGCAAACATACACACACACAAACACATACACATAAACACACACAAACATACATACGCACAAACACACATACATACAACATACATACACATAAACACATGCAAACATATATATACAAACAGAAACATGCACACACACACACACACACAAATGCAGATCTTCTACTTAACCTCTCCTCATAGGACAACATTCTCAATTTCTGCCGGTGGAAACGGTTTCTCCTTATTTATGCCATCAATATAGATTTTGAATGCCTAAAATCTCCCCATAATCATCTCACAGGAGAAGAATTCGAGTTTCTCCCCATAATTGAAGCATTTCTTCCTTGGTACCATTTCAGTAAATCTGCCCTGCACGCCTTCCTGGATCCTTCCTGAAATACAATCCTCAGAGTTAAACACGATGCTTCAGCTATGGTCAAAGTACATCTCTGGTTGTAATGCAGTTTGGCTGTCTTGAGGCTGTAAATGGCGCTAAAGAAAAGCACCTTTCATGCCTGTTTACGTGTTTACTGCGGGCTGTGCGTGCACTGAGTGATCCTTGTGCAGAGAGCTGCCGGTTAATTAATGATCTGATGAATCGGGACTAGAGTGAATCGGGATTTACCTGAAATAGTAATGATATCGTAATCCCAGCGCAGGAAAACCCCATAAAGCTGAATCCACCAATTAGCAGCGGACGTCTCCCCACTCTCTCGATTGTTAAACTCTGCAGCGCAAAAAGGAACAAAAAGAACCAATCAAACGGTGTCAATGCAGGAATGTGGCCCACTCTGTCCGCTGCGTTAGGGCCCAGTAATTCAGGCTGTGCAGCACCTGCTTTGTCAGATGCTGTGTGACCTCCGAAATGGAATGCAGGAAGACCGCTATTCACCAAATTGGTGAGGACAAACAAGAGGCCTGCGCCCCAAATCCTCCACATCCGGTCCCTGGACTGCAGGACAACTGGTTTTGCCCCAGCCCTTGCCAATTCTGCGTCTGGAACCTACACCCAACGTTCCCCCAATTTGAGATCTGCAAAACCCAAACGATCACCCAAACCACATCCCTGATATTGGAATGAAGTCCAAGTCCCAACATCCAGCATTCCGCACGCCTCAGCAAAATTGGACCTTTTAAATTTGTCGATAATGAATTCTTCAATCTTCAAATAGGCCGAGAGGCTTTACAAAGGAATATACAGACCCTCAGGCATGAGTTACAGGCTTGAATCCAATTGAGTTCAGAGGGTCCATGTATGGAATAACAGATATCCTGGTCAGAGTTAGGATAACAGATACCCGGGAGTGAGTTACAGACTGGAATCTAATTGAGGGGTTCGGGGTGGTTTATATATAGAATAACAGATACCCGGGAGTGAGTTACAGACTGGAATCTAATCGAGGGGTTTGGGGTGGTTTATATATAGAATAACAGATACCCGGGAGTGAGTTACAGACTGGAATCTAATCGAGGGGTTCAGGGTGGTTTATATATAGAATAACAGATACCCGGGAGTGAGTAATAGACTGGAATCTAATCGAGGGGTTTGGGTGGTTTATATATAGAATAACAGATACCTGGGATTGAGTTACAGACTGGAATCTAATCGAGGGGTTCGGAGTGGTTTATATATAGAATAACAGATACCCGGGAGTGAGTTACAGACTGGAATCTAATCGAGGGGTTCAGGGTGGTTTATATATAGAATAACAGATACCCGGGAGTGAGTAATAGACTGGAATCTAATCGAGGGGTTTGGGTGGTTTATATATAGAATAACAGATACCTGGGATTGAGTTACAGACTGGAATCTAATCGAGGGGTTCGGAGTGGTTTATATATAGAATAACAGATACCTGGGAGTGAGTTACAGACTGGAATCTAATCGAGGGGTTTGGGTGGTTTATATATAGAATAACAGATACCCGGGAGTGAGTTACAGACTGGAATCTAATCGAGGGGTTCAGGGTGGTTTATATATAGAATAACAGATATCCGGGAGTGAGTTACAGACTGGAATCTAATCGAGGGGTTCAGGGTGGTTTATATATAGAACAACAGATACCCGGGAGTGAGTTACACACTGGAATCTAATCGAGGGGTTCAGGGTGGTTTATATATAGAATAACAGATATCCGGGAGTGAGTTACAGACTGGAATCTAATCGAGGGGTTCAGGGTGGTTTATATATAGAACAACAGATACCCGGGAGTGAGTTACACACTGGAATCTAATCGAGGGGTTCAGGGTGGTTTATATATAGAATAACAGATACCCGGGAGTGAGTTACAGACTGGAATCTAATCGAGGGGTTTGGGTGGTTTATATATAGAATAACAGATACCCGGGAGTGAGTTACAGACTGGAATCTAATCGAGGGGTTTGGGGTGGTTTATATATAGAATAACAGATACCTGGGGGTGAGTTACAGACTGGAATCTAATCGAGGGGTTCGGGGTGGTTTATATATAGAATAACAGATACCCGGGAGTGAGTTACACACTGGAATCTAATCGAGGGGTTCAGGGTGGTTTATATATAGAATAACAGATACCCGGGAGTGAGTTACAGACTGGAATCTAATCGAGGGGTTCGGGGTGGTTTATATATAGAATAACAGAGACCCAGCAGTGAGTTACAGACTGGAATCTAATCGAGGGGTTCAGGGTGGTTTATATATAGAATAACAGAGACCCGGGAGTGAGTTACAGACTGGAATCTAATCGAGGGGTTCAGGGTGGTTTATATATAGAATAACAGACAATGGGAGTGAGTTACAGAATGGAATCTAATAGAGGGGTTTGGGGTGGTTTATATATAGAATAACAGATACCCGGGAGTGAGTTACACACTGGAATCTAATCGAGGGGTTCAGGGTGGTTTATATATAGAATAACAGATACCCGGGAGTGAGTTACAGACTGGAATCTAATCGAGGGGTTTGGGTGGTTTATATATAGAATAACAGATACCCGGGAGTGAGTTACAGACTGGAATCTAATCGAGGGGTTTGGGGTGGTTTATATATAGAATAACAGATACCCGGGAGTGAGTTACACACTGGAATCTAATCGAGGGGTTCAGGGTGGTTTATATATAGAATAACAGATACCCGGGAGTGAGTTACAGACTGGAATCTAATCGAGGGATTCGGGGTGGTTTATATATAGAATAACAGATACCCAGGAGTGAGTTACAGACTGGAATCTAATCGAGGGGTTTGGGTGGTTTATATATAGAATAACAGATACCCGGGAGTGAGTTACAGACTGGAATCTAATCGAGGGATTCGGGGTGGTTTATATATAGAATAACAGATACCCGGGAGTGAGTTACAGACTGGAATCTAATCGAGGGGTTTGGGTGGTTTATATATAGAATAACAGATACCCGGGAGTGAGTTACAGACTGGAATCTAATCGAGGGGTTTGGGGTGGTTTATATATAGAATAACAGATACCCGGGAGTGAGTTACACACTGGAATCTAATCGTGTGGTTCAGGGTGGTTTATATATGGAATAACAGATACCCGGGAGTGAGTTACAGACTGGAATCTAATCGAGGGATTCGGGGTGGTTTATATATAGAATAACAGATACCCGGGAGTGAGTTACAGACTGGAATCTAATCGAGGGATTCGGGGTGGTTTATATATAGAATAACAGATACCCGGGAGTGAGTTACAGATTGGAATCTAATCGAGGGATTCAGGGTGGTTTATATATAGAATAACAGATACGCGGGAGTGAGTTACAGACTGGAATCTAATCGAGGGTTTCAGGGTGGTTTATATATAGAATAACAGATACCCGGGAGTGAGTTACAGACTGGAATCTAATCGAGGGGTTCCGGGTGGTTTATATATAGAATAACAGATACCCGGGAGTGAGTTACAGACTGGAATCTAATCGAGGGGTTTGGGTGGTTTATATATAGAATAACAGATACCCGGGAGTGAGTTACAGACTGGAATCTAATCGAGGGGTTTGGGTGGTTTATATATAGAATAACAGATTCCCGGGAGTGAGTTACAGACTGGAATCTAATCGAGGGGTTTGGGTGGTTTATATATAGAATAACAGATACCCGGGAGTGAGTTACAGACTGGAATCTAATCGAGGGGTTCCGGGTGGTTTATATATAGAATAACAGATACCCGGGAGTGAGTTACAGACTGGAATCTAATCGAGGGGTTTGGGTGGTTTATATGTATAATTACAGATCCCCGACAGTGAGATAGAGTCCTACAGCAGAGGAGGAGTGCATTCAACCCATCAAATCAGTCCCAACTCTTTGGAAGTGCTGTCCAATCAGACCAATTCCCTTTGTTCTTTCCCCTATAGCTGTGTGAATCTTTCCTGTTCCAGTATTTCTCCAATTCCTCATCAGTTTTCAGGCAGCACCTTCCAGATCCCAACAACTCGAAAAAATAACTCCTCATTTCCATCTGCTTCGTTATCCAGTAATTTAAAGTTATTAACTCGCCTGGCAAAGGGAACAGTTTCCTGTTATTAATTTTACCGTGCCAGTTAAATCTCTCTGTAACTTTCTCTGGTGTGTGGAGGATCTGTAGCCGATTGCTGGTAGTGTAGCTGGCTCCTACTAGTAAATGTCCCAAACATACCACAAACCTTCGAACAAAGCTCCTGGAGTCTGCAAAATGAGTTCCACCAACGGGAGGTGGAGGTAAACGAGGATAGGACAGTTTAACAAATGGTTGTAATTTTATAACCAATTCTTCCAGTTCCACTGGGTAACATTGGCTGTCTCACCCAGGACCAATATCGTTGACAGCATTGCGAGTTCCCGTGAGTAACTGTGTGCGGCTGGGGTTAAAGTTCTTGTTGTAGTTCTATCAGGGTCTTATAACTGCCAACATCTCGGAGCTGGAGTGCGAGCCCAGTCTGTGGGAAAGGATTCATTCTCAAATCTACACCATCTTCTGTTTATTAAAGGCAAAACACACTCAGCAATTTCACTCCTGGGAGCAAAAACCACCAGCATTAGTCTCTCTAATTGTCAAAAATCTTATTCAGTGTTATATAGCGTGGGTCAGGCTCCACTTAAAATCAGAGAGAGCAGCACACAGAATAAATTCTGCTGTTTGTTGAAGTAATGATCGGGGAGACGCAGAATCCTCTACTCGCACATCAATTGCTGCAAGTCCATCATGTGCTATTGTTCAGCAAGAACAAATAAACCAGCCAGGAACTTCGGGGGGAAGATAGCAAAATGGGGAGGGGTGGGGGAAGGCAGAGAGAGAAATGGGCAGAGAGGGAGAGGAAGAGAGAGGGAGAGAGCGAAAGCGACAGAGAGAGGAGTGAGAGAGCAAAACTGAGCCACGGGTGAGAGAGGGCAGGAGTTGATAACATTAAAGAGGAGAGCAACGGAAATACTATGAAGGCAAAGTAGATCGAGAAAGAGAAAAATGGAGAAAGCGGGAAAGATCGAGAGAGGGAGACAAAGAAAAGAGAAAAAAAGGTGAATTCAAGGGAGAAAAGAGAGGTGGAAAAATAGAGAGAATAAGGGTGAGTGGGACAAGGGTCCAGAATGTTAATCGAATCTCACTGCTCACAGGTCCCGGGTCCCGGGTCTGATCTGCTGCTTTCAGTGAGTGATCAGCGATGCTGTGGCCAATTCTCACATGGAAGATTAAGGAATGAAAGAAACGTTGGCAATTATTCCGGTGAACTCAGAGTGAAACACATGTGGAACATCATTCAAGAAGCTCGACATCATCCAGACAAAGCAGCTCACTGGACTGGCACTCCATCCACCAATGTCCGCTCCCTCCACCTCCGATGTCCACTGCCAGCCGTGTGCACCATCCACAGGAACTCACCAAGGTTCCTTGGACAACATCTTTCAAACCCACGGCCATCTAGAAGGACAAGGGCAGCAGATACCTGGGAACCCCACCACCTGGAGGTTCCCCTCCAAGCCACTCACCACCCTGACTTGGAAATATATCGCCGCTCCTTTACCGGCACTGGGGCAAAATCTTGGAGCTTCCTCCCTAATAGCGCAGTGGGTATACCTACACCTCATGAACTGAAGTGGTTCAAGAAAGCAGCTCACTACCAGCTTCTCAAGGGGAATTAGGGATATGGTAAAATGCAGGCCTAACCTGCCACACCCACACCCCATTAACCAGTATGAAAAACAATTAGCATCTTTAACAATCTCCATAGCAGACAACCCAGAATTTTACCCATCTCTGACATCTCCTCCTGCCCCGCAACGCCCCACCAACACCATCATTTTAACATTCTGATCATGGCAGTCAAATCCCCCATGACCTCTCCCTATCTCTGAACTCTCCTCCAGCCCCACAACCCTCCGGGATCTCTGCACACCTCTAATTCTGATTTCTTGTCCACCCCTCACTCCCACCAATCCAACATTGGCGGCCATGCTTTCAGCTGCTTGGGCTCTCGGCTCTGGGGTTCTCTCCCTAAACCTCTGCCCTGCTCTCTTCTCCCTGAGGACCCTCCTTAGAATCAACCTCACTGATCACGTTTATGGTCAATTATCCTGATAAAGCATAAGAACAAGAACATAAAAAATAGGAGCTGGTAACAGAAACCGCTGGGAATACTCTGTAGGTCTGGCAGTATCTGTGTGGTGAGCCACTGTAATTGGAGATGTAAGGTAGGACCTGCACTACAGGTTCGCCGGTAGCTCCTGCCGGCTGGCTCCGCCCACAGAGAACTGTATAAATATGCATGACCTCCAGTGCCCTGCCATTTCGCCAGCTGCAGCAGGAGGCCACGCATCTGACTGTAATAAATTGATGCACGATCAATTGCACAAAGATTAAAGTTGGGAACAACTGTGGCTTTATTACAGTCAGATGCATGGCCTCCTGCTGCAGCTGGCGCAATGGCAGGGCACTGGAGGTCATGCATATTTATACAGTTCTCCCTGGGCGGAGCCAGCCGGCAGGAGCTACCGGCGAACGTGTAGTGCAGGTCCTACCTTACATCTCCAACTACTCCGTCGAGGAAGTAAGGACAGTCACCAGGGACGGCCAGGTTTGTGCGGAGTGCAAGCCGCACTTCTACCGGCCAGACCGTGCGCGCCTGGTGAAGGTCTCCCACCCCTTTGAACGCCTCAGCGTGGATTTCAAAGGGCCCCTCCTCTCCAACGACCGTAGCACGTATATTCTCAGTGTGGTCGATGAGTACTCCAGATTCCCCTTCGCCATCCCATGCCCGATATGACGTCTGCCACCGTCATCAAGGCCCTCAGCACCATCTTCGCTCTGTTCGGTTTCCCCGCCTACATCCACAGTGACAGGGGATCCTCATTCATGAGTAATGAGCTGTGTCAGTTCCTGCTCAGCAGGGGTATAGCCTCCAGCAGAACGACCAGCTACAACCCCCGGGGAAACGGGCAAGTAGAACGGGACAATGGGACGGTTTGGAGGGCCGTCCAGCTGGCCCTACGGTCCAGGAACCTCCCAGCCTCTTGCTGGCAGAAGGTTCTCCCTGACGCTCTGCACTCCATCCGGTCACTATTGTGCACCGCCACGAATACCACACCCCATGAACGTGTTTTTGCCTTCCCCAGGAAGTCCACATCCGGTGTGTCGCTCCTGACTTGGCTCGCTGCTCCAGGACCGGTCCTTCTCCATAGGCACGTCCGACTCCACAAGGCGGACCCCTTGGTGGACAGGGTTCACCTGCTCCACGCCAACCCTCAATATGCCTACGTTGAGATCACCGACGGCCGCCAAGATACTGTCTCACTCAGGGACCTGGCACCATCAGGTTCCACCCCAACACCCCCCCCCCCCCACCAATGCACCCCCCCACCTCCCACCGCGCCGCCAATATTGACCCCACCAGACCACCCCCCTCCCCTTTTCCGCACAAGAGGATGAAGAGGACTTCTGCACGCTCCTGGAGTTCCCCGATGACTGGCCAGCATCAGCACCGCCACCACCGCCATCGGTGCCACCTCCACCACCGCCAGCACCGACTTCGCCGCCACCGTTACGCCGCTCCCAACGAAGCACCAAAGCACCGCACCGGCTGAACCTTTGAC
The DNA here is from genome assembly GCF_047496885.1 of Scyliorhinus torazame. Classification (NCBI taxonomy): domain Eukaryota; kingdom Metazoa; phylum Chordata; class Chondrichthyes; order Carcharhiniformes; family Scyliorhinidae; genus Scyliorhinus; species Scyliorhinus torazame. Next base: position 194,701,080 of record NC_092722.1, read on the forward strand.
GGACTCCGGACCGTCAACATGGACTTTTCTTTCCCTACCACTGTACATAATTGCACTAATTGTATATAGTTTCACGTTACCCCCGCCGGACTCATTTTTAACAGGGGGTGAATGTGGTGATCCATTGTCATTGGAGATGTAAGGTAGGACCTGCACTACAGGTTCGCCGGTAGCTCCTGCCGGCTGGCTCCGCCCAGGGAGAACTGTATAGTCTTTGTGCAATTGACCGTGCATCAATCAGTGTAGAGAGGGAGACAGCGGGCACGATCTAACGGTAAGGTTTCTAAATGTGGCAGTGAGCAGGAATAGGTGGTGCTTCCGATGACCAGTGAGGCTACCACTGGTCGCCAGCTTTAATTAGGGCATTTAATGATGCCCCACAGTCTTCACACCGGAAATGAATCTCTCGCCAGCTGATTCGCTGGGACCGCACCTGGCAACTCCCAGCTAACGAGGAGGAGCAGCTCTGTCACCGCGCAGACCAGCCCCGCCCAGCACGCAGCTCTGTCACCGCGCAGACCAGCCCCGCCCAGCACGCAGCTCTGTCACCGCGCACAGCAGCCCCGCCCAGCACGCAGCTCTGTCACCGCGCAGACCAGCCCCGCCCAGCACGCAGCTCTGTCACCGCGCACAGCAACCCCGCCCAGCACGCAGCTCTGTCACCGCGCACAGCAACCCCGCCCAGCACGCAGCTCTGTCACCGCGCAGACCAACCCCGCCCAGCACGCAGCTCTGTCACCGCGCAGACCAGCCCCGCCCAGCACGCAGCTCTGTCACCGCGCAGACCAACCCCGCCCAGCACGCAGCTCTGTCACCGCGCAGACCAGCCCCGCCCAGCACGCAGCTCTGCCACCGCACCCAGCAGCCCCGCCCAGCACGCAGCTCTGTCACCGCGCACAGCAGCCCCGCCCAGCACGCAGCTCTGTCACCGCGCAGACCAACCCCGCCCAGCACGCAGCTCTGTCACCGCGCAGACCAGCCCCGCCCAGCACGCAGCTCTGTCACCGCGCAGACCAGCCCCGCCCAGCACGCAGCTCTGTCACCGCGCACAGCAGCCCCGCCCAGCACGCAGCTCTGTCACCGCGCAGACCAGCCCCGCCCAGCACGCAGCTCTGTCACCGCGCACAGCAGCCCCGCCCAGCACGCAGCTCTGTCACCGCGCCCAGCAGCCCCGCCCAGCACGCAGCTCTGTCACCGCGCCCAGCAGCCCCGCCCAGCACGCAGCTCTGTCACCGCGCAGACCAGCCCCGCCCAGCACGCAGCTCTGTCACCGCGCACAGCAGCCCCGCCCAGCACGCAGCTGTCACCGCGCACAGCAGCCCCGCCCAGCACGCAGCTCTGTCACCGCGCAGACCAGCCCCGCCCAGCACGCAGCTCTGTCACCGCGCAGACCAGCCCCGCCCAGCACGCAGCTCTATCACCGCGCAGACCAGCCCCGCCCAGCACGCAGCTCTGTCACCGCGCAGACCAGCCCCGCCCAGCACGCAGCTCTGTCACCGCGCAGACCAACCCCGCCCAGCACGCAGCTCTGCCACCGCGCACAGCAACCCCGCCCAGCACGCAGCTCTGTCACCGCGCAGACCAACCCCGCCCAGCACGCAGCTCTGTCACCGCGCCCAGCAGCCCCGCCCAGCACGCAGCTCTGTCACCGCGCACAGCAGCCCCGCCCAGCACGCAGCTCTGTCACCGCGCACAGCAGCCCCGCCCAGCACGCAGCTCTGTCACCGCGCACAGCAGCCCCGCCCAGCACGCAGCTCTGTCACCGCGCCCAGCAGCCCCGCCCAGCACGCAGCTCTGTCACCGCGCCCAGCAGCCCCGCCCAGCACGCAGCTCTGTCACCGCGCACAGCAGCCCCGCCCAGCACGCAGCTGTCACCGCGCACAGCAGCCCCGCCCAGCACGCAGCTGTCACCGCGCACAGCAGCCCCGCCCAGCACGCAGCTGTCACCGCGCACAGCAGCCCCGCCCAGCACGCAGCTCTGTCACCGCGCAGACCAACCCCGCCCAGCACGCAGCTCTGTCACCGCGCAGACCAACCCCGCCCAGCACGCAGCTCTGTCACCGCGCACAGCAGCCCCGCCCAGCACGCAGCTCTGTCACCGCGCACAGCAGCCCCGCCCAGCACGCAGCTCTGCCACCGCGCACAGCAGCCCCGCCCAGCACGCAGCTCTGCCACCGCGCCCAGCAGCCCCGCCCAGCACGCAGCTCTGCCACCGCGCACAGCAGCCCCGCCCAGCACGCAGCTGTCACCGCGCACAGCAGCCCCGCCCAGCACGCAGCTGTCACCGCGCACACCAGCCCCGCCCAGCACGCAGCTCTGTCACCGCGCACAGCAGCCCCGCCCAGCACGCAGCTCTGTCACCGCGCACAGACCAGCCCCGCCCAGCACGCAGCTCTGCCACCGCGCAGACCAACCCCGCCCAGCACGCAGCTCTGTCACCGCGCCCAGCAGCCCCGCCCAGCACGCAGCTCTGTCACCGCGCAGACCAACCCCGCCCAGCACGCAGCTCTGTCACCGCGCCCAGCAGCCCCGCCCAGCACGCAGCTCTGTCACCGCGCACAGCAACCCCGCCCAGCACGCAGCTCTGTCACCGCGCAGACCAACCCCGCCCAGCACGCAGCTCTGTCACCGCGCACAGACCAGCCCCGCCCAGCACGCAGCTCTGCCACCGCGCAGACCAACCCCGCCCAGCACGCAGCTCTGTCACCGCGCAGACCAACCCCGCCCAGCACGCAGCTCTGTCACCGCGCAGACCAGCCTCACACTATTCAGTGATGATGACCTGGTCTGGCAGCTGATTGAATCCAGACGGGAAACCTCGTTCCCCTGAGGGGGGGGTCGGTGGGTCAGCCACAGATGGGTGAGCTGGCATTGACCCACTGGCAGTGATCCTGCACCGCCGACGCCCCCCACCCCCACCGACGCCCCCCCACCCAACGGGCCTACGGTCGCCATCACACCACCCCCGCAGCACAATACCACACCTGTGCATGCCCTGGCATCCCACCCATACCCAGCAACGGTGCTCGCACCTTACCCCCCCACGATGCATGAATCACGTGGCTCACGATGCCCTCCCCGTGTCGCCGCAGGAGAAGCCAGCCCGCAACAGACAGGAAAGGGCCCAGATGGGTGGCAGGCTGCCGGACTTTAGAATCCTCGCCCCCCCTACAAGGAATGGACCCTGGAGGTTGAGGGGATGGCCGAGGACAGACCGATGACCGACGCTGAGCTTGGCCTGCGTCGCAGAGCTGAGGATCCAGCGGCTCCCAGCAGGATGAGCTATCGCTGGTGAGTTGTTCATGTCAGACATAATGATCCTAACCTCCCACTGACCACATGACCATTCTCCCGTAGGATCTGCATCCAATGGTGCCGGCCCATTCCCCCGCCACAAGAGAACACCTCGGAGGAGAGCACCAATGATGCCACTATTGAGGAGTCCCTTCCAGCAGCGCAGAGACACACACCTCGATGGGCAACATTAGTGGACAGGCTTCTGGGCACAATTTGGTGAGCACCCCACAGTTACTGATGCAGATCAGGTGGATGCAGAAATGTTGGGACAGCAGTCGGATATCTGCTGGGTCCCAGTCAGATGCCGAGCCTCTGGGCCAGGTTACCCCGGAGCTGATGCAGTCGATAGGGTTGCGGCCGTGATATTCAGAGGGGGCAACAGCAATTTTGATCCTGTGGGGGTTGGGAGCGATTGTGGTGTATTTCTAATGACAGTGAGGGAGCGGGGTGGGGGTGGGGGGGTCCTAGGTGGGGTGTATTCTGATTATGGAGGTCTGATTACAATGTTGGGGAGCGTGTGGTGTTGGGTTGGGGATGGGTGTTCGAGATTGCTGGAAGTGTGGGTCCACGGGTGGGGGGGGGAGGTGAAGGGTAGGGTTAGGGGAGTCCGTAGCTGGGAGGGGGGGGGGTGGAATGTGGTGATGAGACTTTGTGAGAGAGCATGGGTCTGGGTGAAACACTTGTGCTGCTCTTGGCCCACAAGCAGTGCTGTAAAGCTCTCACTGTTCCTTGCCTACCTTCACATGACGGTTTATCCAAAGTTAGTGAAATGTGGCAGCTTAAAATAGAATCAATATGAAGATGAATCTACTCGGCCTCATTGATAGTTAAATGACCACATTGCCTGCACAGAGCTGGTTGGTCACCGAACACTTGGCCTCCCTCGGTTGAAAGCTGAAATGGGCAGGTTTGAGGTGGGTTGGTTTTCCCGCTTAAGATGCTGTTTGGTTTACAACATCCGATCCGAATTAAAGCCGCCGATTTCTGGGGGGTTAAAATTCCCCATTCCACTCGGTTTCCCTCAGATGCTCTCTGACCTCGGGGTATTTCCAGCACGTTCTGTTTCTATTGCAGATTTTCAGCACCTGCAGGAATTTGCTTTTGCACGAGCGTTGCCTTCTCCGGCTGGAGTTTTAAGGTCCTCAGGGAGTAGAAAATAAGCTGTGACTCACCCCAATCAGTCCAGCAAAAACCTCAACTGCGCCAGTTCCCACTGTGGTGTACTGGATATACGGCTTCGGAATCCCAGCATTTTCAAATATCCTGTTTGTATAGAACCAGATCTGAAAGGCAAACAGACTCGCTGGTAACTCACAGCGATCACACTACACAATGTTGGACGAAACAGTTTTCTGAGGCTTCTCAGTCTGATGTATTTCGCCAAATAACGCTGATCAAATTCCTCAGTTAGAATCGCTCGTGTCTCAGTGACTAACCTTCCTCTCAGAGGGTCAGTACTGAGGGAGCGCCGCACTGTCAGATGGTCAGTACTGAGGGAGTGCTGCACTGTCAGAGGGTCAGTACTGAGGGAGTGCTGCACTGTCAGAGGGTCAGTACTGAGGGAGTGCCGCACTATCAGAGGGTCAGTACTGAGGGAGTGCCGCACTATCAGAGGGTCAGTACTGAGGGAGTGCTGCACTGTCAGAGGGTCAGTACTGAGGGAGTGCCGCACTATCAGAGGGTCAGTACTGAGGGAGTGCTGCACTGTCAGAGGGTCAGTACTGAGGGAGCGCCGCACTGTCAGATGGTCAGTACTGAGGGAGTGCCGCACTGTCAGAGGGTCAGTACTGAGGGTGTGCTGCACTGTCAGATGGTCAGTACTGAGGGAGTGCCGCACTGTCAGAGGGTCAGTACTGAGGGAGTGCCGCACTGTCAGATGGTCAGTACTGAGGGAATGCCGCACTGTCAGATGGTCAGTACTGAGGGAGTGCCGCACTGTCAGAGGGTCAGTACTGAGGGAGTGCCGCACTGTCAGATGGTCAGTACTGAGGGAGTGCCGCATTGTCAGAGGGTCAGTACTGAGGGAGTGCTGCACTGTCAGAGGGTCAGTGTCATGTGAGAGTACCTTTAAGTCATAGATGTTTAAGCAATGTACCTTTAAGAAAACAGTGATGTCAGAGAGTGGGTGGAGCTGGGCTTTAGATCAGCCATTTTGAAGTTTCAGTTTGAAAAATCAGCTTGTGTGTGCCTGTGTGTTTCCAGAGAGCTGCAGTTTGGAGGAAAAGAGCTTGGGGAGTGTCTGTGTTTTGCAGTGAGCTGGATTTGTTCTGATGTCTGCCATGCAAGACTATCTCTGGATAATTTGGGTGATTTAAACTCATAATAGTAAAGCCTTTAACCTGATGTGATTCTGTTTAAAGGTGTTAAGTCTCTTGGAAGTTTGAAGGAACATTTTGAGGAATTATTTACTGTTGCAATGTTTCCAGAGTTATCTTTGAAGTAAGGGGTGTTAAGAGATCCAATGTTTATTTAAGATGTTAAGTTGAGTTCATGGAATAAACAGTGTTTTGTGTTTAAAAACCCACGTGTCCATAATTGTAATCCCACATCTAGGGAACAAGCCGTGTACCAGGAAAAGCAACAAATCCATTAAAGGGAGAGGTTGGTTGAACTCCAAGATACATTTTGGGGTTCTGAAAATGCCTCACCCATAACAATTGGGGGCTCGAGGGGGATAAAAGTCTATCTGTTGGATTGGCTTTTGTGAACTTAAAGACAGTGAAGGATTGTTGCTTTTCCGGTGTGGTATTTTAGTTTAAGTGGGGAGAGTGTTGTGGACAATGGCTCTTTCAGAGGCTCAGAAGTTTTTGGGGGTGGAGACTGTCACACGCAGTACTTTACGGACAGAGACGAAAAGCAGACTGTTGGGTCCGTCAAAAACATTGCAGGTAACATTACCTGACAAAATGCGAAAAGATGAGGTAATTATGGCGATGGTTAAGCATTTAAAGTTGCCTGAGATAGAGTTTGACTCATTGGAAATGGCAAAAATTCAGTTGCAAATTAAACAAATGGAACATGAGAAAGAATTAAAGCGGCTTGAATACGAAAGAGAGAGAGCGGAAAAAGAAAGAGAAATAGATAGAGAGGAAAAAGAAAAGGAGAGAGAAGAAAGAAACAGAGAAAGAGATAGAGAGGAAAGGGAAAAAGAGAGAGTTTGAACTTCGGAAAATGGCTCTGAAACATGAAAATCAGTTAAAATTGGCAGACGCAAAGGGACACGTACAGTTGGAGGAGATGGATGAGGATAATGAGACAGAGCGTCATAGTCGGAGACGTGGTGGGGATCTAGTTAAATATGTCCAAACATTGCCAAGGTTTGACGAGAAGGAGGTAGAAGCCATTTCATTTCATTTGAGAAGGTAGCTAAACAAATGCAATAGCCACAGGACATGTGAGTATTACTGATTCAAACAAAGCTGGTAGGTAGGGCTAGTGAAGTGTTTGCATCACTACCGGAGGAGGTATCTGGAACGTATGAGGGGGTGAAGAAATCCATCTTAAGTGCATTTGAGCTAGTGCCTGAAGCTTACAGACAAAGGTTTAGAAATTTAAGGAAAGAATTTGGTCAAACATACATGGAGTTTGAAAGGCTCAGAGTAATTTTGATAGGTAGATAAGGGCTTTGAAAATAGACCAAACGTATGAAGCTCTCAGAGAAATTATACTTTTGGAGGAGTTTAAAAATTCAATTCCTGATGTAGTGAGGACTCAGGTGGAAGAACAGAGGGTTAAAACTGCGAGGTTAGCAGCAGAAATGGCAGATGATTATGAATTAGTTCATAAATCAAAGATTGGTTTCCAACATCAGTTTCAGCTGGTGAGGGATAGAAACTGGGGACATGAAAAATACTCAAGTGGTAAAGGTAAAGGTGATCTGATGGGAGGCAATAAAGAGAGTGTGCCTCAGATTAAAAAAGAAATCCAGGAGGGTGGAAGAGAAATGAAAAGTTTCAAATGTTTTCACTGTAATGAACTAGGCCATGTAAAGTCACAGTGTTGGTGGTTGAAGAAAAGCACTGGGAAGGCTGATGTGGTAAAACAGGATAAGACAGTGGGATTTGTTAGAGTGGTAAAGGAAAGCCCAAGTGAAGCAAAGGAGGTGCAAAAGATTGTACAGCCTGTTCAAGAAGTAATTGTTAAGAAGGTGCCAGATGTATTTAAAGAATTTACTTGTGTGGGTAAAGTTGACTCATGTGTATCAGGAGGAGCAGGTATAAAAGTCACAATTTTAAGAGATACAGGGGCTAGTCAATCTTTAATGGTAAGAGATGAGGAAATATGTAGTTTGGGAAGAATGGTGCCAGAAAAGGTGGTGATATGTGGAATTCAGGGTGAGAGGTGTAGAGTTCCATTATACAAGGTAAGGTTGGAAAGTCCAGTGAAGAGTGGTGAAGTGGTAGTAGGAGTAATAGATAAACTATCTTGTCCAGGAATACATTTTATCTTGGGTAATGATGTAGCTGGATCGCAGGTGGGAGTGATGCCTACTGTGGTTGATAAGCCAGTGGAAAATCAGACAATTGAAGGGTTGAAGGATGAATATCCTGAGATTTTTCTGGATTGTGTAGTAACAAGGTCGCAAAGTCACAGGTTAAGGCAAGAGGAGAAATCAAAGCGTGAAGAGGAAGTTGAAGTGCAATTATCAGAAACAATTTTTGATCAGATGGTTGAAAAAGAACAAGAACAGGTGGAGGATGAGGCGGATATTTTTAGTTCAGGAAAATTGGCGGAGTTACAACAGAAAGATGTAGAAATAGAACGGATATATCAGAAAGCATATACGGAAGAGGAATCGGAGAGTATACCAGAGTGTTATTACCGTAAAAGTGATGCCTTGATGAGAAAATGGAGACCTGTACATATGCAGGCGGATGAAAAGTGGGCAGAAGTTCATCAAGTAGTATTGCCAGTAGGGAATAGAAAGGAGGTGTGGCGAGTTGCACATGAGGTGCCAGTGGGAGGTCATCAAGCTAAATTCCAGAAACATTTTTATTGGCCTGGAATACATAAAGATGTAGTTAAATTTTGTCAATCTCATGTCACACATGTCAAGTGATAGGGAAACTTCAAGCAGTGATAAAACCAGCGCCCTTAATACCCATTCCAGCATTTGAGGAACCTTTTACAAGGGTCATAATTGATTGTGTAGGACCGCTTCCTAAAACAAAAAGTGGGAATCAATATCTTTTGACTATAATGGATGTGTCTACTAGGTTTCCAGAGGCCATTCCAGTATGTAATATTACAGCTAAAAGGATTGTGGAGGAGTTACTTAAATTCTTTACTAGATATGGACTACCCACAGAAATTCAATCGGATCAAGGATCAAATTTTACTTCAAAGCTATTCAAAGATTATGGATAGCTTAGGAATAAAACAATTTAAATCAACTGCGTACCATCCAGAATCGCAGGGAGCGTTAGAAAGGTGGCATCAGACATTAAAGACAATGTTGAGGGCGTATTGTCAAGATTATCCAGAGGATTGGGATAAAGGAATTCCATTCATATTGTTTGCAATTAGGGATGCACCTGATGAGTCTACCAAATTTAGTCCTTTTGAACTCATTTTTGTCACGAGGTAAGAGGACCACTTAAATTGATTAAGGAAAAATTGGTGGGTGAGAAATTGGACATTACACTATTAGATTATGGTGTCAAATTTTAGGGAACGATTAAATAGAGCAGGTGAATTGGCTAGACAACATTTGAAATTTGCACAAAATGTGATGAAACGGGTAGCGATCAAGAAATCCAAAGTTCGTAGTTTTGCCAGTGCGGATAAAGTTTTAGTGTTGTTACTAATGGTAGTTGAGCCTTTAAAAGCTAGGTTTTGTGGACCGTATCAGATTGAAAGGAAATTAAGTGAGGTGAATTATGTGGTAAAAACACCAGATAGAAGGAAGACTCACCGAGTGTGTCATGTGAATATGCTTAAAAGGTAATTTGAAAGGGAAGGAGAGAAAAAGGAGGTTTTAATGATTCTAACTCAAAGTGACGAACCAAATCCAGATGACTGTGAATTTGACATACCTGAAATTAAATTGGAAAATGAGGATGTTCTTAAAAATTGGGATGAATTGTTAAGTTACCTTCCAGAGGAAAAATGAACTGACCTGAAAGAGTTATTGATATCACATGGGCAAGTTTGTAGAGATAAATTGAGAAGTACTAAAATGGCTATACATGATGTAGATGTGGGAAATGCTGTTCCTATCAAACAACATCCATATAGACAACCCTTTAAAATTGGCACAGGTTAACAGAGAGATTGAGAGTATGCTGAAGAATGGCATAATTGAAGTGGGTTGCAGACAATGGAGCTCACCCATAGTGATGGTACCTAAACCAGACAGTACCCAATGGTTGTGTGTGGACTATCGAAAGGTGAATGCAGTTACAAGAACGGACTCTTATCCTATCCCGCGGTTGAAGGATTGCATTGAGAAGGTGGGACAATCTACTTTTATTTCCAACTTCCAGACATTGAAACAACATTTAAAACATCGTATGGAGTTCTTCGATCGACTTCAGGAGGCGGGTTTGGTGATGAACCTAGCCGAAAGTGAATTTGGAGAAGCCCGAATCACTTTCCTTGAGGAGTTTCCGTTATCCTCAAGACGAAGGGAAATAATGCGATCTCCTAGCATGAATGAATTTGATCGAACAGTTGTGCAAAAGTTTTAGAACATAAGAACATAAGAACTAGGAGCAGGAGTAGGCCATCTGGCCCCTCGAGCCTGCTCCACCATTCAATGAGATCATGGCTGATCTTTTGTGGACTCAGCTCCACTTTCCGGCCCGAACACCATAACCCTTAATCCCTTTTGTGGCGTGATTACTCCACTGATGGAATTGCTTAAGAAACGTAAAAGATTTCATTGGACAGCGGACTTTCAGCAGGCATTTGACTGCCTGAAAGCTGTGATCACCAATGCTCCTGTATTGGAAAATTGCATGGGTCTCTGTGGTCAGATTGAACTAAAGTATCTGATTCTAAAGAGAAATGCCGAGGAGTAGAGGAATGGATGGATCGTGCAGAGACTTTGTTCAAAGAGACTGTCAATCGAGAAGGATTTCGGCTGGAGGTAGAAGAACAAAGAAAAATGGACTATATTATTATACCTGTTTGCATATGTTTTTTTTTTAAACTAAAAGGTATATTTACTGTGTACATATCTTAGTCGATGGTGCAAAAGTGAAAAATAAAACCATCTTGAAGTTGATGGTTTATTTATTTTCTTGAGGGGAGGTGTCATGTGAGAGTACCTTTAAGACATGGATGTTTCAGCAATGTACCTTCAAAAAAAACAGTGATGTCAGAGAGTGGGTGGAGCTGGGCTTTAGATCAGCCATTTTGAAGTTTCAGTTTGAAAAAGCAGCTTGTGTGTACCTTTGTGTTTCCAGAGAGCTGCAGTTTGGAGGAAAAGAGCGTAGGGGGTGTCTGTGTTTTGCAGTGAGCTGGATTTGCTGTGATGTCTGCCATGAAAGACTATCTCTGGATCATTTGGGTGATTTAAACTCATAATAGTAAAGCCATAAACCTGATGTGATTCTGTTTAAAGGTGTTAAGTCTCTTGGAAGTTTGAAGGAACATTTTGAGGAATTATTAATGTTGCAATATTTCCGGAGTTATCTTTGAAGTAAGGGGTGTTATGAGATCCAATGTTATTTAAGATGTTAAGTTGAGTCCATGGAATAAACATTATTTTGTGTTTAAAAACCCACGTGTCCATAATTGTAATCCCACACCTAGGGAACAAGCCGTGTGCTCGGAAAAGCAACAAATCCATTAAAAGGAGAGGTTGGTTGAACTCCATGATACATTTTGGGGATCTGAAAACGCCTCGGCCATAACAGTCAGTACTGAGGGAGTGCTGCACCATCAGAGGGTCAGCACTGAGGAAGTGCTGCACGGTCAGAGAGTCAGGACTGAGGGAGTGCTGCACTGTCAGAGGGTCAGAACTGAGGGAGTGCTGCACCATCACAGGGTCAGCACTGAGGAAGTGCTGCACGGTCAGAGGGTCAGCACTGAGGAAGTGCTACACTGTCAGAGGGTCAGTATTGAGGGAGTGCTGCACTGTCAGAGGGTCAGTACTGAGGGAGTGCCGCACTGTCAGAGGGTCAGTACTGAGGGAGTGCCGCACTGTCAGAGGGTCAGTACTGAGGGAGTGCTGCACTGTCAGAGGATCAGTACTGAGGGAATGCTGCACTGTCAGAGGGTCAGTACTGAGGGAGTGTTCAGAGGGTCAGTACTGAGGGAGTGCTGCACTGTCAGAGGGTCAGTACTGAGGAAGTGCTACACTGTCAGAGGGTCAGTACTGAGGGAGTGCTGCACTGTCAGAGGGTCAGTAATGAGGGAGTGCTGCACTGTCAGAGAGTCAGCACTGAGGAAGTGCTACACTGTCAGAGGGTCAGTACTGAGGGTGTGCCACACTGTTAGAGGGTCAGTACTGTGGAAGTGCTGCACTGTCAGAGGGTCAGTACTGAGGGAGCGCCGCACTGTCAGAGGGTCAGTACTGAGGGAGTGCTCAGAGGGTCAGTACTGAGGGAGTGCTACACTGTCAGAGGGTCAGTACTGAGGGAGTGCTGCACTGTCAGAGGGTCAGTACTGAGGGAGTGCTGCACTGTCAGAGGGTCAGTACTGAGGAAGTGCTACACTGTCAGAGGGTCAGTACTGAGGGAGCGCTGCACTGTCAGAGGGTCAGTACTGAGGGAGTGCTGCACTGTCAGAGGGTCAGTACTGAGGGAGTGCCACACTGTCAGAGGGTCAGTACTGAGGGAATGCTGCACTGTCAGAGGGTCAGTTCTGAGGGAGTGCTGCACTGTCAGAGGGTCAGTACTGAGGGAGTGCTGCACTGTCAGAGGGTCAGTACTGAGGGAGTGCCGCACTGTCAGAGGGTCAGTGCTGAGGGAGTGCCGCACTGTCAGAGGGTCAGTACTGAGGGAGTGCTGCACTGTCAGAGGGTCAGTGCTGAGGGAGTGCTGCACTATCAGAGGGTCAGTGCTGAGGGAGTGCTGCACTGTCAGAGGGTCAGTGCTGAGGGAGTGCCGCACTGTCAGAGGGTCAGTGCTGAGGGAGTGCTGCACTGTCAGAGGGTCAGTGCTGAGGGAGTGCCGCACTGTCAGAGGGTCAGTACTGAGGGAGTGCTGCACTGTCAGAGGGTCAGTACTGAGGGAGTGCTGCACTGTCAGAGGGTCAGTACTGAGGGAGTGCTGCACTGTCAGAGGGTCAGTACTGAGGGAGTGCTGCACTGTCAGAGGGTCAGTGCTGAGGGAGTGCCGCACTATCAGAGGGTCAGTACTGAGGGAGTGCTGCACTGTCAGAGGGTCAGTGCTGAGGGAGTGCCGCACTGTCAGAGGGTCAGTGCTGAGGGAGTGCCGCACTGTCAGAGGGCCAGTACTGAGGGAGTGCTGCACTGTCAGAGGGTCAGTACTGAGGGAGTGCCGCACTGTCAGAGGGTCAGCGCTGAGGGAGTGCTGCACTGTCAGAGGGTCAGTACTGAGGGAGTGCTGCACTGTCAGAGGGTCAGTACTGAGGGAGTGCCGCACTGTCAGAGGGTCAGTACTGAGGGAGTGCCGCACTGTCAGAGGGTCAGTACTGAGGGAGTGCTGCACTGTCAGAGGGTCAGTACTGAGGGAGTGCTGCACTGTCAGAGGGTCAGTACTGACGGAGTGCCGCACTGTCAGAGGGTCAGTACTGAGGGAGTGCTGCACTGTCAGAGGGTCAGTACTGAGGGAGTGCTGCACTGTCAGAGGGTCAGTACTGAGGGAGTGCCACACTGTCAGAGGGTCAGTACTGAAGGAGTGCTGCATTGTCAGAGGGTCAGTACTGAAGGAGTGCTGCACTGTCAGAGGGTCAGTACTGAGGGAGTGCTGCACTGTCAGAGGGTCAGTACTGAGGGAGTGCTGCACTGTCAGAGGGTCAGTACTGAGGGAGTGCTGCACTGTCAGAGGGTCAGTACTGAGGGAGTGCTGCACTGTCAGAGGGTCAGTACTGAGGGTGTGCTGCACTGTCAGAGGTGTCACCTTTTGGATAAGATGAGGCCTCAGCTGTCCTCTCAGATGAATGTCAGCAATCTGCTGACGGTGCAGAATCAGAGTCGGGTCCTCTCCCTTGCATCCTGGTGAATATTTATACATCGATTATTATCTGGAAATCTGATGTCGTGGTGTTTATCACATTGCTGTCCACGGGATCTTGCTGTGCTCTGTGTTTCCTGCAATACAAAAATGGCTGTACTTCATTGGCTGGGAAGTGCTTTGGGGCATCGAGGTTGTGAGAGGTGCGATACAAATGCAAGAGTTTCTCTCCATCATTCTCTCCCCGACTGACAAAGGTGACTCCCCCACTTCCCGCTCTCACTTACCGCGTCAATGCCTGAAAGTTGCATCGCCATGTTGATGACAATGACCGACGCGAGCTGCCACCGGACGGAGCGATCGGCTATCAGCTGGAAAACGGAGATGGTTTCCGAAGAGGCCAAGGATCTCTGCTCCTCTTGCATCTCCTCGATCTCCGTCTGGATGTTGCTGCTGTACCTGTTCCGATACCACGTCAGTGCTGGGTAATGTAGTGAGAAATCATCGGATCATTCGACACATCCACTGACTCTGTCCCCTGGACTGTCTGTGAGACATCCTGCGGCCAGTTAGACTGCCCCACCACCCAAAGGGTTTGTCTCCGCGGTTTATCATGGACACTGGCACAATGACACCTCAAATACAACCTTCGTCTACTTCACCTCTGACCCCTATATGGCTCCTCTCCAACTCAATTGGCGGGTGGGGGAACATACAAGAAAGTGACATTAAGGCCACAGCCAGGTCAGCCATGATCTCATGGAATGGCACGATGGGCCGAATGGCATAGTTGGGCTCCTGATTCCTCTGCCCTCAGCGTCTCTCCCTGGCTGCTGTCGGCTTCCCTCTCTGTCTCACTCACCAGCAAAAGGCCTCAGGGAAATTATGATGAATTGGGGGGGGGGGGGGGGGGGGGGTGGGGGGGGGGGGGGGGGGGGGCAGAGATTAAAATCCAGGCCCTGGTCTCTCCTGCTCCCGGCACTGACCCCGGGCCCAGTGTCTGGCTGCTAATCTCACCAAAACTAGGGGAATAGAGGGATTATTAAACTGTGAATGAATCAGCCTTAGACAGAGTCCCCTTCCCATAAAAACTCGGAGTGAAGCCCCATACAGTCGCAAAACCAGCAATCAAATCATCACGATATTATGAAACTCCCTTGGGTCAAATATTCTAAATTTTTTTAAACTTCCAGCCCCAAGTGGCAGGGTGGCACAGTGGTTAGCACTGCTGCCTCACATCGCCAGGGACCCGGGTTCAATTCCGGCCTCGGGTTCACTCTCTGTGCGGAGTCTGCACGTTCTCCCCGTGTCTGTGTGGGTTTCCTCCGGGTGCTCCGGTTTCCTCCCACAGTCCAAAGATGTGCGGGTTAGGTGGATTGGCCATGATAAATTGCCCCTTAGTGTCCAAAAGGTGAGGTGGGGTTACAGGGAATAGGGCAGGAGATTGGGTTTAGGGTACTGTTTCGGAGGTTCGGTGCAGACTCGATGGGCTGAATGGCCTCCTTCTGCACTGTCGGGATTCTATGACAATGCCGAATGTTTCTGTCACGCTGAGAGGTCACGATCTGGAATGTGTGAATGCTGCCACTTTTAATCAAAGTTTCACTCACTTTTATTCATCGGCACAATGTGCCACCTCTTGTTGCTGCCACCTGCTCCACTCACTTCCCTTTCAAACTATCCCTTTACCCTCTCTCCCTCTCCTCTCCACCCCACCTTCCCACTCGGTCCCCTCCCCCTGCCCCAGGTTCACACACACCTCGCACTGTGGCTGCTACGTCATGTTTCTGAATCAACAAGTAACGAGGACTTTCCGGGAACCAGGGCAGCAACAGCAGCTCAACCAATGTGGGAACCACGAACAGCGACAGCAAGAGAGGCCAGTCATTCTCCTGTAATCAGACACAAAAGCACAGGGGGAGAGAGACAGAGGGAGAGGGTGTGAGTGAGGGAGGGAGGGAGAGCGAGGGTGAGGGATAGCTAGACAGATGGATGGAGAGAGGGAAGGAGAGAGAGAGAGAGGGAGGTGTAGACAGAGATACAGAGAGGGAGGGAGATAGAGACAGCAAGGGAGGTAGAGAGAGAGCGAAAGGGAGGGCGAGAGAGAGAGAGACAGAGAAGGAGACAGCGAGAGGGAGGGAAAGCAAGGAAGGAGATGAAGAGAGGGGGGCAGGGAGAGAGTGAGAGATGGAGAAAGAGAGAGACAGAGAAAGAGAGATAGAGAGGGAGATGAAGAGACAGAGACGGAGGAAAGGGCAGAGAAAGAAACACGTAGTGAGAGAGTGAGAGATAGGAAGGGAAAACAAAGAAAGCAGACAAATTAAAATGGAAGAGACGCTGATGGAGCAAATCTGCACAGAAGCTATCACAACGGCTGAATAATCAACAACCAATTTGACCCTAATACAGACAGACACTAACTATGGGCAGATACACCACAGCAGGTAGACCATAGTGAGTACATCAGGGCAGGTACACCATAGTGAGTACATCAGGGCAGGTACACCATAGTGAGTACATCAGGGCAGGTACACCACAGTGAGTACATCAGGGGCAGGTACACCATAGTGAGTACATCAGGGCAGGTACACCATAGTGAGTACATCAGGGCAGGTACACCATAGTGAGTACATCAGGGCAGGTACACCACAGTGAGTACATCAGGGGCAGGTACACCATAGTGAGTACATCAGGGCAGGTACACCATAGTGAGTACATCAGGGCAGGTACAGCATAGTGAGTACATCAGGGCAGGTACACCATAGTGAGTACATCAGGGGCAGGTACACCATAGTGAGTACATCAGGGCAGGTACACCATAGTGAGTACATCAGGGCAGGTACACCATAGTGAGTACATCAGGGGCAGGTACACCATAGTGAGTACATCAGGGCAGGTACACCATAGTGAGTACATCAGGGCAGGTACACCATAGTGAGTACATCAGGGGCAGGTACACCATAGTGAGTACATCAGGGCAGGTACACCATAGTGAGTACATCAGGGCAGGTACATCATAGTGAGTGCATCAGGGGCAGGTACACCATAGTGAGTACATCAGGGGCAGGTACACCACAGTGAGTACATCAGGGCAGGTACACCATAGTGAGTACATCAGGGCAGGTACACCATAGTGAGTACATCAGGGGCAGGTACACCATAGTGAGTACATCAGGGGCAGGTACACCATAGTGAGTACATCAGGGCAGGTACACCACAGTGAGTACATCAGGGGCAGGTACACCATAGTGAGTACATCAGGGCAGGTACACCATAGTGAGTACATCAGGGCAGGTACACCATAGTGAGTACATCAGGGGCAGGTACACCATAGTGAGTACATCAGGGCAGGTACACCATAGTGAGTACATCAGGGCAGGTACACCATAGTGAGTACATCAGGGGCAGGTACACCATAGTGAGTACATCAGGGCAGGTACACCATAGTGAGTACATCAGGGCAGGTACATCATAGTGAGTGCATCAGGGGCAGGTACACCATAGTGAGTACATCAGGGGCAGGTACACCATAGTGAGTACATCAGGGGCAGGTACACCACAGTGAGTACATCAGGGCAGGTACACCATAGTGAGTACATCAGGGCAGGTACACCATAGTGAGTACATCAGGGGCAGGAACACCATAGTGAGTACATCAGGGGCAGGTACACCATAGTGAGTCAATCTGCACAGGTACACCATAGTGAGTACACCACAGCCGGAACACCATAGTGAGTACATCACGGCAGGTACACCACAGTGAGTACACCACAGCAGGTACACCATAGTGAGTCGATCTGCGACAGGTACACCATAGTGAGTACACCACAGCCGGAACACCATCGTGAGTACACCACAGCCGGAACACCATAGTGAGTACATCAGGGCAGGTACACCATAGTGAGTACATCAGGGCAGGTACACCACAGTGAGTACATCAGGGCAGGTACACCACAGTGAGTACGTCTGAGGCAGTTACACCATAGTGAGTCAATCTGCACAGGTACATCATAGTGAGTACATCAGAGGCAGGTACACCATAGTGAGTACATCAGGGGCAGGTACACCATAGTGAGTACATCAGGGGCAGGTACACCATAGTGAGTACATCAGGGGCAGGTACACCACAGTGAGTACATCAGGGCAGGTACACCACAGTGAGTACATCAGGGCAGGTACACCATAGTGAGTACATCAGGGCAGGTACATCATAGTGAGTACATCAGAGGCAGGTACACCATAGTGAGTACATCAGCGGCAGGTACACCATAGTGAGTATATCAGGGAGTGAGTTGGAAGTCAAGAACTCATTAAGGTGTAAGTGAGCGTATCAGAAGCAGGGATGGAGCGTGACATTATAGAGGGGATTAGGGATGGCTGATCCCTGGGTGAAATGCGACACCAATACGACACCAATGCAACACCAATACAACACCAATACGACACCAATACGACACCAATACGACACCAATACGACACCAATACGACACCAATGCGACACCAATGCGACACCAATACGACACCAATACGACACCAATACGACACCAATACAACACCAATACGACACCAATACGACACCAATACGACACCAATACGACACCAATACGACACCAATACGACACCAATACAACACCAATACAACACCAATACGACACCAATGCGACACCAATGCGACACCAATACGACACCAATACGACACCAGTGCGACACCAGTGCGACACCAGTGCGACACCAATGCAACACCAATACGACACCAATACGACACCAATGCAACACCAATGCGACACCAATACGACACCAATGCAACACCAATACGACACCAATACGACACCAATACGACACCAATACGACACCAATGCAACACCAATGCGACACCAATACGACATCAATACAACACCAATGCAACACCAATACAACACCAATGCAACACCAATACAACACCAATGCGACACCAATACGACACCAATACGACACCAATGCAACACCAATGCAACACCAATACGACACCAATACGACACCAATACGACACCAATACGACACCAATACGACACCAATACAACACCAATGCAACACCAATACAACACCAATGCAACACCAATACGACACCAATGCGACACCAATACGACACCAATACGACACCAATGCAACACCAATGCAACACCAATACGACACCAATACAACACCAATGCGACACCAATACGACACCAATACAACACCAATACGACACCAATACGACACCAATACGACACCAATACGACACCAATACGACACCAATACGACACCAATGCAACACCAATGCAACACCAATGCAACACCAATGCAACACCAATGCAACACCAATGCAACACCAATGCAACACCAATGCAACACCAATGCAACACCAATGCAACACCAATGCAACACCAATGCAACACCAATACAACATCAATACAACACCAATACAACATCAATACAACACCAATACAACACCAATACGACACCAATGCAACACCAATGCAACACCAATGCGACACCAATACGACACCAGTGCAACACCAATGCAACACCAATACAACACCAATGCAACACCAATACAACACCAATGCAACACCAATGCAACACCAATGCAACACCAATACAACACCAATACAACATCAATACAACACCAATACAACACCAATGCGACACCAATGCAACACCATTGCAACACCAATGCGACACCAGTGCAACACCAATGCAACACCAATACAACATCAATACAACACCAATACAACACCAATGCTACACCAATACGACACCAATACGACACCAATGCAACACCAATACAACACCAATACAACATCAATACAACACCAATACAACACCAATACAACAGCAATACAACACCAATGCAACACCAATACGACACCAATGTAACACCAATACGACACCAATACGACACCAGTGCAACACCAATACGACACCAATACGACACTAATGCAACACCAATGCAACACCAATACAACACCAATACAACACCAATACAACACCAATGCAACACCAATGCAACACCAATACGACACCAATGCAACACCAATACGACACCAATACGACACCAATACAAAACCAATACGACACCAATACGACACCAATACGACACCAATACGACACCAATACGACACCAATACGACACCAATGCAACACCAATACGACACCAATACGACACCAATACGACACCAATACGACACCAATGCGACACCAATGCGACACCAATGCGACACCAATGCGACACCAATGCGACACCAATGCGACACCAATGCGACACCAATGCAACACCAATGCGACACCAATGCGACACCAATACGACACCAATACGACACCAATACGACACCAATACGACACCAATACGACACCAATACGACACCAATGCAACACCAATGCGACACCAATACGACATCAATACAACACCAATGCAACACCAATACAACACCAATGCAACACCAATACGACACCAATACGACACCAATGCAACACCAATACGACACCAATACGACACCAATACGACACCAATACAACACCAATACGACACCAATACGACACCAATACAACACCAATGCAACACCAATACAACACCAATGCAACACCAATACAACACCAATACAACACCAATGCGACACCAATACGACACCAATACGACACCAATGCAACACAAATGCAACACCAATACAACACCAATGCAACACCAATACGACACCAATACAACACCAATACGACACCAATACGACACCAATACGACACCAATACGACACCAATACGACACCAATGCAACACCAATGCAACACCAATGCAACACCAATGCAACACCAATGCAACACCAATGCAACACCAATACAACACCAATACAACATCAATACAACATCAATACAACACCAATACAACATCAATACAACACCAATACAACACCAATACGACACCAATGCAACACCAATGCGACACCAATACGACACCAGTGCAACACCAATGCAACACCAATACAACACCAATGCAACACCAATACAACACCAATACAACACCAATGCAACACCAATGCAACACCAATGCAACACCAATGCAACACCAATACAACACCAATACAACATCAATACAACACCAATACGACACCAATGCGACACCAATGCAACACCATTGCAACACCAATACGACACCAGTGCAACACCAATGCAACACCAATACAACATCAATACAACACCAATGCTACACCAATGCTACACCAATACGACACCAATACGACACCAATGCAACACCAATACAACACCAATACAACATCAATACAACACCAATACAACACCAATACAACATCAATACAACACCAATGCAACACCAATACGACACCAATGCAACACCAATACAACACCAATACAACACCAATACGACACTAATGCAACACCAATGCAACACCAATACAACACCAATACAACACCAATATAACACCAATGCAACACCAATGCAACACCAATGCAACACCAATACGACACCAATGCAACACCAATACGACACCAATACAAAACCAATGCAACACCAATACGACACCAATACGACACCAATACGACACCAATACGACACCAATGCGACACCAATGCAACACCAATGCAACACCAATACAACACCAATACGACACCAATACGACACCAATACGACAGCAATACGACACCAATGCGACACCAATGCGACACCAATGCGACACCAATGCGACACCAATGCGACACCAATGCGACACCAATGCAACACCAATGCAACACCAATACAACACCAATACAACACCAATACAACACCAATACAACACCAATGCAACATCAATACGACACCAATGCAACACCAATACGACATCAATACGACATCAATACGACATCAATATGACACCAATAGAACACCAACATTATGTACAGACTGGTTCAGCAATAGACATCTCCCTGGGAGGTGGATGGTGTCCCTTCGCTTTCTGTGTAAATGTGAAATTCACCCCTTGATCAGAATGGAAACATGTCCAAACACTTTCAATGGACCTTTCCCCACACATGCTTCAGATCAGCTGCCAGAGCCAAAACAATTTAAAGGAATCAGCATGGATGTGGATTGGCTGGAATATTTACTGTGAATCCTGGTTTCAGACAAAGGAACATAGGAACTAGGAGCAGAAGTCGGCATTCAGCCCGTTGAGCCTGCTCCGCCATCCAATCAGATCCTGGCTGATCTCTTCCTGGTCTCAAAACCACCTCCACACCTGTTCCCCATATCCCTTTAGCCCGTTTTTAAAATCAGAAATATATCTCTCTCCCTCTTGAAACCATTTAATGATTCGGACTCCACCGCACTATGGGGCAGCGAGTTCCACAAATTCACCACCCTCTGCGAGAAGTAGTTCCTCCTCGTCTCAGTTCTAAATCTACCGCCTCTCTATCTGTGACCTCTCATTCTAGATTCCCCACAAGGGGGAACATTTGGTCTACGTTTATTTTTCAATCCCTCTTAGCATTTTATACACCTCGATCAGATCCCCTCTCACCCTTCTAAACTCCAGAGAGTATAAACCCAAACTGTTTAATCTCTCCTCACACGTCAACCCTTTCATCCCCGGAATCAATCTGGTGAATCTCCTCTGAACATCCTCCGGTGTCACCACATCCTTCCTCAAATAAAGAGACCAAAACTGGACCCAATACTCCAGATGTGGTCTCACCCACACCCTATACAATTGCAACAACACTTCTCTACTTTTATACTCTAGTCCTTTTGCAATAAACGCTAACATTCCATTTGCCTTTTTAATTACGTGCTGTAGCTCCAGACGCTGAATAAACAAGGCTGGAAGACAAGATTGAGCTCAGAGTCACGATGCTTACCTTCCCCAGCAGTTCTCTAAGTCCCAGCATCTGGGCTGCAAACA
The DNA here is from genome assembly GCF_047496885.1 of Scyliorhinus torazame. NCBI lineage: Eukaryota > Metazoa > Chordata > Chondrichthyes > Carcharhiniformes > Scyliorhinidae > Scyliorhinus > Scyliorhinus torazame. The sequence goes on from NC_092722.1 coordinate 194,723,364, forward strand.
CTCCCAGACAGATGAAGATGGTGGGGATTAAGCCCAGGAATCCTCTCAGATTCTTTGGGGCAATTTCCCCGAGGTACATGGGGACAACACTGAGCGAAATACCTGGAGACAGAAAGAAATGGATTAAGGTTCTGCCAGATGCTGGTATTGGAAATAATGTCTCAGCCTTTAGGACCTGCTGCCTTCCCTCCTCACATCTATCCTGCTACCCTGCTCATTGTCTCTCTGCCTGAGCCCCTCTCTCTCCTCCACCTTCTTTCTCCGTCTCCCTCTAACAATCTATCTGCTTCTCTCTATCTTTCTCTCTTGGTTTGTTTATCAGTCCCCCATCTCACACTTTGTGACCTCTCCCTCTAATTCTGGTCCTCTCTCACTCTTATTCTTACCCCACCCCCGGCACCTCTCTTTCTTTGAACCGTTACTCTGAAACCAGTGAGGAGTGAGCGAGCAGCAGAATCCCATCACGTACCTGAGTGGATCCCAGACATGAAACGTCCCAGGATGACCATTTCTGGGGAGCGCAACACTTTGCTGAATCCCATTAGGAGTCCGGCCAGTAACATCAGGAATGTGCTGTACACCAGGGTCCCCTTCCTGTTAATCAATGGGAGAGATGGTCAGTGGGGTATACAGTGTCACTCACCAGCAAAAGATCCAACCCTCAGACAGTTCTCGGAACTGCCAGGGCTTCCCGTTAGCAGATCTCCTATCCCCTGGATTGTCAGACCACATGGATCCCCCCCCAGATGCACCATGGGACCCCTCAGAATTCCCAATGCATCGGCTCCATTGGAATTAACTGGGAAGTCGGCTGGGCAGCTCCCTGGCTTCCTAGGGCCCTGTGAAAAAGTCTCCGACTCTGAATTAAGACTGTTCTGCTTTACCTGGATAGTTACCCAGGAAATGTTCGAAAAATCCTCGTCTTTCTCCTGGAACTATACAATTGATCCCTCAACCGCGCCCCCCCCCCCCCCCCCCCCAATCAACCCCTTGACTCCCCTCCGAATCCCCGACTCACTCCAATTGGGGATCTGGCAACTCCTCCTGCCCCACTTCCCTATCTGACCCACCTGCCAACTTACCTCACCCACTGACGAGCCTGGACTCAGCCATGCATCTGTCATGATATTCAAACACACACATCATGATAGACACACCAACAGACAAATCAGAACACACACCACCACAACCAATCACAGAAAGATATAAAAGCACAAACACGACACCTGGTGGTCAGTATTAGCTGGAGAGGAGGACCAGGACAGACCTGCTACACGACACACTCAGGGGAAACGTCCCAAATCCAATTTAAAAGGGAAACGTCCCAAATCAAAAAAACAAAAATCTTTTAAAGCTGTAAAACAACCTTCCCTCACCTGGAATGACAGCACATTGCCGCAAATTGACCCAGGAGATGAATTTGACCTCCGAAGAACCCTCCGACAAGCAGTTACCTACGCACAAGCCGATGATTCCGACCTCGAATACTTCGGTGACGATCTTTACAGTGTTTCCGGACCTCGCGAGCCCAATGATAGCTCCGTGGTCCTATACGACTATGACTCGGACGAACCTTTCGTGTTGCACATTGGCGGCCCCCACATTGAATCCGACGCAGATGCGGATTCATTTTTTGGATTTGAGGATCTTCAATCCAGCAGATATGACGTCCCAACTTATCAGTACCGGATGATGCTGCAGCCTGACATTAACAGACAGGGAGCGGTGCAAGCACACGGAGAGTGCCCTGCTGCCACACAGAGCGTGGTCCACGTCCCGCTCAACGTTCCCGACTCTATGAAAGAAGACATGCAAGACTCCAGAGCGCAGTCCTCGCATGAACCAGAAGTGACTCCAGAGTCACAAGCCTCCACAGCAAGCTCGTGGACAGACTCCACAATTGCAGAAATGCAAGACTCCAGAGCGCAGTCCTTGCACGAACAAGAAGTGACTCCAGTGTCACAAGCCTCCACAGAGAGCTCGTGGACAGCCTCCACGATAGAAGCAACGCAAGACTCCAGAGCGCAGTCCTTGCACAAACAAGAAGTGACTCCAGTGTCACACGCCTCCACAGAGAGCTCGTGGACAGCCTCCACGATAGAAGCAACGCAAGACTCCAATGTGCGGTCCTTGCAGGAACAAGACCATGAGGGTCTAGCAACCTCTCCTGACCAACCAGCGGCAGACGATGCAAGTCTGCCATGCTCACGTGAACAGCAATAAGGCTATAACAGCCTACCATGCTCCACTACACAGCAGCATGACCATGACGGTCTCTCATGCTACAATGAAGGGCACAGCGCTGAAGACTGTTCAAGCCCAACTGAAGACAAGCCAAAGGAATCGCCTCTTCCAAGCCCGAAGAAAAAAGGTTTATGCGCTGACCTTCAGGATCATTATAGCCGAACAGAGATTAATAATGCTGCACGGTCACAGAAGGATGCTGAGGATTTGCTAAAGAAATTAATTGAATGTTTAATTTGCAAGGAGCAGACTGAGAATTGCCAGTGTTTTAGTACGGATCGAAAAAATGGACAAGACATTGATCCTCAGGTAATGGAAATAACACAACCTGAATCATATCTACAGCAGGGACAAATGTCTCCCTTCAACACAACGCCGCAAAGTCCCAACTTCGGAGACCAGCAGTTAGTCAGTAATGACTCTTCAAACCTTGAGGGGAACATTAATTGCATTGAACCTATACACACTCCACTGATAAATGAGCAGAACATTGGAGCAAGAATCCTGAGGACACCGACATCGAGTAGCCAGATAACGAATTTAAAACCCGCAGCAGTTTCAAGTGAACCAAGTGTGCTTTCCACTAATGGTGAAGATGCAGATAAGGTCGACCCGATTATCCATTGTACCACACTAACCCCAGTGATTAAGCAGTTATGTATGGGGAGTATAATGTGGGCAATTGAGAACAGTAAAAGAGAGACTGTGACCATGCCAGTCCCAGCAAAATCAGACCCAGAGACCATGAAGGCATGTACATTAGACAAAGATACATATGAGGTACCTGAGAAGAAAAGTGAAACGGAATGTTCTTTGGAAAATAGTACAATGTCGATAGAAACATTGGATCCTATATTCGAGACCATACATATGGGAGAATTTGGGGGTAATAAACAAGGTTCTGCAATGTCTGGGGGAAGATTTAAAATTCCAAAGAAGAAAAGCCCAAATGAAGGACAACGGCAAGACAATGACAGTCCACCGACATGGTGTGCACCACCAGATGAAAACTCTGACAATTTACCCAACCCTAGTGAACAGCAAGCTGCTAATGAGGATCCATCCACGGGGTGTGAGACGAGTGACGACAGCATCCCACTTCCCATGCAAAAGGTGCAAGGTGACAGACCTCGCCTAGTGCGTACCGAGGCACTCGACGATCACGGTGGGACCACTGACGACTGCGGTGGCGGCGCACCGCTTCCACCCTCGATGGCTCGAGCCTCTCCACTGGTCGGTGCATTCCTGCATGTTCCGACTCCAGAAGTGCAGCTTCAGGGAATCTCGGCTGCCTCCAGTGAACCTGTTGGGACTCCGGATGGGGAGCATCGACGGAAGGCAGACCGGACTCCAGATGGGGAGCAGCCAAGCGCTGACTCTGATTCGCACACGCCAGACCTTGCTCCGGACGGGCGGTGTCGCGGCCTCGGTGATGGCACGCTCAGGGTGACGGCGGATGCCACGGCGACAGGGAATGGATCGCATGGCAGTCCCACTGGGTCGGCAGTGGCGACCAGCACCGGCGGTCCAAGACGGACACACCAATTCGTGCCATCGCCAGACGTTGATGCGAGCAACAATTCTCTCTCCAAGGCGACATGCTTCGACGTTTCTCTGCGGAGTCGCCCTTCCGGCACAGCAGGTGGCCGGAACCAGCGTGCACGGTCTCGGCCAACTTCCACATCTGGCACAGTCATCGCCTTGCATGATATTAGTGATGGTGCTACTTCGATGGCAACGACCCATCGGCTACAAGATGCCGTCCACCACAAACATAAAAAGAAAAAAGACTCCACCTTGTTCCTGGCATGCAGGGCGGATGGATTGGTGCGTAGGCGCAATCAGCGAGCTTTGCGCCGCCTTCCACGCTCGCAACTGAACCGTACGCACACGCCGGATCCTCCACTGGTTCCCAAGGATGACTTTGTGGAGATGCCATGGATCATGCCCCTTCCATCGCCACCAGAACCAAACCACAGCCAAGGCAACACTAACAAAGATGTTGAATGTCATATTTGCACGAATGAAAAACCAAGCACTGCACGGAGTACAACAAATGGAAAAGTAGAGACTTCGGCAACAGCATCACCTCCAACAGTCCAAGGTGAACCAGTGTGAACCCAAATCTCCACAGCTGAACCGGCTTGAGGACCAGCCTATTCTTGAGGCAGTCACCCATTAGACTGGACTTATAACGCTGTTCATACGTTCAAAAAGTCAAACACTTCTGTATTATAACCTGTTGTTGTTTATCGTTCCAGATATCGTCTGACCGGACCACTGTTCAAGTTGTTTTATTTCTCGCATTCATGTTTTGTTATGGTACAACCTTGTTAGTGTGACGCACCCGACATCGCCCCATGTAAATAGTTACGTCATATACACACGCTGTACACAACACACGCACACACTCTTAGATGCACTCACGACACGATTATATTTATAACCACGTAGGCACATATCTTTGTAAAAAGGGGGGATGTCATGATATTCAAACACACACATCATGATAGACACACCAACAGACAAATCAGAACACACACCACCACAACCAATCACAGAAAGATATAAAAGCACAAACACGACACCTGGTGGTCAGTATTAGCTGGAGAGGAGGACCAGGACAGACCTGCTACACGACACACTCAGGGAGACAGCACGTGCAGAGTATCCAGAACGAACTGTATTATAAGAGTTAAAATAAAATAGAGTTGTACCACATACAACTGTGTTGGCTCATCTGTGCACCAGAGCACCCAACACCACAACATCCACTCATAAACTCTAAACACCGGGACCTGTAAATAATCACCAGAATATGGCAGCTAGTGCAGTAATGAAGGAACGTGGCCCGCCTTCCCCGATGCTCTGTTGTGGCAGGAACGTAAGGGTGGATTGGCAATCCGATGGTTCATACCACACCGGGGAAAGATTCAGGCTATTTCTATTTTAGTTAAACCTCTGTAGTGAGGCTGATGATTTACAAGAGTCAGGTTAGGTGGATTGGCCATGATCAATGAATGGGGTTGCACTGAAAGGGCGGGGGGGTGGGCCTAGGTAGGGTTGGTGCAGACACGACAGATCGAATGGCCTCGCTCTGCACTGCAGGGATTGTAAGGATTATAAGAACTTGCCTATATCCACACTCCTGCCTTTTCCCCAAAAACCTGCAGATTTTTAAATCTTCAGATAATTATCCAATTCTCTTTGAAAGGAAGCAGGAGGAGGCTATGTCAGTTCTGCTGTCCAATCAGATCCTGGTTGACGTGTTGTGAGTTACACTGAGTAAGAGTAACATTATTGAATTAACTTTATTTACACCTCCCCAGCAGAGAGGGCAGCCCACCCCCCCCCGCCCCCAGCAGAGAGGGCAGCCCCCCCCCCCAGCAGAGAGGGCAGCCCACACCCCCCGCCCTTTCGTCGCAACTCCACGCGTCGGTCCTGGCCAATCCACTAATCCTGCACATCTTGGGACAGTGGGAGGAAACCGGAGCACACGGAGGAGACAAATGCTCAGCTCTTGAAATATATCACACTCCCCCTTTAAAATGATACACGTACATAATTTCCGAGAATGCTGTGTGACTAAACTCACAACAATACGAGAATTTATTTTTATTAAGGGGCAATTTTTGTGTTGTGAGGGTGAAACCCTCGCAGACACGGGGTGAATGTGAAAACTCCAGGGCCGGGATTGAACCCGGATCCTCGGTGCCGTGAGGCAGCAGTGCTAACCACTGCACCACCGTGCCGCCCCGACAATACTGGAGATTTAATAAGTTAGGTTGCTCAATGGTTTTTGCTATAACCACAGCAAAATATACATGGTTGAGATTACCAGTGTAAATTGCACATAAAATTAATTTTCCTTGACACTAGTGTGTCTTTATCAAAGCTATTGTCATTTGACAAAACATAATGACAAGAACAGCGTTTTTCTTCTTTTTTTCAAAATCTTTATTGTCACAAGTAGGCTTACATTAATACTGCAATGAAGTTACTGTGAAAATCCCCTAGTTCCTACACTCCGGCACCTATTCAGGTACACTGAGGGGGAATTCAGAATGTCCAAATTACCTAACAAGCACGTCTTTCGGAACTTGTGGGAGGAAACCGGAGCACCCGACGCAAACACAGGGAAAACGTACAGACTCCCCACAGAGAGTGACCCAAGCCGGAATCGAACCTGGGACCCTGGAGCTGTGAAGCAACAGTGCTAAACACTGTGCCAATGTACTCCCCTCCATACTGGAAATGAACCTTTCTGGCTTCTTTCTCTCTGTGCCTGGGTGTCCTCTTCCATTTCCATTAGCTTGATTCTGCTCTCTCAAAATCTGTGACTGTGTCCAACCTGAGCTTTGACTTTGACTAATAACTCCACTCCATGGTTGGGGCTGTGGTATTGATTGATTTGGTTTAATCAAACACCCTGGTTTACTTTGCGCTGCTCCTGAATACCAGCAAACTATCAGTCTCTTTCTCATAAGAGACAGACCTGATTTACACTCAGTTCATTTCTAAGTGTGAAATGTTCCTTCAGTGTATCTCCTGACCTGCGCAGAGTGAACCCAGTTCAGGGGTGAGCACAGGTTATACACCAGCACCTCGAAACACTGATACTTAGAGAGAGGGAAAGAGTGAGAGAGAGCGAAAGAGGGAGAGTGAGAGAGAGAGAGAGATTTTCACTTTGGACTGGAGGAGGCATTTGTCCTATAGCAGGTTTCTCATCCTCTCCCTTTGTCAAAATTTCTCTTTCACGCCAACGAACTACATAAAGGGCAGCACGGTAGCACAAGTGGATAGCACTGTGGCTTCACAGCGTCAGGGTCCCAGGTTTGATTCCCCGCTGGGTCACTGTCTGTGCGGAGTCTGCACATCCTCCCCGTGTGTGCGTGGGTTTCCTCCGGGTGCTCCGGTTTCCTCCCACAGTCCAAAGATGTGCAGGTTAGGTGGATTGGCCATGATAAATTGCCCTTAGTGACCAAAAAGGGCTAGGAGGGGTTATTGGGTTACGGGGATAGGGTGGAAGTGAGGGCTTAAGTGGGTGGCGCAGGCTGGATGGGCCAAATGGCCTCCTTCTGCACTGTATGTTCTATGACTCTGATGAATTCTCTCTCCAAATTTCATTCGTTACGTGAATGCACCAAGTCTCTTTCCGAAAACTCCAGTCACATACTTCCAATCACCGCAATGGGTTTTCACCAAGCCTGCCTCACGTTTACTTTGTCCAGCTTTTCTCTCACTTCACTGTATACATCAGGCTTAAGGAGACTAAACCTTGTCCTACAGGCTTGTTTAAACACCAACTTGTGAACTACGCAACTTGTTTTTGACCGCGGGGTTCTTCCTTAAGGGAACATAAAATTAGCCTGTGTTGAAGGGAAACATGGTAATAGCTGTCTCATTTGTCCCTCAGAAAATACGTCTGCAAAGACCTCTTCACAATCTGTATATTTCTTTCTGCAGTACCATTCGATGCTGGCTGATATGATGGTTCAGGATGTGTTTGACCCCATTCTTATTCAGAAATATTTCAATCTCTTCTGACCATTCTCTGACCCCAACATTTCTGACAAGGCGGAAATTGCAAACCAACTTCTCCAAAGCTCAATAGTTTTGTTATTTGTGGTATTGGGCATAGACTCAATATTGATCCATTTGCTATAGCTGTTGACCAGTGGCACAGTGATTAGTACTGCTGCCTCACAGAGCCAGAGTCCCGGGTTAAATTCTGGCCTTGGTTCTGGGTGGAGTCTGCACGTTCTCCCCGTGTGTGCGTGGGTTTTCTCCGGGTGCTCCGGTTTCCTCCCACAGTCCAAAGATGTGCAGGTTAGGTGGGTTACGGGGATAGGATGGGGGAGTCTGCACATCGGCGCAGATTCGATGGGTTGAATGGCTTCCTTATGTAGGGGTTCCATGAGGAACTCTTTCCCTTACACTTCAAAGAAATCAACATGTTCGTGTTCCCACAGTTTTCTTGTGTTTGACCATCGAATGGAAGGAACCCTTGATAGAATCATTCTGAGACACACTTCACAACTTTTCACCAACTCTTCAATAATGACTCTTAAACCCCATAAGACACAGACTTGATTTACACTCAGTTCATTTCTAAGTGTGAATTACTCCCTCAGTGTATCTCCTGACCTGCGCAGAGTGAACCCAGTTCAGGGGTGAGCACAGGTTATACACCAGCACCTCGAAACACTGATACTTAGAGAGAGGGAGAGAGTGAGAGAGAGCGAAAGAGAGAGAGTGAGAGAAAGCGAGGGAGAGAGAAAGAGAAAGAGAAAAAAGAAAGAGAGAGGGTGAATGAATAAGAATACAAGAGAAAATGTGAATACAAGAGAGAATGACAAAAGAATGAATGAAATAGACAATGAGAGAGAGAGGTAGAGAGAGAGAGAAAAAAGAATGAGAGTGAGGGAAAGTTAGGGGAAGAGTGCAGGCTGAGGATAGGATTGGGGCTCAGCTATGATGTCAGAAGATTGGATAGAATATAAAAAAACAGCAAAGAATGACCAAACGATTCATAAAGAAGGAAAAATTAGAGTATGAGGTAAAGCCAGCTGAAAATATAAAAACTGATGGTAAGATTAAAAAGAGTTAACTAAGTGAATGTTGGTTCTATGGGAAATGCATCTGGGGAATTAATAATGGAAGATAAGGAAATGGCAGATGAATTGAGTAGATCTTTTGTATCTGTCAGAGGATGCAAGCAACATCCTATAAATGGCTGTAAATCAAGAAATGGAAGGGAGGGAGGAACTCTGGAAAATTAGGGAAGTGGTATGGGTCAAATTGTTGGAGCGGTGGGCTGACAGGTCCCTGGGTCCGGTCCTGGTGGACTTCATCCTCGGACCTTAAAAGAAGCGGCTACTATGTAAGGGTCCTTCCTGTTAATTCCCTTATTTCCTCTTGCTTTTATTTTGCTGTTGCACTTTTGATCTATGGATGATTAATGGACCATTGACTTTAAGGCAAACAGCCCATATGAAGCCTGTACATTTAATTCAAACAGAATAATCCAGCAGGCTCTGCTGGTTTAAATTGGTGATCGCAGACTGGCCGGTATCAGTGAGGACTGTGTTTGATTGATTTGACTGGTGGCCAGCGAATTGGCCCAAAAGGCTGTGCTCTGCCCGGTAACAGGTGATGATTGAATATTATTCTACTGGAAGGCTTTATTCCACTGGGAGGCTTTTCAGAGTCCTGAGGTTCCAGTTTGGTTTCAGTTTCGATTGTGGCACCCTGATGAAAAGATGCAATTCACTCTCTCCAAAAAGATCCAGCTAATTATCTCCAAAGGGCCACTGTGAGGCTGACTCTCTCTCCAGCAAAGTCTGGGTGTTGCTCTCTTGAGACTGCCGAGGCCTGAAGTCAAACCATGAGCTAAAAGAAATGCCTGATGTGAAATAAAGTGTCTCGACAGAACGATCGAGGCCTGAATGCGAAGCTGGAGCCCAGTTTAATAAGAAATAAGGTGTCTCCAGAAAGCCTGCGGCCTTTGAGCACCGCTTTTTCAAAACTACAGCGCCCCTGAATGAATGACTCGACAAAGACCTTTGCTGATTGCAAACCAAAGACTGTAATCTGCAAGCTTACTGTGAAGAAAGCATGCTAAAGAACGACTACCTGAAGCAAAGACTCTAAACTTTTGACTTTGATCCTTATTATGTTGTGTGTGGATATGTGTGTGGGTAGGGGGTGGGACAGTTAAAGTGGGTGGTAAGTATTAGCTTGCCGTTAGCCATTTGTATTTACTGAATATTTTCTGATAATTCTTGGTATAAATAAACAGTATTTGTGTTTAAATTACAAACCTGATGAGTGGAATTATTAGGCAGCCAAGGGCCAAAGACTTTAGGTCTTTTTTGTAAGAATTAATAGCTAATTCACTTGTGTTGTGAATCCGAGGCATGTGGGGCAGGAATTGACCGTGCACTAGTCCAGGGTCATAACATAATTTGGGGGCTCGTCCAGGATCTTTGGAATGGTAGACGTCAAAGTTTAGTTTACAGTATAACCTAAAAAGAGGCACCAGGTTTGTAGTGATATAACAGGATTGCTCTGGAAGCTGCTAAGCATTTTCTTCTGCTGGAGGACCTGTCTCTGGTTTATTTAAAATAGCTTCGAAAAGACAAGCTGGTTGAATTGGTAGGCGAATTAGAAATAGAGGTGCCGGCTACGGGTGAGAAGGTGGAGGTAAGGTTGCTAAACAGTTAAATTCGAAAGGTACGTAAGATACAAGCCTGGGTGAATGCAACAATCAGTAGAATTGGTTAAAATCCCGTTACAGATGAACACTAGAAAATGCAGCAAAAAGAAAAAGAAATGGAGCTGAAGCAAAAAGAAACAGCAAAAGAAATAGAGATGGAAATGGAGAGGTTGGAATGAGAGAGAAAGAGAGCGAGGGGGGGGGAGAGAGAGAGAGAAATGAAAAAGAAAGAGAGAGCCTTCCTGCTAATTGGGCAGGCACGGGCTAAAGACTTAGGAAATTTTGATTTAAAAAAAAAATTTAGAGTACCTAATTCATTTTTTCCAATTAAGGGGCAATTTAGCATGGACAATCCACCTACCCTGCACATCTTTGGGTTGTGGGGGCGAAACCCACGCAGACACGGGGAGAATGAGCAAACTCCACACGGACAGTGACCCAGAGCCGGATCGAACCTGGAATCTCGGCGCCGTGAGGCAGCAGTGCTAGCCACTGTGCCACCGTGCTTCCCCGATTTAGGGCATTTTAATAAGAATTATAATAAGTATTATTTGTTAATTCACTTATGTTGGGACTCCGGGGCCTGTGGGGCTGGAATTGACCGTGAACTAGCCCAGGGCCCTGCAACAAGTGGTTTTAATTTCCCAAACTCCCTAGATTTAGAGAAGGTTCGATTAGATTGGAAGATAACAAATGTGACTCTATTATTCAAAAAGGGAGGGAGACAAAGTGGGAAGCGACAGGCCAGTTAGCTTAAAATTGATCATAGGGAATATGTTAGGTGTTATTATTAACAAAGTTATAGAACAAACAAAGAACAAAGAAATGTACAGCACAGGAACAGGCCCTTCGGCCCTCCAAGCCCGTGCCGACCATACTGCCCGACTAAACTACAATCTTCTACACTTCCTGGGTCCGTATCCTTCTATTCCCATCCTATTCATATATTTGTCAAGATGCCCCTTAAATGTCCCTATCGTCCCTGCCTCCACTACCTCCTCCGGTAGTGAGTTCCAGGCACCCACTACCCTCTGCGTAAAAAACTTGCCTCGTACATCTACTCTAAACTTTGCCCCTCTCACCTTAAACCTATGCCCCCTAGTAATTGACCCCTCTACCCTGGGGAAAAGCCTCTGACTATCCACTCTGTCTATGCCCCTCATAATTTTGTATACCTCTATCAGGTCGCCCCTCAACCTCCTTCGTTCCAGTGAGAACAAACCGAGTTTATTCAATCGCTCCTCATAGCTTATGCCCTCCATACCAGGCAACATTCTGGTAAATCTCTTCTGCACCCTCTCTAAAGCCTCCACATCCTTCTGGTAGTGTGGCGACCAGAATTGAACACTATACTCCAAGTGTGGCCTAACTAAGGTTCTATACAGCTGCAACATGACTTGCCAATTCTTATACTCAATGCCCCGGCCAATGAAGGCAAGCATGCCGTATGCCTTCTTGACTACCTTCTCCACCTGTGTAGCCCCTTTCAGTGATCTGTGGACCTGTACTCCTAGATCTCTTTGACTTTCAATACTCTTGAGGGTTCTACCATTCACTGTATATTCCCTACCTGCATTAGCCCTTCCAAAATGCATTACCTCACATTTGTCCAGGTTAAACTCCATCTGCCATCTCTCCGCCCAAGTCTCCAGACAATCTAAATCCTGCTGTATCCTCAGACAGTCCTCATCGCTATCCGCAATTCCACCAACCTTTGTGTCGTCTGCAAACTTACTAATCAGACCAGTTACATTTTCCTCCAAATCATTTATATATACTACAAAGAGCAAAGGTCCCAGCACTGATCCCTGTGGAACACCACTGGTCACAGCCCTCCAATTAGAAAAGCATCCCTCCATTGCTACCCTCTGCCTTCTATGGCCTAGCCAGTTCTGTATCCACCTTGCCAGTTCACCCCTGATCCCGTGTGACTTCACCTTTTGTACTAGTCTACCATGAGGGACCTTGTCAAAGGCCTTACTGAAGTCCATATAGACAACATCTACTGCCCTACCTGCATCAATCATCTTAGTGACCTCCTCGAAAAACTCTATCAAGTTAGTGAGACACGACCTCCCCTTCACAAAACCGTGCTGCCTCTCACTAATACGTCCATTTGCTTCCAAATGGGAGTAGATCCTGTCTCGAAGAATTCTCTCCAGTAATTTCCCTACCACTGAAGTAAGGCTCACCGGCCTGTAGTTCCCGGGATTATCCCTGCCACCCTTCTTAAACAGAGGAACAACATTGGCTATTCTCCAGTCCTCCGGGACATCCCCTGAAGACAGCGAGGATCCAAAGATTTCTGTCAAGGCCTCAGCAATTTCCTCTCCAGCCTCCTTCAGTATTCTGGGGTAGATCCCATCGGCCCTGGGGACTTATCTACCTTAATATTTTTTAAGACACCCAACACCTCGTCTTTTTGGATCACAATGTGACCCAGGCTATCTACACCCCCTTCTCCAGACTCAACATCTACCAATTCCTTCTCTTTGGTGAATACTGATGCAAAGTATTCATTTAGTACCTCGCCCATTTCCTCTGGCTCCACACATAGATTCCCTTGCCTATCCTTCAGTGGGCCAACCCTTTCCCTGGCTACCCTCTTGCTTTTTATGTAAGTGTAAAAAGCCTTGGGATTTTCCTTAACCCTATTTGCCAATGACTTTTCATGACCCCTTCTAGCCCTCCTGACTCCCTGCTTAAGTTCCTTCCTACTTTCCTTATATGCCACACAGGCTTCGTCTGTTCCCAGCCTTTTAGCCCTGACAAATGCCTCCTTTTTCTTTTTGACGAGGCCTACAATATCATTCGTCATCCAAGGTTATAGTAGGGCACTTGGCAAAACTAGGGAGAGCCAACATGATACTGTGAATGGGAAATCATTTTTAACTATGTTAATTGGTGTTCTTTGAAGAAATAACATGTGCTGTGAATAAAGGGGAACCGGTGGATGTACTGTCCTTGGAGTTTCAGAAGGTATTTGATAAGGTGCCACATCTAAGGTTATTGTGGAAAATAAAAGCTCACGGTATGGGGGCAACATAGTGGCATGGATTGAAGAGTGGCTGGCTGACAGGAAGCAGAGAGTAGGCATAAATGGATCTTTTTCTGGTTGGCAGGATGTAATGGGTGGTGCATGGCAGGGATCTGTGCCAAGACCTCAACTGTTTAAAATTTATATAAATTAATTGGATGAAGGGATTGACAGTATTGTTTCTAAATTTGTTGATGACACAAAGATAGATTGAATAGTAGATGTGGACAGAGCATAAGGAGGCTACAAAGGGATATCAATAAGTTAAGTGAGTGGGCAAAAAAATGGCAAATGGAGTGTAATGTGGGAAAATGTGAAATTGTTCATTTTGGGATGAAGAATAAGAAAGCTTATTATCGAAATGGTGCGAGATTGCAGGGGGATCTAGGAGTCCTGGTGCATGAATCACAAAAGCTTAATATGCTGGTACAGAAAACTATTCGGAAAGCTAATAGAACGTCAATAGTTATTGCGAGGGGAATTGATTCCAAAAGTAGGGAGATTATGCTTCAGTTGTACGGGGCACCCGAGACCACACCTGGAGCATTGCGTAGAGTAATGGGGCGGGATTCTCCGGTCGCCGACGTCAAAATCACATTCGCCGATTGGCTGGAGAATGTCTGATTCGGACCAAATCGGGGGCGGTGGCGTATTCGCGATGCTCCGCCCCCTTAAAAACAGCGTCGCTGCGCCACGTATTGACAGCCTCAGGACATTGCCTCAGGCCCGCCCCCCCGTATGATCCGCCCACGGCCGGCTGAGTTTCCCAATGCCCGGGGGTGGTCCGGGGCGCGTGAGCCGACCGACGGGGGGGGGGACTATTTCGCGGGCCGGGTCCGCGGGTGGTCTCCGCCATGTAGCACAGCACAGTCGCTGCAGGCCGCCGCCATGCGCATGCGCGGCCACGGATCCGGCAATTCTCCGGGGCGTATTGGCAGCGAGAGCCGGGTGCTCTGCGCTGCTGTCCTGCTGGCACCCAGCAACACGGGGAATCGGTGGCCGATTTGCCCATTATTTCTGCTGTAAAACACCACCGGTCCCACACCGGCGTGGTAGCCCCAGAATCAGAGAATCCAGCCCTTGGTCTCCTTGTCAAAGGAAGAATGTAAATGCGTTGGAAGCAGTTCAGAGGAAGTTTACTAAACTCATAGCTGGATTTGGTGGGTTGTCTTATGAGGAAAGGTCAGACAAGTTAGGTTGTGTCCGCAGGAGTTGTAAGAGGCAACTTGATTGAAACATACAAGATCCTGGGGTTGTCTTGACAGGGTTGATGTGGAGAGGATGTTTCCCCATGTGGGAGATACTGAGGCCACTGATTAAAGAGGAGTCGCTCATTCAAGACAGAGGTGAGGATAACTTTTTCTCTCAGAGGGTCGTGAGTCTCTGGAACTTCCTTGAAAGGCACCAGAAATAGTCTTTGAATTAAAAATAAATCAATGAAGTTTTTCCATTTTCACAAATAAAGCAACAAAACCACAGGATTGGTACAACAAAGCAAAAATGTCTCAAGGTACATCGATACAGAAGGGGACAGAAGAACAATACAGTTGGCTCAGTACAATCGCAAAATTCAACTTGGCGTCTCAGTACACATTAGCAGAGTGAAGAGAACAAGGCCATGAAACATGGTAAAATGGGGCACACCTACCCAGGGGTGATTGGACACGGCGACCACGGGAATTCAGGAGAAGATCTTGGCGCCATGTTCGGGCGTCTACCAGATCGTATCTCTCCCAACTCCAGTCACATCAGAGACACCAATAACGTGCTGCGATGCCCTCCTCTCAGATATCAGCAGCCCGCCTCTACCCTTGTGGGAGCCAATCACAGATCCTTTACCCCCAGAATAACAGAAATAAAAAATTGCAGAGAAAATTCACGAGAACACCAGTTCTAAAAGGATATTTTACATTAGACACTTGACGGAACAGAACCCCAAATTCAGCACCGTCCAGAACGATCACTATTCCGCATGCTTATACAGAGAGGACCACAAATATTCATACAATTGGTTCAGATTGTAGTCAGTGCGAATGAGTGCCTCCCAACAAACTAACCGAGACAGGAGAAAAAAGGAAAACTACCAGGAACAGTGTCAGGACGAAAGGGACAGACATGAGCCCATCGTTCCCTGGCCCATTCCCCTCAGCACAAGACAAAGATGAGAAAAAGCTGCCAATTCAAACCTTCCCCTGACTCTCAGGACACCCCGGCTCAGAAGGAACATCCCAAACATAAAGGTGGAACAGTATACCAACCACAGTACAGGACCCGGCTCAGTCCTGCACACTCTCGCACCTAGGGCATTGGGCAGTTTAGGCCGATACTCTCTCGAGTTTAGAAGAATGAGGGGAGATCTAATTGAGGTACACAAGATGATTAAAGGTATGGATAAGGTAGACGTGGAGCTGATGCTTCCCCTTGTGGGACAATCTAGAACGAGAGGTCACAGTTTTAGGATAAGGGGCAACAGATTTAAGACTGAGATGAGGAAAAGTTATTTCTCGCAAAGGGTGGTGAATCGGGAACTTGCTCCTCCAGAGTGTGGTGGACCCTTCGGGGTCTGCCGGCAGCGCACCCACGCCCACGGGTTTCCTGACGGTGTGAGGTGGCCACAAAGGGAAACTCATTGGCCGGCCGGCGGACGGGAGAATCCCGGTCTTAGTTTTATGCAGAGAGCCACAACGCTCACTCTCCCAAAGAGTGATGTGGAGATGCCGGCGTTGGACTGGGGTGAGCACAGTAAGAAGCCTTACAACACCAGGTTAAAGTCCAACAGGTTTGTTTCAAACACTAGCTTTCGGAGCGCTGCTCCTTCCTCAGGTGAATGGAGACGTACCAGATCATCGACATGGATACCACTATTACACATGAGAACACCACCCACCAGGTACGCGGTACATACTCGTGCGACTCGGCCAACGTTGTCTACCTCATACGCTGCAGGAAAGGATGTCCTGAAGCGTGGTACATTGGCGAGACCATGCAGACGCTGAGACAACGAATGAACGGACATCGCGCAACAATCACCAGGCAGGAATGTTCCCTTCCAGTCGGGGAACACTTCAGCAGTCAAGGGAATTCAGCCTCTGATCTCCGGGTAAGCGTTCTCCAAGGCGGCCTTCAGGACCCGCGACAACGCAGAATCGCCGAGCAGAAGCTTATAGCCAAGTTCCGCACACATGAGTGCGGCCTCAACCGGGACCTGGGATTCATGTCGCATTACATTCATCCCCCACCATCTAGCCTGGGCTTGCAAAATCCTACCAACGTCCTGGCTTGAGACATTTCACACCTCTTTAACCTGGGGTTTCCCCTCTCTCTGGATCTGTAAAGACTTAATTACCTGCAAATGCTCACATTCTAAGCATTGTTTTGCATCTTTGCATATGTAGACACTTTGTCTACATATATGTTTCTGGAACCTACCTCTTCATTCACCTGAGGAAGGAGCAGTGCTCCGAAAGCTAGTGACATCGAAACAAACCTGTTGGACTTTAACCTGATGTTGTAAGACTTCTTACTGTGCTCTCCCAAAGAGGCCACATTCTGAAGCAGCCTGAAGTCCACGCAGGTTCCTAGACTGGGATTCTCCGATGTACTCCTCTCTGCCACCACTGCCAGCGAGGACGGGGAATTTGGCGCTCAGACACATCGCCATTCCCTACGGCGGGAAGGAGAATCCCGCTGCTCCAGCCTCACAAACCTGAGATGTCTGTGCCCAACTAATCCTTGCCTCTTGAGCACCCCAGATTTTAATCACTCCCCTTTGGTGGCTGGATCTTCAGTTGCCTGGGCTCTGAACCCCGCACACCTCTCCGCCTCCCTGCCTCTCAAGCTCTTTCTCCTCCTGTAAGACGTTCCTTAAATCCGACCGATTTGACCCAAGCCTTTGGTCACCTGACCTAATATTGTGTTATGTTCCTTTATTTTTCCTTGTTCATTCCTCTGAAGCGTCGTAGTGAGGTTTTCCTGTGTCACTGCCTCCATAAATACAAGTTGTTGCTCGAAAGACCAGGGCCGGAAATCTCTGTCCGTTCAGGGCAGAGGCCGGGAGGGCTGACGCCCTGGTTCGATTTGAAAAAGGATATGAATGTTAAAAGGGAGATGTTACACCCAGTGTAGGACAACGTGCACAGGGGGGGGGGGAATAAGGTAACGGGACTTGATGTGAATTAAAAGATAGGCAACAGAGTTCAGAGAGGGTGTAAATGTGGGACACATTGGATTAGTCGTACCTAGAACCTGGAAAGGCTTGAATGAGGATGTCAGCAGTACATCAGCTTAAACCAGTGATACCCTTGATACTTACTGACCAAACCTCGCCACCAACAGTCCGACGAGCGCCGAGCCAACCATCCCTCCGACGGCAAACATCGAGACAGTAGCGGAGTACAGCAGCACCAAGCGATGGATGGTCAAGGACTGGTTGAATCGTTCCAGAATGGTGTCATTGTAGAAATCTTTAATATACTAGGAATAAATAATTAATGTGGTGACTTTCAAAAGGGAATTGGCAAAATGCTTCAAAAGAGCAAGAGGCTTGGACGAAATGGATAGTTATATCTCAGAGCTAGTATTAGCACGATGGGTGGAATGGCCTCTTTCTCAGCTCTATGTTTCTATGATTTGCTCCAATCAGCAGTTTCACACAGGAACTTCTCGAGTCGATTTGTTTGGACAATGCTCGTTGTCTGTCCCTGATGTTCCCAGTGTTTTTATTCCTAAACATCCCTGGGTAGAAATCCTGGAATTCCCTCCCCAGCAGCACTGTGGGTGCACCTACACCACAGGGACTGCAGCAGTTCAAGAAGGCAGCTCGCCACCACCTTCTTGAGGGCAATTAGGGATGGACAATAAATGCTGGTCTGACCAGAGACACCCACACCTCGCAACTTAAATTAAAAAAACATCAACATTGACTTCCGGGTGCGGCGATGACCAGCTAGGTCGCACGTTTCGGCACCTCCCGTTTGAACGGACTTTTGGGCTCTTATTGGGAGCCCCAATGGCAATTTTTGACGGCTAAACCCATTGTGCGGTGAAACAGAAGGGAATCCCCCCCGGATGTACATGGAGAAAGGAGATAATAGTGGCCGGATTGCAGAGGATCCTCTGGAGCAGCGGCAAGGAAGGGAAGCACGAAGCAAGATGGCGTCGGAGGGAGGCCGTTTGGTATGGGGCCCGGAACAGCAAGAGTTCCTTCGGAGATGTGTTGAGGAGCTAAAGAAGGAGGTGCTGGCCCCGATGCTGCAGGCGATTGAGGGGCTAAAGGAGGCGCAGAAGACCCAAGAATTGGAGCTTCGTGGCGTGAAGGCAAAGGCTGCCGAAAATGAGGACGAAATACAGGGCCTGGTGGTGAAGACGGAGACGCACGAGGCACTGCATAAGAGGTGTATGGAGAGGCTGGAAGCCCTGGAAAATAGCTTGAGGAGGAAGAACCTAAGAGTTTTGGGTCTTCCCGAAGGTGCAGAGGGAACGGACGTCGGTGCATATGTGAGCACGATGCTTCATTCCTTAATGGGACCGGAGGCCCCGACGGGCCCCTTGGAAGTGGAGGGAGCATATCGAGTCCTTGCGAGAAGACCGAAGGCGGGAGAAATACCTCGAGCTATAGTGGTGAGGCTTCACCGCTATAAAGACAGGGAGATGGTCCTGAGATGGGCGAAAAAGACACGGAGCTGCAGGTGGGAGAACGCGGTGATCCGCGTGTACCAGGATTGGAGTGCGGAGGTGGCGAGAAGGAGGGCGAGTTTCAATCGGGCCAAGGCGGTGCTCCATAGAAAGAAAGTTACATTTGGTATGCTGCAGCCGGCGAGACTGTGGGTTACACATCAAGGGAAACTGAGGTACCCTCAATAATGATGCTTAGAGATTAAACAGTAAAGAAGGCTTTATTAGGCTAATAACTATGCTACAGATTTGGACGAGAGCTGACTGCTATACAGACCATGAGGCAGGCCTTTATGTATGGCTCCCAGATGGGCGGAGCCAGAGGCGGAGTCCCCAGGGTTCCAAGCCTGGTCTTAAAGGGGACATCACCTTACATGATGATAAGGCCGTAACCGTTCATCGCATTCACCCCCTGTTTAAAAAGGAGTCCGGCGGGGGTGAAGTGCCATCATAGGTCCATCCGTCTCGGCGGCCGGATCGTCCTCCTCGATCTCCTCAGTTCAGGCGGTGGTGCGGCGGGCACGGACGTCCCGGTTGAGGGCACATCCGGGAGCACAGCGGTCGGAGCTTCGGTCCGGGTCGGGGCAGAGGAACTAGGCAGGGCCTGGGGTAGCGGAGCCAGCGCCGGCGGGGTGTGTAAAGTGGGGGCACAAGGTAGGAGCACGGTAGGAGCTCACCAACGGTTGGTAGGGCCGGAAGGGGGTGTGTTGTAGGGGGCGACGGGTCCTGCAGGGGAGCGGCATGGGAAGGGGCATCTGTGGTGGAGGATCCAGCAGGCGCCAGATCCTGGAGGGAAACCGTATCTTGCCTGCCGTCGGAGTACTCCACGTAGGCGTAACTGGGGTTGGCGTGGAGCAGTCGGACCTTTTCAACTAGGGGGTCCGTTTTATGGCTCCTCGCGTGCCTCCGGAGAAGAACAGGTCCCGGAGCCGTCAGCCAAGGTGGAAGCGAGACCCCGGAGGTAGACTTCCTGGGGAAGAGAAACAATCGCTCATGAGGGGTCTCATTCGTGGCCGTGCAGAGGAGTGACCTAATGGAGTGTAGGGCATCGGGTAGGACCTCCTGCCAGCGGGTGGTTGGGAGATTTCTCGACCGCAGAGCCAGAAGGACAGCCTTCCACACGGTCGCGTTCTCCCTCTCCACCTGCCCGTTTCCCCGTGGGTTATAGCTGGTCGTTCTGCTTGAGGCGATGCCTTTGCTGAGCAGATACTGACGCAGTTCATCGCTCATGAACGATGTACCCCGGTCGCTGTGGATATAAGCAGGGAAACCGAACAGTGTGAAGATGCTGTGCAGTGCCTTAATCACCGTGGCTGAGGTCATGTCGGTGCAGGGAATGGCGAATGGGAAACGGGAGAACTCATCG
Organism: Scyliorhinus torazame; assembly: GCF_047496885.1. Classification (NCBI taxonomy): domain Eukaryota; kingdom Metazoa; phylum Chordata; class Chondrichthyes; order Carcharhiniformes; family Scyliorhinidae; genus Scyliorhinus; species Scyliorhinus torazame. The sequence continues at coordinate 194,743,902 of NC_092722.1, forward strand.
ATCACGGTGAGGAAATAGGCATAACGGTTGGTGGACGGGAAGGGCCCTTTGAAGTCCACGCTCAGTCGCTCAAAGGGGCCCGAGGCCTTCACGAGCCGAACCTTGTCTGGCCGATAGAAGTGCGGTTTGCACTCCGCACAGACCTGGCAGGCCCTGACCATGGCCTTGACCTCCTTGGTTGAGTAAGGTAGGTTGCAGGACTTGATGAAATGGACGAGCCGGGTAACCCCCGGGTGGCAGAGGTCATTGTGGATGGCTTGCAGGCGGTCCTCCTGCGCGTTGGCGCATGTGCCGCGGGACAGGGCATCTGGGGGCTCGTTGAGCTGCCCTGGACGATACTTGATATCGTACGAGTAGGTGGAGAGTTCGAATCTCCACCTCAAAATTTTATCGTTTTTTATTTTGCCCCGTTGCGTGTTATCGAACATATAGGCGACCGACCGACCGTTGGTCGGTGACGAGGGTAAACCTCCTACTGGCGAGGTAGTGTCTCCAGCACCGCACAGCCTCCACAATGGCTTGTGCCTCCTTTTCGACTGCAGAGTGTCGAATCTCGGAGGTGGTGAGGGTTCGGGAGAAGAACGCTACTGGTCTGCCTCCTTGATTGAGGGTAGCAGCCAGGGCGATGTCTGATGCATCGCTCTCTACCTGGAAAGGGATGGTTTCGTCCACCGCGTGCATGGCGGCCTTGATGATGTCGGCCTTGATGCGGTTGAAGGCCGATTGAGCCTCAGCCGAGAGGGGAAAAGTCGTGGTCTTTAGGAGTGGGCGGGCTTTGTCCGCATACTTGGGGACCCACTGGGCGTAATAGGAGAAAAGCCCCAAGCACCGTTTGAGGGCCTTGAGGCTGCGGGGGAGAGGGAGTTCCTTAAGGGGGCGCATGCGGTCGGGGTCGGGACCTAGGACCCCGTCTTCCACGACATAGCCGAGGATGGCCAGCCGGGTGGTGTGGAAAACGCATTTGCCCTCGTTATAGGTCAGGTTAAGGGCTCGGGCGGTCTGCAGGAACTTTTTGAGGTTAGCGTCATGGTCCTGCTGATCATGGCCGCAGATGGTGACATTGTCCAAGTACGGGTATGTAGCCCGCAAACCGTACTGGTCCACCATTTGGTCCATCGCCCTTTGAAAGACGGAGACCCCATTTGTGACACCAAAGGGGACCCTGAGGAAGTGGAAGAGCCGGCCGGCTGCTTCGAAGGCAGTATAGGGGCGGTCTTTTGGTCGGATGGGGAGTTGGTGGTAGGCAGATTTGAGGTCGACCGTGGAAAAGACTCGGTATTGGGCGATCCGATTTACCATTTCCGCGATGCGAGGAAGGGGGCCCGCATCAAGCTGCGTGAATCGGTTTATGGTCTGGCTATAATCCACAACCATCCGTTTCTTCTCCCCAGACCGGACTACTACCACTTGTGCTCTCCAAGGGCTGTTGCTAGCCTCGATGACCCCCTCTCCCAGTAAACGCTGGACCTCTGACTTGATAAAAGCCATATCTTGGGCACTGTAGCACCGGTTCCTGGTGGCGATGGGCTTACAGTCGGGAGTGAGGTTAGCGAATAGCGAGGGGGGTGCGACTTTCAGTGTCACAAGGCAGCACACCGTGAGGGGGGCAAGGGTCCGCCGAACTTCAGTGTCAGGCTTCGGTGGCTGCACTGGAAATCCAGTCGAACAGCAGGGGGGCACAGAGGTGAGGGAGGATATAAAATTTGCAACGGGTGTATTTGGCACCCTGGATCGAGAGATCCGCAATACAGTACCCCGTGAGTTGTACCGAGTGGGACCCAGATGCGAGGGCTATGGTTTGGGATGTGGGATGGGTGCGTAGGGAGCAGCGCCTTACCGTTTCAGGGTGGATAAAGCTCTCCGTGCTCCCGGAGTCGAAGAGGCATGCAGTGTCGTGCCCGTTGACCTGGACCTGCATCATGGAGTTCTGCAGGTGTTTTGGCCGAGTTTGATCGAGGGTGATCGCACCCAGTCGCGGGTAGTCGGAGTCGTAAAATGGCTGCTGCCGTTGGTCGCACGTGTCGGGTCGAGAAGATGGCCGCCGACCAGATGGCCGCTCCCATGATTCGCACGAGGCTGATGACCCGTCAGAAGAGGACGTGTCGGGTCGGTGTGCAGCAGCATTGCGAGGCCTGCGGGCCTGAGAGCCTGATTTTCGGGCCGGCTGTTCTTTGTTTTTCTGGCCCCTGGGTCTGGCCAGGCAGGCCCTCGCAAAGTGCCCTTTCTTCCCGCAGTCGCTGCAGATCGCGGAGCGGGCTGGGCAGCGTGGGCGCGGGTGCTGGCCCTGCGGCAGAAGTAGCAAGGTGTGCCCCCATGGTGAGCGGGTCACCGCGTGGCGCAGGCCTGTACTACGGGCGAGTCTGAGGAAGTCCGGGGGGGGGCTGGCAGAGTCCGCGGGGTACGTACTCAAGTTATGTCGGGCCACCTCCAGCGAGGAGGCGAGCGTTAGCGTCTCCTGGAGGTCTTGTGCCCCGTTTTCGAGCAGTCGCTGCCGGATGTAGGTCGAGCGGATGCCGGACACGAAAGAATCTCTGATGTGCAGGTTCATATGGACTTCCCTTGTCACATCCTGATGGTCACAGTCCCTGGCCAGCGCGGTGAGTTTCTCAACAAACTCGTCGAGCGATTCCCCCGAGCGCTGGCGGCAGGTAGAGAGCAGATGCCGGGCGTGCACCTCATTGACGGGTTTGACAAACCGCTTGCGGAGCAACTCAATCGCTTCCTCATAAATCGTCGCCTTTTCGAGCGTGGCGGAGATTCTGTGACTCACCCGGGCGTGGAATAGACGCAGCTTGCGTGGCCCCAGGATGGGAGTCTCTGCGGAGTCCAGGTAGGCCTCGAAGCACCGCAGCCAGTATTTAAAAATTTCCTTTGCCTCCGTGCTTCCAGATTGAGCTTCTCTGGTTTTAGGCCTGCGTCCATCCTGAATCTAGTTTAGCCTAATAAATTGAGGTACCCTCAATAATGATGCTTAGAGATTAAACAGTAAAGAAGGCTTTATTAGGCTAATAACTATGCTACAGATTTGGACGAGAGCTGACTGCTATACAGACCATGAGGCAGGTCTTTATGTATGGCTCCCAGATGGGCGGAGCCAGAGGCGGAGTCCCCAGGGTTCCAAGTTTGGTCTTAAAGGGGACATCACCTTCCATGATGATAAGGCAGTAACCGTTCATCACAGAAACATCACTACTTCGAGACGGCAGAAGAGGCGTGGACATTCATTGAAGAGGAGAAGCTGGACTAGACTGGAGAGAGAAAGAACTTTTGTAATAAAGCAGTGGTGTAATTGCGTGGGACTGGGAATCGGAAGGGGGGGAAAATTTTCTCTTTCCCCTCGATGGGGGGGGGGGTATGGTGAACTGTGGGCGCCGGTGGGAAAGGAGAGGGGGAAGGAGAGAGGGAGCTGCGCCATTAGGGGCGGGGCCAAGTGGGATGCGCGGGCTTTGCTCCCGCGCTATGGTAATTGTGGCGGGAAAAGGGGGCGCAGGAAGGAGGGAGCCTTACACAATGGGAGGCTGAGGATAAACGGGGGAAGCCGAGGTCAGCCAGATTTTGCTGACTTCTGGAAGCAACATGGGGGGGAGCAATCACGCTAGAGGAAGATCTAGCGGAGGGGGGGGGGCGTAACTGGGTTGTTGCTGTTAAGGGGAAGGAAGGGGGAGCTGCTACGGGATGGGATGGTCGGGACGGGAGGACACATTTGGGGGGACAAGTGGGTGCGTGGGAAACGGGTGAGGAGCTGGTCTAAAAAGGGGGATGGCTCGTCGACGAGGGGGGGGGGGTAAAGAGCCCCCCAACCCGGTTGATCACGTGGAACGTGAGAGGGCTGAATGGGCCGATTAAGAGGGCAAGGGTACTTGCGCACCTAAAGAAATTAAAGGCAGATGTGGTCTTGTTGCAGGAGACGCATCTGAAACTGGCGGATCAGGTCAGATTACGAAAAGGATGAGTGGGACAGGTATTCCACTCGGGCTTGGATGCGAAAAATAGAGGGGTGGCAATATTAGTGGGGAAACGGGTATTGTTTGAGGCGTGGACCATAGTGGCGGACAGTGGGGGTAGATACGTGATGGTGAGTGGCAGATTGCAAGGTGAGGCGGTGGTTCTGGTGAACGTATATGCCCCGAACTGGGATGATGCCAACTTCATGAAGCGTATGCTGGGGCGTATCCCGGGCCTGGAGGCGGGAAAGTTGGTAATGGGGGGAGATTTCAACACGGTGCAGGATCCAGGGCTGGACCGGTCCAGGTCTAGGACCGGGAGGAGGCCGGCAGCGGCCAAGGTGCTTAAGGACTTCATGGAGCAGATGGGAGGAGTGGGTCCCTGGAGATTTACTAGGCCTAGGAGTAAAGAGTTCTCCTTCTTCTCCCATGTCCACAAGGTGTATTCTCGGATAGACTTCTTTGTCCTGGGAAGGGCGCTGATCCCGAAGGTGGCCGGGACGGAGTACTCGGCTATAGCCATTTCGGACCATGCCCCACATTGGGTAGATCTGGAAGTAGGAGAGGAAAAGGAACAGCACCCACTGTGGAGATTAGATATGGGATTGTTGGCGGACGAGGGTGTGTGTGTAAGGGTAAGGAGATGTATCGAAAGGTATCTGGAGATTAATGACGGCGGAGAGGTTCAGGTGGGAGTGGTCTGGGAAACACTGAAGGCGGTGGTCAGAGGGGAACTGATTTCCATAAGGGCCCATAAGGGGAAGCAAGAGAGCAAAGAGAGGGAGAGATTGTTGAGAGAAATTTTGAGGGTGGATAGGCAGTATGCGGTGGCCCCGGATGAAGGACTATACAGGGAAAGACGAAGGTTGCACACGGAATTTGATTTGTTGACCACGGGCAAGGCGGAGGCACAATGGAGGAAGGCACAGGGAGTGCAGTATGAGTACGGAGAGAAGGCGAGCCGGTTACTGGCCCAACAACTGAGGAAGAGGGGGGCGGCGAGGGAGATTGGAGGGGTTAGGGACGAGGAGGGTGAGATGGGACGAGGAGGGTGAGATGGAACGGGGAGCGGAGAGGGTGAACGGGGTGTTTAAGGCATTTTTTGAGAGGCTGTATAAGGCTCAGCCCCCGGAAGGGAAGGAGGGAATGATGCATTTCCTAGACCAGTTGGAATTCCCGAAGGTTGAGGAGCAGGAGCAGGAGAGGACAGGACTGGGGGCACAGGTTGAGGTGGAGGAGGTAGTAAAAGGGATTGGGAGCATGCAGGCAGGGAAGGCCCCGGGACCGGATGGGTTCCCGGTGGAATTTTATAGGAAATACGTGGACCTGCTGGCCCCGCTTCTGACGAGAACCTTTAATGAGGCCAAGGAAAGGGGGATGTTGCCCCCGACGATGTCGGAGGCAACGATATCGCTGCTCTTGAAAAGGGACAAAGACCCGCTGCAGTGCGGGTCTTACAGGCCTATCTCCCTCCTGAATGTAGATGCCAAGCTTCTGGCCAAGGTGATGGCGACGAGGATGGAGGATTGTGTCCCGGGGGTGGTTCACGAGGATCAAACGGGGTTTGTTAAGGGGAGACAATTGAACACTAACATACGGAGGCTGTTGGGTGTGATGATGATGCCTCCGCCGGAGGGGGAGGCGGAGATAGTGTTGGCAATGGATGCAGAGAAAGCATTTGATAGAGTGGAGTGGGATTACCTGTGGAAAGTGTTGAGGAGATTTGGATTTGGAGAGGGGTTTATTGGATGGGTTCAGCTTCTATACAGGGCCCTGGTGGCAAGTGTGATTACAAATAGGCAGAGATCTGACCACTTCCGTCTATACAGAGCGACAAGACAGGGATGTCCTCTGTCCCCGTTACGGTTTGCATTGGCAATTGAGCCACTGGCCATAGCGCTGAGGGGCTCTAGGAAGTGGAGGGGAGTACTTAGGGGAGGAGAAGAGCACCGGGTGTCACTATACGCGGATGATCTGTTGTTGTATGTCGCGGACCCAGTGGAGGGGATGCCCGGGATAATGCAGACACTCAGGGAGTTTGGGGATTTTCAGGATATAAATTGAATATGGGGAAGAGTGAGCTGTTTGTGATGCACCCTGGGGAACAGAGCAGGGGAATAGATGATTTGCCGTTGAGGAGAGTAACAAGGGATTTTCGGTACCGAGGGATCCAGATGGCCAGGAACTGGGGAACCTTGCATAAGCTTAATTTAGTAAGATTGGTGGAGCAGATGGAAGAGGACTTTAGGAGATGGGACATGGTGCCCCTGTCACTGGCGGGTAGGGTGCAGGCGGTTAAAATGGTGGTCCTTCCGCGGTTTCTTTTTGTGTTCCAGTGCCTCCCGGTGATGATTACAAAGGCCTTTTTCAAGAAAGTGGATAAGAGCATTATGAGTTTTGTGTGGGCTGGGAAAATCCCCCAACGGTGTCCTCCCACCCCTCCCACCCACGTCCCTCCCCCTCACACCCGCACCCCTCCCCCTCACACCCACGCCCCTCCCCCTCACACCCGTGCCCCTCCCCCTCACACCCGCGCCCCCTCACACCCGCACCCCCTCACACCCGCACTCCTCCCCTCACACCCGCGCCCCTCCCCCTCCCCCCGCGCCCCTCCCCCTCCCCCCGCGCCCCTCCCCCTCCCCCCGCGCCCCTCCCCCTCCCCCCGCGCCCCTCCCCCTCCCCCCGCGCCCCTCCCCCTCCCCCCAGCGCCCCTCCCCTCCCCCCAGCGCCCCTCCCCCTCCCCCCGCGCCCCTCCCCCCCGCGCCCCTCCCCCTTACACCCGCGCCCCTCCCCCTTACACCCGCGCCCCTCCCCCTTACACCCGCGCCCCTCCCCCTTACACCCGCGCCCCTCCCCCTTACACCCGCACCCCTCCCCTTACACCCGCGCCCCTCCCCCTCCCCTCGCGCCCCTCCCCCTCGCGCCCCTCCCCCTCGCGCCCCTCCCCCTCGCGCCCCTCCCCCTCGCGCCCCTCCCCCTCGCGCCCCTCCCCCTCGCGCCCCTCCCCCTCGCGCCCCTCCCCCTCGCGCCCCTCCCCCTCGCGCCCCTCCCCCTCACACCCGCGCCCCTCCCCCTCACACCCGCGCCCCTCCCCCTCACACCCGCGCCCCTCCCCCTCACACCCGCGCCCCTCCCCCTCACACCCGCGCCCCTCCGCCTCACACCCGCGCCCCTCCCCCTCACACCCGCGCCCCTCCCCCTCACACCCGCGCCCCTCCCCTTCACACCCGCGCCCCTCCCCTTCACACCCGCACCCCTCCCCCTCACACCCACGCCCCTCACACCCGCGCCCCTCCCCCTCACACCCGCGCCCCTCCCCTTCACACCCCTCCCCTCACACCCGCGCCCCTCACACCCGCACTCCTCCCCTCACAGTACTGAGGGAGTGCTCCCACCCTCACCCCCGTGCTCAGTCTCACCCCCGCTGCCACACTCCCCTGGTGTCAGTGCTGCCCCAGGGCACTGCAATGCTGCTCCGCGATGTTACCTCTGCCGGCGAGTTGACCACTGCCAGATTATAGCCGTAGGCCATGGAGGAACCAAAGGAAGTGAGGATGGTGACTGACAGGAGAGGCCAGGTGAGGTGCTGTGTGAGGAGAGAAAACAAGAACAAGATTAAAATGCTGAGAATTATGAGACATTCACAGGATTCTGAAGGCACAACAGATTGTCCCTGAGAAGATGTTTCAGTTATAACTGTCATAATATCCACTCATGTACATAATGAGATGCAGATAGGCAGTGATTGACACACGGATAACCAATGAACACACACGACACATAACAACCAATCACAGGACACCACCACTATAAAGCACACATTAAGACTCTCGCTCTCGCGACAGGACACAGCTACTGAGATAGTCAGAGTGCACAAGACAGTGAGCACTATCACCATGTGGTAGAGAGTTAGTCTGGTCAGGCCAGTAGGAGATTATCAGTTAGATTGACAGAGTGTCAACTCACAGCAGACTATGTACAGCAATCAGGAAGTTCAATAAAACAGTGTTGGACCATCTCCTGTGTCGGAAGCCTGTTTCCAGTTTCACTGCATCCAGTTGCCGTCAACGTTGAACCAACTTACTGAACACATCATGGTACCAGAGTGCTATTAATCCTAACGAACCTACCTCGAGTGCATCTTCGCAACTCCGGATCTCCGGCAACCTCAGCGCCAACTGGAAAGTCTTCAAACAAAAGTTCCTCCTGTACATCGAGGCCTCCGACCGCGAGGCAGCATCGGATGCCAGAAAGATCGCGCTGTTCCTGTCGACTGCGGGGGATCACGCCATCCACGTCTATAACTCGCTTACGTTTGCCGACGGCGAAGACAAGACAAAGTTCAAGACAGTTCTTCTGAAATTCGACAGACGCTGCGACATTGAGGTGAATGAGAGCTTTGAGCGGTACATCTTCCAACAGAGGCTTCAGGGTAAGGATGACCCCTTTCAGTCCTTCTTGACCCCTCTCTGCATCCTAGCGCAGTCATGTAATTATGGCTCGACGACTGATTCCATGATCCGGGATCAGATCGTTTTCGGGGTCCAGTCCGACTCCCCGCGGGAGCAGCTCCTCAAAATCAAACAGTTGACCCTCTCCGTCGCCATCGAAACGTGCGTTGTCCATGAGCATGCCAGAAATCGTTACTCCCGCATCAGGGCGGCAGAAACTGCAAAACTGGCCTCCCACGAGGCAGAAAGGGTGCAGGCCATAGCGAAAATGCAAGGCCGGAGTATCAAGGAGAGTGGCCGCTTCGCGCACGTTTCTCGGGCCCCCACGCCTGCGCGCCAGGACCGGGTGGACGATGAGGCCGAAGACCCTGAGGCACATGTGCGAACGTTGGCCGACCGCACTGCGCATGCGCGATGGCGCACAGAACATGCTGATGTCAGCGTCATTACGCGTCCGAATTGTGGCTCCGCCCATTTAAAGCAGCAATGTCCAGCCAAAGGCAGGCGATGTCTACAGTGTGGAATTCCTGGCCACTACGCGGCCTTCTGCAGGTCCGCTCCACCGAACAACAGCCAGCGATCCCAGCTGCAGCGCAGACGTGTCTGCTGCGTACAACAAGGCATGCAGGATTCTGATCCAGACAGCCCAACGGACCCCGATGCTGACTGCCTCGAGTCTCCATATCGGGTGGGCATCATCACCACACGCGAGCTGGTCTCCAACCCGCCTGCCAACCGCCTTTCGATCCTCAGTGTGGATCCCAACGACGAGTGGTGTGCCGTCATCACGGTCAACCAGTCTCGCATCCGATTTAAATTGGACACTATCGCATCTGCGAACCTCATATCACAGTCGGACCTCGACAGCATCCAACACCAACCGAGCATTCTTACACCAGCCTGCCAGCTCCTTGACTACAATGGCAATGCCATAGCTGCCAGTGGGTCGTGTCAGCTAGGTGTCTCTCACAAGGCAATCAAGGCGATGTTGAGATTCGAGATCATCCGGCCTGACAAGGCATCCCTGCTCGGTGCTCGCGCATGCAAACTCCTAAATCTGGTACAGCGGGTTCATGTCATGTCCTCGACACCTGCGACTGCCTCGCCCAATGCGAATCTCCAGGCTGAGATCGACGACATTCTCACACAATACCACAGTGTGTTTGATGGGATGGGCACGCTCCCATATCGCTACAAGATATTGCTCAAGCCGAATGCCACCCCAGTCATCCATGCACCACGCTGGGTGCCGGCTCCTCTTCAGGATCGATCTGAAAATGCAGCTTCGAGAGCTCCAAGACCAGGGCATCATCTCAAAGGTCACGGAACCCACAGGCTGGGTCAGCTCCATGGTCTGCGTCAAGAAACCCTCTGGCGAACTCCGCATTTGCATTGATCCCAAAGACCTGAATCGCAACATCATGCGAGAGCATTACCCGATCCCGAAGGGTGAAGAATTGACCTGTGAGATGGCTCACGCCAAATTCTTTACCAAGCTGGACGCCTCCCGTGGTTTCTGGCAAATTCAGCTGGACGAGTCCAGTCGGAAGCTGTGCCTGTTTAACACTCCATTCGGCAGGTATTGCTACAACCGCATGCCTTTTGGTATCATATCAGCTTCCGAAGTATTTCATCGCATAATGGAGCAAATGATGGAGGGCATCGAGGGGGTGCGAGTCTATGTGGATGACGTGATCATCTGGTCCACGACGTCCGAGGATCACATTGCTCGCCACAAACAGGTTTTCCAGAGGATTCATGAAAATGGCCTCCAGCTCAACAGGGCCAAATGCGCGTTTGGGCGGTCCACTATCAGGTTTTTAGGTGACCACATTTCCCAGCAGGGTGTGCAACCTGACGCCGACAAGGTGCTGGCAATCAATGCCATGAAGACACCAGAGGACAAAAAGGTGGTCCTCCGCTTCCTCGGGATGGTAAATTTTCTCGGAAAATTCATTCCCAACGTGGCATCCCACACCACGGCCCTCCGGCATCTCGTTAAAAAGTCAACAGAGTTCCAGTGGCTTCCCGCACATCAAGCGGAGTGGCTTGAGCTGAAGGCGAAGCTCACCACAGCCCCAGTACTGGCGTTCTTTGACCCAACCAAGGGTACCAAGATATCCACAGGCGCAAGCCAGGACGGCATTGGGGCGGTGCTCCTCCAGCGAGACGATTCCTCGTCCTGGGCTCCAGTGGCATATGCCTCCAGGGCCATAACTCCGACCGAACAACGGCATGCCCAGATCGAAAAGGAGTGTCTGGGTCTCCTGACAGGAATAGTCAAGTTTCATGACTTTGTATACGGTCTGCCGAAGTTCACGGTGGAAACAGACCACAGGCCTTTAGTCCACATAATCCAGAAGGATTTAAATGACATGACATCTCGGCTTCAGCGAATTCTTCTTCGTCTCCGCCAATATGACTTCGAACTCGTCTACACACCGGGCAAGGAGCTGATCGTCGCGGATGCCCTATCCCGATCCATCGCCATGCCGTGTGAACCAGGCGACTTCATTCGCCACATCGAGGCACAGGTGCAGTTGTGTGCCAGCAACCTCCCAGCCACTGATGAACGAGTTGTCCAGATACGTGAAGAAACTGCCAAAGATCCTCTACTGCAGCGCGTGATGCAACACCTTGCCCATGGCTGGCAGAAGGGGCAGTGCCCCCAGTTCTTCAACGTTAAGGACGAGTTAACGGTTGTCGAGGGGATCCTTCTTAAACTAGATAGAATCGCCATTGCCCAAAGCATGCAAGCCATGGTGCTCAGACAGATCCATGAGGGTCACCTTGGGGTCGAAAATTGTCGATGCAGAGCTCGGCAGGCACTCTACTGGCCTGGCATCAGCCAGGACGTTGCCAACACGGTCCTCAACTGCACAACATGCCAGAAGTTTCAACCAGCTCAGCCCAAGGAAACACTGCACCAGCACGAGATCGTGACTTCTCCGTGGTCCAAGGTGGGGATGGACCTCTTTCACACAAATGGGCGTGATTACGTGCTCTTGGTCGACTACTTCTCCAGCTACCCGGAAGTGGTGAAACAGTCGGACCTCACGTCCAAGTCAGTGATTAAAGCCTGCAAAGAGACGTTTGCCAGGCACGGCATACCACTCACAGTAATGAGTGACAACGGCCCATGTTTCTACAGCCAAGAGTGGTCCGACTATGCACGATCCTACCACTTCAGTCACATCACATCCAGTCCCCATTACCCGCAATCAAATGCGAAGGCCGAAAAAGGGGTCCATATTGTCAAGCGGTTGCTGTGCAAGGCTGCAGACTCAGCCTCGGACTTCAACCTGGCGCTGTTGGCATACAGGGCAATCCCTCGGTCGACTGGTTTGTCTCCGGCGCAGCTGCTCATGAACCGCAACCTGAGGACGACTGTTCCAGCCATCCATGTTCCAGACCTTGACCACCTCACGGTGCTGCAGAAAGTGCAGCGATCCAGGGACCAGCAGAAGATCACGTATGATGCTCATGCCAAGGATCTACCTGCGCTGACTCCAGACGATGTTATTCGTGACCAGATGCCTGAGGGAGGTTGGTCAGCCCCAGCTATTGTCATCAGGCAGGCTGCCCCCAGGTCCTTCGTTGTCCAAATGGCTGATGGCTCCATTCAACGGCAACAGGAGGGCGCTACGAAAAGTTCCCTGCCCACCGCCTGGCCGCACTTCTCCGCATGTCATCATGCCTCCTCCGGACACCTTGCACCATGAGGCCACCGACATGGCAGCAATCCCGCCTGTCCAAGTGCCGGCGTCCCCACCTCTGAGGCGATCGATAAGAGTTCGTCGCCCGCCACAAAGACTGAATCTAGACTTAAATCTTGTAAATTTTGTTCAGTTTGCTCTGTATTTGCACGATAGACACCTTCCCATGTACATATGTTCATTTACTCACCACTTATATATAATCATGCTGGTATATATGTCGCCACGTCCAAAATTTACTTCAAAAAGGGGAGATGTCATAATATCCACTCATGTATATAATTTTTTATTTAAAAAAAAAAATTTTTTTAATCAAAGTTTTCACAAAATATCAACAACAAAATGTAAAAGGAACCCAATAGAATTAAATACAAAACAAAACAACCCAGTGCCCCCCTCCCCTATACATAAATAATATATTAACACCCGCCGAAACACATAGCAAACATAGCAAATATATACACCCCCTCAGATCCCCCAGTATAGACAAACAAATATAAAATAGAACCCCCCCCCCCCCCCCGGGTTGCTGCTGCTGACCATTGTCTACCGTTCTGCCAGGAAGTCCAAGAACGGTTGCAACCGCCTGAAGAACCCTCGCACCGATCCCCTTAAGGCAAATTTCACCCTCTCCAATTTAATAAACCCCGCCATATCGTTGATCCAGGATTCCACGCTTGGGGGCCTCGTATCCTTCCACTGAAGAAGAATCCTTCGCCGAGCTACCAGGGAGACACAGGCCAGAATACTGGCCTCTTTCGCCTCCTGCACTCCCAGCTCCTCTGCCACCCCAAATATTGCGAGCCCCCAGCCCGGTTTGACCCTGGATCCTACCACCCTCGACACCGTCCTCGCTACGCCCTTCCAAAATTCCTCCAGCGTGGGCATGCCCAGAACATATGGGTGTGGTTTGCTGGGCTCCCTGAGCACCTAACACACCTGTCCTCACCCCCAAAGAACCGGCTCATCCTTGTCCCGGTCATGTGTGTCCTGTGCAGCACCTTAAACTGTATGAGGCTGAGCCTCGCGCACGAAGAGGAAGAGTTCACCCTCCCTAGGGCATCTGCCCACGTTCCCTCTTCGATCTCCTCTCCCAACTCCTCCTCCCACTTACCTTTCAACTCCACCACCGAGGCCTCCTCCTCCTCCTGCATCACCTGGTACGTTGCCGAGATCTTCCCCTCTCCAACCCACCCCCTCGAGAGCACCCTGTCCTGTACCGTGCGTGGCGGCAGCAGCGGGAATTTCCACCACCTGCCGCCTGGCAAACGCCCTTACCTGTAAATACCTAAAGGTGTTCCCCGGAGGGAGCCCGTACTTCTCCTCCAGCTCACCCAGGCTCGCGAACTTTCCATCCACAAACAGGTCCCCCAACCTTCTTATCCCTGCCCTGTGCCACCCCGAAAACCCTCCATCTATTCTCCCTGGGACAAACTGGTGGTTCTCCCGTATCAGGGTCCTGACCGAGGCCCCCACTTCCCCCCTGTGCCGCCTCCATTGCCCCTAAATTTTGAGGGTAGCCGCCACCACCGGGCTCGTGGTATACCTCATTTGAGGAAGCGGCAGTGGCACTGTTGCCAGCGCCTCCAGACTCGTACCCTCACAAGACGCCGTCTCCAGCCTCTTCCATGCAGCCCCCTCCCCCTCCATCACCCACTTGCGCACCATCGCCGCATTGGCGGCCCAGTAGTACCCACAGAGGTTGGGCAGCGCCAGCCGCCTCCCCATCCCTACTCCGCTCCAGGAACACCCTTCTCACCCTCGGAGTCCCTCGCGCCCACACAAACCCCGTTATGCTCCTGTTGACCTGCCTAAAGAAGGCCTTCGGGATAAGAATGGGGAGGCACTGGAACAGGAACAAAAACATTGGGAGCACCGTCATCTTGACTGACTGCACCCCACCCGTCAGGGACAGCGGCAACGCGTCCCACCTCTTGAACTCCTCCTCCATTTGCTCCACCAGCCTCGTGAAATTAAGTCTATGCAGGGCCCCCCAGCTCCTGGCCACCTGGACCCCCAAATACCTGAAGCTCCTCTCCGCCCTTTTTAGTGGGAGCTCGCCAATCCCCCTCTCCCGGTCCCCTGGGTGAACCACGAACAACTCGCTCTTCCCCATGTTGAGCTTGTACCCTGAGAAATCCCCGAACTCCCTGAGGATCCTCATTACCTCCGGCATTCCCAACCACCGGGTCTGCCACATACAGCAGCAAGTCGTCCGCATAGAGCGACACCCTATGCTCCTACACACCCCGCACCAAGCCCCTCCAGTTCCTTGACTCCCTCGGTGCCATAGCCAGGGGTTCAATCACCAGCGCGAAGAGCAGGGGGGACAAGGGACACCCCCGCCTCGTCCCTCGATGCAACCAAAAGTACTCAGACCTCCTCTTGTTCGTGGCCACACTCGCCATCGGGACCTCGTACAACAGCCTAACCCACCTGACGAACCCCTCCCCAAACCCGAACCTCTTCAGCACCTCCCACAAGTACCCCCACTCTACCCTATCAAAGGCCTTCTCAGCGTCCATCGCCGCCACTATCTCCGCCTCCCCCTCCCTCGCCGGCATCATAATAACGTTCAGGAGCCTCCGCACATTCGCGTTCAACTGCCTCCCCTTCACGAACCCCGTCTGGTCATCGTGGATGACCTGCGGCACCAAATCCTCAATCCTCGTGGCCAAGACCTTTGCCAGCACCTTGGCATCTACATTTAACAACAAACTCGGCCTGTAAGACCCACACTGCAGGGGATCCTTGTCCCGCTTCAGGATCAAGGAGATCAGTGCCCGGGACATCGTCGGGGGGAAAGCCCCCCCCTCCCTTGCCTCATTGAAAGTCGTAACCAGCAACGGGCCCAGCAGGTCCACATATCTCTTGTAAAATTCGACCGGGAAACCGTCCGGCCCCAGTGCCTTCCCCGCCTGCATGCTCCCTATCCCTTTGGCCAGCTCCTCCAGCCCAATCGGGGCCCCCAATCCCACTACCAGTCCCTCCTCCACCTTCGGGAATCTCAGTTGGTCCAGAAAGCGGCCCATCCCTCCCTCCTCCCGTGGGGGCTCGGACCAATACAGTTCCTCATAAAAGTCCCTGAAGACCCCATTGATGCCAACCCCACTCCGCACCATGCTCCCTCCCCTATCCTTAACTCCCCCGATCTCCCTAACTGCATCCCGCCTCCGAAGCTGATGCGCCAGCATCCGACTTGCCTTTTCCCCATACTCATAAATCGCCCCCTGGGCCTTCCTCCACTGCGCCTCCGCCTTCCTGGTCAACAGGTCGAATTTGGCCTGGAGGCTGCGCCTCTCCCTCAACAATCCCTCCTCCGGCACCTCCGCATACCTCCTGTCTACCCTCCCCATCTCCCCCACCAGCCTCTCCCTCTGCTCTCTCCTCTCCTTGTGGGCCCTAATGGAGATCAGCTCTCCCCTAACCACCGCCTTCAGCTCCTCCCAGCCCATCCCCACTCGGACCTCCCCGTTATCGTTGGCCTCCAGGTATCTCTCTACGCTGCCTCGGACCCCCTCGCTCACCTCCTCGTCCGCCAACAGCCCCACCTCCAAGCGCCACAACAGGAGCTGGTCCATCTCCTCCCCCAGCTCTAGGTCTACCCAATGCGGGGCGTGGTCCGAAATGGCTATCGCTGAGTATCCTCTACTCTCGCAGTCAGCGCCCTGCTCATAACAAAAAAATTGATCTGGAAATAGGCCTTATGAACGTGCGAGAAGAATGAAAAATCCCTCGCCCCCGGCCTTGCTAATCTCCAAGGGTCCACCCCTCCCATCTGGTCCATAAACCCCCTCAGCACTTTAGCCGCCGCCGGCTTCTACCCGTCCTAGACCTGGATCCAGTGCCGGATCCAGCACTGTGTTAAAGTCTCCCCCCAATATCAGGCCCCCCACTTCCAAGTCCGGGATCTGACCCAACATGCACCGCACAAAACCCGCATCGTCCCAGTTCGGGGCGTACACGTTGACCAGCACCACCCTCACCCCTTGCAGCTTACCACTTACCATTACGTACCTGCTGCCATTGTCTGTCACAATGCTCGACGCCTCGAACGACACCCTCTTTTCCACCAGGATCGCTGCCCCCCGATTTTTGGCATTCAGCCCTGAATGAAACACCTGACCGACCCACCCCTTCCTCAGTCTTACCTGGTCTGCCACCTTCAGGTGTGTCTCCTGGAGCATGACCACATCCGCCGTCAGCCCCTTCAGGTGCGCGAACACGCGGGCCCGCTTAACCGGCCCGTTCAGTCCCCTTACATTCCAGATTATCAGCCGGATCAGGGGCCTACCCGCCCCCCTCCCCTGCCGACAAGCCATGACCCCTCCTTGGCCAGCCACGCGCCCGCACCCAACACCTGGCCCGTTCCCCACAGCGGCATACCCCCGTCTAGACCCCCCCCCCCCCCTCCCCCCTCCCCCCCCACTCGTTCCAGCTCGTCTTTGACCTTAGCAGCAGCAACTCGATCCCTCCCCCCCCCCCCCCCCCCCCCCGGCTAGGACCCATCCTAGCTGCATTGCTCCCCCCATTGCACTCCTGCAAGTCAGCCGACTCCTGCTGACCCCGGCCACTCCCGCCTCTCCTTCGACTCCTCCCATTGTGGGACTTCCCCTCCCCCTCCATTACCCACCAGCAGGCTCTCCGCCTCCCCCTCCCATCCCAAGCGTGGGAAAAAACCCGCGCTTCCCCGCCCCGCCTCCTCCAGCGCGGGAAAAAGCCCGCGCTTTCCACCTGCCTGACCCCGCCTCCTCTGGCGCAGCTCCTTTTACAGGCCCAGTCCCCTCACCCCCGACTCGGGCCTCACCCTCCTACTGGCCATCCACCCCCTACTCCGTTTACTTGCCCCCCTCGAAGAGCCCACCCGACAGACCCAACCAAAACAGTGCCCAACCCACCCTAACCACCCACACCGAACCAAAATGAAACAAGAACAAAGAACCCCCCCTTAAAATATAACACAGCAACCACAATCCCCAACCATCCCCACGCCCGACCCCCCATTCCGACCCTCAGTTTGTGTCCAGCTTCTCGGCCTGAACAAAGGCCCATGCCTCCTCCGGGGACTCAAAATAATGGTGCCGGTCCTTGTAGGTGACCCACAGTCGCACCGGCTGCAGCATGCCAAACCTCACCCCCTTCCTGTGCAGCACCGCCTTCGCTCGATTGTACCCGGCCATCTTCTTCGCCACCTCCGCGCTCCAGTCCTGATATACTCGAACCTCCGCGTTCTCCCCACCTGCTGCTCCTCTCCTTCTTGGCCCACCTGAGCACACACGCCCGATCAGCGAACCGATGAAACCGCCAGCACCGCCCGCGGCGGCTCGTTAGCCTTGGGCCTCCTCGCCAGCACTCTATGGGCCCCCTTCCAGCTCCAGGGGCCTCTGGAAGGACCCCGCTCCCATCAGTGAGTTCAACTTGGTGACCACCATAGGCACCCACGTCCGGCCCCTCCGGGAGGCCCAGGATCCGCAGATTCTTCCGCCTCGACCGGTTCTCCATCTCCTCGAACCGTTCCTGCCATTTCTTGTGGAGCGCCTCGTGCGCCACCACTTTTCCCGGCAGGCCTAAGATCTCGTCCTCGTTGTCAGAGATCTTTTGTCGGACCTCGTGGATCTCACCCCCTGGGCCGCCTGTGTCTCCAGCAGCTGATCAATAGAAGCCTTCATCGGCTCCAGCAGGTCCGCTTTGAGCTCCCTGAAGCAGCGCTGGATAACCTCCTGCTGTTCCTGTGCCCACTGCATCCACGCTGCCTGGTCCCCGCACGCCTCCATCTTGCTCTTCTTCCCTCGCACTTTCTTTGGCTTCACCACCACTTTTCTAGTCGCCCCGCTCCTGGTCCAAGCCATACACTGTCGGGGACTGTTGCCGCGACCGGAAGTCCACTCATGTACATAATGAGATGCAGACAGGCAGTGATTGACACACAGGATAACCAATGAACACGCACGACACATAACAACCAATCACCAGACAGGACACCACAACTATAAAGCACACAGGGCATTAAGACTCTCCCTCTCGAGACAGGACACAGGTACTGGGATAGTCAGAGTGCACAAGCCAGTGAGCACTATCACCATGAGGTAGAGAGTTAGTCTGGTCAGGCCAGTAGGAGGTTCTCAGTTAGATTGATGGAGTGTCAACTCACAGCAGACTCTGCACAGCAATCAGGAAGTTCAATAAAACAGTGTTGGACCATCTCCTGTGTCAGAAGCCTGTTTCCAGTTTCACTGCATCCAGTTGCCGTCAACGTTGAACCAACTTACTGAACACATCAATAACTGAATTCAGTTAAAAGTGATTGGTTCAGAGGAACAGAACTTCTGTCCTATTGCTTTCCGAGTTCAGCCAGAAACGCAGCCAATTTCCAGAAAATGCACCTAACACACATTTGTCAGATTTAGCCCAGTGAGTAACAAGACACAGAATCCCATTCCCACCACAACACTGAGGGAGTGCCGCACTGTCCGAGGGTCAGTACTGAGGGAGTGCCGCACTGTCAGAGGGTCAGTACTGAGGGAGTGCTGCACTGTCAGAGGGTCAGTACTGAGGGAGTGCTGCACTGTCAGAGGGTCAGTACTGAGGGAGGGCCGCACTGTCAGAGGGTCAGTACTGAGGGAGTGCTGCACTGTCAGAGGGTCAGTACTGAGGGAGTGCCGCACTGTCAGAGGGTCAGTACTGAGGGAGTGCTGCACTGTCAGAGGGTCAGTACTGAGGGAGTGCTGCACTGTCAGAGGGTCAGTACTGAGGGAGGGCCGCACTGTCAGAGGGTCAGTACTGAGGGAATGCTGCACTGTCCGAGGGTCAGTACTGAGGGAGTGCCGCACTGTCAGAGGGTCAGTACTGAGGGAGCGCTGCACTGTCAGAGGGTCAGTACTGAGGGAGTGCCGCACTGTCAGAGGGTCAGTATTGAGGGAGTGCTGCACTGTCAGAGGGTCAGTACTGAGGGAGTGCCGCACTGTCAGAGGGTCAGTACTGAGGGAGTGCTGCACTGTCAGAGGGTCAGTACTGATTGAGCGCCGCACTGTCAGAGGGTCAGTACTGAGGGAGTGCTGCACTGTCAGAGGGTCAGTACTGAGCGGGTGCTGCACTGTCAGAGGGTCAGTACTGAGGGAGTGCTGCACTGTCAGAGGGTCAGTACTGAGCGGGTGCTGCACTGTCAGAGGGTCAGTACTGAGGGAGTGCCGCACTGTCAGAGGGTCTGTGCTGAGGGAGTGCTGCACTGTCAGAGGGTCAGTACTGAGCGAGTGCTGCACTGTCAGAGGGTCAGTACTGAGGGAGCGCCGCACTGTCAGAGGGTCAGTACTGAGGGAGTGCCGCACTGTCAGAGGGTCAGTACTGAGGGAGTGCCGCACTGTCAGAGGGTCAGTACTGAGGGAGTGCCGCACTATCAGAGGGTCAGTACTGAGGGAGTGCCGCACTGTCAGAGGGTCAGTACTGAGGGAGTGCCGCACTGTCAGAGGGTCAGTACTGAGGGAGTGCCGCACTGTCAGAGGGTCAGTACTGAGGGAGTGCCGCACTGTCAGAGGGTCAGTACTGAGGGAGTGCAACACTGTCAGAGGGTCAGTACTGAGTGAGTGCCGCACTGTCAGAGGGTCAGTACTGAGGGAGTGCCACACTGTTAGAGGGTCAGTACTGAGGGAGTGCCGCACTATCAGAGGGTCAGTACTGAGGGAGTGCCGCACTGTCAGAGGGTCAGTACTGAGGGAGTGCCGCACTGTCAGAGGGTCAGTACTGAGGGAGTGCCGCACTGTCAGAGGGTCAGTACTGAGGGAGTGCCGCACTGTCAGAGGGTCAGTACTGAGGGAGTGCAACACTGTCAGAGGGTCAGTACTGAGTGAGTGCCGCACTGTCAGAGGGTCAGTACTGAGGGAGTGCCGCACTGTCAGAGGGTCAGTACTGAGGGAGTGCCGCACTATCAGAGGGTCAGTACTGAGGGAGTGCCGCACTGTCAGAGGGTCAGTACTGAGGGAGTGCCGCACTGTCAGAGGGTCAGTACTGAGGGAGTGCCGCACTGTCAGAGGGTCAGTACTGAGGGAGTGCCGCACTGTCAGAGGGTCAGTACTGAGGGAGTGCAACACTGTCAGAGGGTCAGTACTGACTGAGTGCCGCACTGTCAGAGGGTCAGTACTGAGGGAGTGCCACACTGTTAGAGGGTCAGTACTGAGGGAGTGCCGCACTGTCAGAGGGTCAGTACTGAGGGAGTGCTGCACTGTCAGAGGGTCAGTACTGAGGGAGTGCCGCACTGTCAGAGGGTCAGTACTGAGGGAGTGCCGCACTGTCAGAGGGTCAGTACTGAGGGAGTGCCGCACTGTCAGAGGGTCAGTACTGAGGGAGTGCCGCACTGTCAGAGGGTCAGGACTGAGGGAGTGCTGCACTGTCAGAGGGTCAGTACTGAGGGAGTGCTGCACTGTCAGAGGGTCAGTACTGAGGGAGGGCTGCACTGTCAGAGGGTCAGTACTGAGGGAGTGCCGCACTGTCAGAGGGTCAGTACTGAGGGAGTGCTGCACTGTCAGAGGGTCAGTACTGAGGGAGTGCTGCACTGTCAGAGGGTCAGTACTGAGGGAGTGCCACACTGTCAGAGGGTCAGTACTGAGGGAGCACTGCACTGTCAGAGGGTCAGTACTGAGGGAGTGCTGCACTGTCAGAGGGTCAGTGCTGAGGGAGTGCCGCACTGTGGGAGGGTCAGTGCTGAGGGAGTGCTGCACTGTCAGAGAGTCAGTACTGAGGGAGTGCCACATTGTCAGAGGGTCAGTACTGAGGGAGTGCTGCACTGTCAGAGGGTCAGTACTGAGGGAGTGCCGCACTGTCAGAGGGTCAGTACTGAGGGAGTGCCGCACTGTCAGAGAGTCAGTACTGAGGGAGTGCCACATTGTCAGAGGGTCAGTACTGAGGGAGTGCTGCACTGTCAGAGGGTCAGTACTGAGTGTGTGCTGCACTGTCAGAGGGTCAGTACGGAGGGAGTGCCGCACTGTCAGAGGGTCAGTACTGAGGGAGTGCCGCACTGTCAGAGGGTCAGTACTGAGGGAGTGCCGCACTGTCAGAGAGTCAGTACTGAGGGAGTGCCACATTGTCAGAGGGTCAGTACTGAGGGAGTGCTGCACTGTCAGAGGGTCAGTACTGAGTGTGTGCTGCACTGTCAGAGGGTCAGTACGGAGGGAGTGCCGCACTGTCAGAGGGTCAGTACTGAGGGAGTGCTGCACTGTCAGAGGGTCAGTACTGAGGGAGTGCCGCACTGTCAGAGAGTCAGTATTGAGGGAGTGCTGCACTGTCAGAGGGTCAGTGCTGAGGGAGTGCCGCACTGTCAGGGGGTCAGTACTGAGGGAGCGCCGCACTGTGGGAGGGTCAGTACTGAGGGAGTGCTGCACTGTCAGAGAGTTAGTACTGAGGGAGTGCCACATTGTCAGAGGGTCAGTACTGAGGGAGTGCTGCACTGTCAGAGGGTCAGTACTGAGGGAGCGCCGCACTGTGGGAGGGTCAGTACTGAGGGAGCGCTGCACTGTCAGAGAGTCAGTACTGAGGGAGTGCCACATTGTCAGAGGGTCAGTACTGAGGGAGTGCTGCACTGTCAGAGGGTCAGTACTGAGGGAGTGCCGCACTGTCAGAGGGTCAGTACTGAGGGAGTGCCGCACTGTCAGAGAGTCAGTACTGAGGGAGTGCCACATTGTCAGAGGGTCAGTACTGAGGGAGTGCTGCACTGTCAGAGGGTCAGTACTGAGTGTGTGCTGCACTGTCAGAGGGTCAGTACGGAGGGAGTGCCGCACTGTCAGAGGGTCAGTACTGAGGGAGTGCCGCACTGTCAGAGGGTCAGTACTGAGGGAGTGCCGCACTGTCAGAGAGTCAGTACTGAGGGAGTGCCACATTGTCAGAGGGTCAGTACTGAGGGAGTTCTGCACTGTCAGAGGGTCAGTACTGTGTGTGTGCTGCACTGTCAGAGGGTCAGTACGGAAGGAGTGCCGCACTGTCAGAGGGTCAGTACGGAGGGAGCGCCGCACTGTCAGAGGGTCAGTACTGAGGGAGTGCTGCACTGTCAGAGGGTCAGTACTGAGTGTGTGCTGCACTGTCAGAGGGTCAGTACTGAGGGAGTGCTGCACTGTCAGAGGGTCAGTACTGAGAGAGTGCCGCACTGTCAGAGGGTCAGTACTGAGGGAGTGCTGCACTGTCAGAGGGTCAGTACTGAGGGAGTGCTGCACTGTCAGAGGGTCAGTACTGAGAGAGTGCCGCACTGTCAGAGGGTCAGTACTGAGGGAGTGTTGCACTGTCAGAGGGTCAGTACTGAGGGAGTGCTGCACTGTCAGAGGGTCAGAACTGAGGGAGTGCCGCACTGTCAGAGGGTCAGTACTGAGGGAGTGTTGCACTGTCAGAGGGTCAGTACTGAGGGAGTGCCGCACTGTCAGAGGGTCAGTACTGAGGGAGTGTCGCACTGTCAGAGGGTCAGAACTGAGGGTGTGCTGCACTGTCAGAGGGTCAGTACTGAGGGAGCGCCGCACTGTCAGAGGGTCAGTA
Organism: Scyliorhinus torazame; assembly: GCF_047496885.1. Lineage (NCBI taxonomy): Eukaryota > Metazoa > Chordata > Chondrichthyes > Carcharhiniformes > Scyliorhinidae > Scyliorhinus > Scyliorhinus torazame. Next base: position 194,766,522 of record NC_092722.1, read on the forward strand.
CTGAGGGAGTGCTGCACTGTCAGAGGGTCAGTGCTGAGGGAGTGCCGCACTGTCAGGGGGTCAGTACTGAGGGAGCGCCGCACTGTGGGAGGGTCAGTACTGAGGGAGTGCTGCACTGTCAGAGGGTCAGTACTGAGGGAGTGCGGCACTGTCAGAGGGTCAGTACTGAGGGAGTGCGGCACTGTCAGAGGGTCAGTACTGAGGGAGTGCCGCACTGTCAGAGAGTCAGTACTGAGGGAGTGCCACATTGTCAGAGGGTCAGTACTGAGGGAGTGCTGCACTGTCAGAGGGTCAGTACTGAGTGTGTGCTGCACTGTCAGAGGGTCAGTATGGAGGGAGTGCCGCACTGTCAGAGGGTCAGTACTGCGGGAGCGTCGCACTGTCAGAGGGTCAGTACTGAGGGAGTGCTGCACTGTCAGAGGGTCAGTACTGAGGGAGTGCTGCACTGTCAGAGGGTCAGTACTGAGTGTGTGCTGCACTGTCAGAGGGTCAGAACTGAGGGAGTGCCGCATTGTCAGAGGGTCAGAACTGAGGGAGTGCCGCACTGTCAGAGGGTCAGTACTGAGGGAGTGCTGCACTGTCAGAGGGTCAGTACTGAGGGAGAGCCGCACTGTCAGAGGGTCAGTACTGAGGGAGTGCTGCACTGTCAGAGGGTCAGTACTGAGAGAGTGCCGCACTGTCAGAGGGTCAGTACTGAGGGAGTGTTGCACTGTCAGAGGGTCAGTACTGAGGGAGTGCTGCACTGTCAGAGGGTCAGTACTGAGGGAGTGCTGCACTGTCAGAGGGTCAGTACTGAGAGAGTGCCGCACTGTCAGAGGGTCAGTACTGAGGGAGTGTTGCACTGTCAGAGGGTCAGTACTGAGGGAGTGCTGCACTGTCAGAGGGTCAGTACTGAGGGAGTGCCGCACTGTCAGAGGGTCAGTACTGAGGGAGTGCTGCACTGTCAGAGGGTCAGTACTGAGGGAGTGCTGCACTGTCAGAGGGTCAGTACTGAGCGGGTGCTGCACTGTCAGAGGGTCAGTACTGAGGGAGTGCCGCACTGTCAGAGGGTCTGTGCTGAGGGAGTGCTGCACTGTCAGAGGGTCAGTACTGAGCGAGTGCTGCACTGTCAGAGGGTCAGTACTGAGGGAGCGCCGCACTGTCAGAGGGTCAGTACTGAGGGAGTGCCGCACTGTCAGAGGGTCAGTACTGAGTGAGTGCCGCACTGTCAGAGGGTCAGTACTGAGGGAGTGCCGCACTATCAGAGGGTCAGTACTGAGGGAGTGCCGCACTGTCAGAGGGTCAGTACTGAGGGAGTGCCGCACTGTCAGAGGGTCAGTACTGAGGGAGTGCCGCACTGTCAGAGGGTCAGTACTGAGGGAGTGCCGCACTGTCAGAGGGTCAGTACTGAGGGAGTGCAACACTGTCAGAGGGTCAGTACTGAGTGAGTGCCGCACTGTCAGAGGGTCAGTACTGAGGGAGTGCCACACTGTTAGAGGGTCAGTACTGAGGGAGTGCCGCACTATCAGAGGGTCAGTACTGAGGGAGTGCCGCACTGTCAGAGGGTCAGTACTGAGGGAGTGCCGCACTGTCAGAGGGTCAGTACTGAGGGAGTGCCGCACTGTCAGAGGGTCAGTACTGAGGGAGTGCCGCACTGTCAGAGGGTCAGTACTGAGGGAGTGCAACACTGTCAGAGGGTCAGTACTGAGTGAGTGCCGCACTGTCAGAGGGTCAGTACTGAGGGAGTGCCGCACTGTCAGAGGGTCAGTACTGAGGGAGTGCCGCACTATCAGAGGGTCAGTACTGAGGGAGTGCCGCACTGTCAGAGGGTCAGTACTGAGGGAGTGCCGCACTGTCAGAGGGTCAGTACTGAGGGAGTGCCGCACTGTCAGAGGGTCAGTACTGAGGGAGTGCCGCACTGTCAGAGGGTCAGTACTGAGGGAGTGCAACACTGTCAGAGGGTCAGTACTGAGTGAGTGCCGCACTGTCAGAGGGTCAGTACTGAGGGAGTGCCACACTGTTAGAGGGTCCGTACTGAGGGAGTGCCGCACTGTCAGAGGGTCAGTACTGAGGGAGTGCTGCACTGTCAGAGGGTCAGTACTGAGGGAGTGCCGCACTGTCAGAGGGTCAGTACTGAGGGAGTGCCGCACTGTCAGAGGGTCAGTACTGAGGGAGTGCCGCACTGTCAGAGGGTCAGTACTGAGGGAGTGCCGCACTGTCAGAGGGTCAGGACTGAGGGAGTGCTGCACTGTCAGAGGGTCAGTACTGAGGGAGTGCTGCACTGTCAGAGGGTCAGTACTGAGGGAGCGCTGCACTGTCAGAGGGTCAGTACTGAGGGAGTGCCGCACTGTCAGAGGGTCAGTACTGAGGGAGTGCTGCACTGTCAGAGGGTCAGTACTGAGGGAGTGCTGCACTGTCAGAGGGTCAGTACTGAGGGAGTGCCGCACTGTCAGAGGGTCAGTACTGAGGGAGCACTGCACTGTCAGAGGGTCAGTACTGAGGGAGTGCTGCACTGTCAGAGGGTCAGTGCTGAGGGAGTGCCGCACTGTGGGAGGGTCAGTGCTGAGGGAGTGCTGCACTGTCAGAGAGTCAGTACTGAGGGAGTGCCACATTGTCAGAGGGTCAGTACTGAGGGAGTGCTGCACTGTCAGAGGGTCAGTACTGAGGGAGTGCCGCACTGTCAGAGGGTCAGTACTGAGGGAGTGCCGCACTGTCAGAGAGTCAGTACTGAGGGAGTGCCACATTGTCAGAGGGTCAGTACTGAGGGAGTGCTGCACTGTCAGAGGGTCAGTACTGAGTGTGTGCTGCACTGTCAGAGGGTCAGTACGGAGGGAGTGCCGCACTGTCAGAGGGTCAGTACTGAGGGAGTGCCGCACTGTCAGAGGGTCAGTACTGAGGGAGTGCCGCACTGTCAGAGAGTCAGTACTGAGGGAGTGCCACATTGTCAGAGGGTCAGTACTGAGGGAGTGCTGCACTGTCAGAGGGTCAGTACTGAGTGTGTGCTGCACTGTCAGAGGGTCAGTACGGAGGGAGTGCCGCACTGTCAGAGGGTCAGTACTGAGGGAGTGCTGCACTGTCAGAGGGTCAGTACTGAGGGAGTGCCGCACTGTCAGAGAGTCAGTATTGAGGGAGTGCTGCACTGTCAGAGGGTCAGTGCTGAGGGAGTGCCGCACTGTCAGGGGGTCAGTACTGAGGGAGCGCCGCACTGTGGGAGGGTCAGTACTGAGGGAGTGCTGCACTGTCAGAGAGTCAGTACTGAGGGAGTGCCACATTGTCAGAGGGTCAGTACTGAGGGAGTGCTGCACTGTCAGAGGGTCAGTACTGAGGGAGCGCCGCACTGTGGGAGGGTCAGTACTGAGGGAGCGCTGCACTGTCAGAGAGTCAGTACTGAGGGAGTGCCACATTGTCAGAGGGTCAGTACTGAGGGAGTGCTGCACTGTCAGAGGGTCAGTACTGAGGGAGTGCCGCACTGTCAGAGGGTCAGTACTGAGGGAGTGCCGCACTGTCAGAGAGTCAGTACTGAGGGAGTGCCACATTGTCAGAGGGTCAGTACTGAGGGAGTGCTGCACTGTCAGAGGGTCAGTACTGAGTGTGTGCTGCACTGTCAGAGGGTCAGTACGGAGGGAGTGCCGCACTGTCAGAGGGTCAGTACTGAGGGAGTGCCGCACTGTCAGAGGGTCAGTACTGAGGGAGTGCCGCACTGTCAGAGAGTCAGTACTGAGGGAGTGCCACATTGTCAGAGGGTCAGTACTGAGGGAGTTCTGCACTGTCAGAGGGTCAGTACTGTGTGTGTGCTGCACTGTCAGAGGGTCAGTACGGAAGGAGTGCCGCACTGTCAGAGGGTCAGTACGGAGGGAGCGCCGCACTGTCAGAGGGTCAGTACTGAGGGAGTGCTGCACTGTCAGAGGGTCAGTACTGAGTGTGTGCTGCACTGTCAGAGGGTCAGTACTGAGGGAGTGCTGCACTGTCAGAGGGTCAGTACTGAGAGAGTGCCGCACTGTCAGAGGGTCAGTACTGAGGGAGTGCTGCACTGTCAGAGGGTCAGTACTGAGGGAGTGCTGCACTGTCAGAGGGTCAGTACTGAGAGAGTGCCGCACTGTCAGAGGGTCAGTACTGAGGGAGTGTTGCACTGTCAGAGGGTCAGTACTGAGGGAGTGCTGCACTGTCAGAGGGTCAGAACTGAGGGAGTGCCGCACTGTCAGAGGGTCAGTACTGAGGGAGTGTTGCACTGTCAGAGGGTCAGTACTGAGGGAGTGCCGCACTGTCAGAGGGTCAGTACTGAGGGAGTGTCGCACTGTCAGAGGGTCAGAACTGAGGGTGTGCTGCACTGTCAGAGGGTCAGTACTGAGGGAGCGCCGCACTGTCAGAGGGTCAGTACTGAGGGAGTGCTGCACTGTCAGAGGGTCAGTGCTGAGGGAGTGCCGCACTGTCAGGGGGTCAGTACTGAGGGAGCGCCGCACTGTGGGAGGGTCAGTACTGAGGGAGTGCTGCACTGTCAGAGGGTCAGTACTGAGGGAGTGCGGCACTGTCAGAGGGTCAGTACTGAGGGAGTGCGGCACTGTCAGAGGGTCAGTACTGAGGGAGTGCCGCACTGTCAGAGAGTCAGTACTGAGGGAGTGCCACATTGTCAGAGGGTCAGTACTGAGGGAGTGCTGCACTGTCAGAGGGTCAGTACTGAGTGTGTGCTGCACTGTCAGAGGGTCAGTACGGAGGGAGTGCCGCACTGTCAGAGGGTCAGTACTGCGGGAGCGTCGCACTGTCAGAGGGTCAGTACTGAGGGAGTGCTGCACTGTCAGAGGGTCAGTACTGAGGGAGTGCTGCACTGTCAGAGGGTCAGTACTGAGTGTGTGCTGCACTGTCAGAGGGTCAGAACTGAGGGAGTGCCGCATTGTCAGAGGGTCAGAACTGAGGGAGTGCCGCACTGTCAGAGGGTCAGTACTGAGGGAGTGCTGCACTGTCAGAGGGTCAGTACTGAGGGAGAGCCGCACTGTCAGAGGGTCAGTACTGAGGGAGTGCTGCACTGTCAGAGGGTCAGTACTGAGAGAGTGCCGCACTGTCAGAGGGTCAGTACTGAGGGAGTGTTGCACTGTCAGAGGGTCAGTACTGAGGGAGTGCTGCACTGTCAGAGGGTCAGTACTGAGGGAGTGCTGCACTGTCAGAGGGTCAGTACTGAGAGAGTGCCGCACTGTCAGAGGGTCAGTACTGAGGGAGTGTTGCACTGTCAGAGGGTCAGTACTGAGGGAGTGCTGCACTGTCAGAGGGTCAGTACTGAGGGAGTGCCGCACTGTCAGAGGGTCAGTACTGAGGGAGTGTTGCACTGTCAGAGGGTCAGTACTGAGGGAGTGCCGCACTGTCAGAGGGTCAGTACTGAGGGAGTGTCGCACTGTCAGAGGGTCAGAACTGAGGGTGTGCTGCACTGTCAGAGCGTCAGTACTGAGGGAGCGCCGCACTGTCAGAGGGTCAGTACTGAGGGAGTGCTGCATTGTCAGAGGGTCAGTACTGAGAGAGTGCCGCACTGTCAGAGGGTCAGTACTGAGGGAGTGTTGCACTGTCAGAGGGTCAGTACTGAGGGAGTGCTGCACTGTCAGAGGGTCAGTACTGAGGGAGTGCCGCACTGTCAGAGGGTCAGTACTGAGGGAGTGTTGCACTGTCAGAGGGTCAGTACTGAGGGAGTGTCGCACTGTCAGAGGGTCAGTCCTGAGGGTGTGCCGCACTGTCAGAGGGTCAGTACTGAGGGAGTGTTGCACTGTCAGAGGGTCAGTACTGAGGGAGTGTCGCACTGTCAGAGGGTCAGTACTGAGGGTGTGCCGCACTGTCAGAGGGTCAGTACTGAGGGAGTGCTGCACTGTCAGAGGGTCAGTACTGAGGGAGTGTCGCACTGTCAGAGGGTCAGTACTGAGGGTGTGCTGCACTGTCAGAGGGTCAGTACTGAGGGAGCGCCGCACTGTCAGAGGGTCAGTATTGGGGGAGTGCCACATTGTCAGAGGGTCAGTACTGAGGGAGTGCTGCACTGTCAGAGGGTCAGTACTGAGAGAGTGCTGCACTGTCAGAGGGTCAGTACTGAGGGAGTGCCGCACTGTCAGAGGGTCAGTACTGAGGGAGTGTTGCACTGTCAGAGGGTCAGTACTGAGGGAGCGGCGCACTGTCAGGGGTCAGTACTGAGGAAGTGCCGCAATGTCAGAGTGTCAGTACTGAGGGAGTGCTGCACTGTCAGAGGGTCAGTACTGAGGGAGTGCTGCACTGTCTGGGGTCAGTACTGAGGGAGTGCTGCACTGTCAGAGGGTCAGTACTGAGGGAGTGCCACACTGTCAGAGGGTCAGTACTGAGGGAGTGCCACACTGTCAGAGGGTCAGTACTGAGGGAGTGCTGCACTGTCAGAGGGTCAGTACTGAGGGAGTGTTGCACTGTCAGAGGGTCAGTACTGAGGGAGTGCTGCACTGTCAGAGGGTCAGTACTGAGGGAGTGCCGCACTGTCAGAGGGTCAGTACTGAGGGAGTGTTGCACTGTCAGAGGGTCAGTACTGAGGGAGTGTCGCACTGTCAGAGGGTCAGTACTGAGGGTGTGCCGCACTGTCAGAGGGTCAGTACTGAGGGAGTGTTGCACTGTCAGAGGGTCAGTACTGAGGGAGTGTCGCACTGTCAGAGGGTCAGTACTGAGGGTGTGCCGCACTGTCAGAGGGTCAGTACTGAGGGAGTGCTGCACTGTCAGAGGGTCAGTACTGAGGGAGTGTCGCACTGTCAGAGGGTCAGTACTGAGGGTGTGCTGCACTGTCAGAGGGTCAGTACTGAGGGAGCGCCGCACTGTCAGAGGGTCAGTATTGGGGGAGTGCCACATTGTCAGAGGGTCAGTACTGAGGGAGTGCTGCACTGTCAGAGGGTCAGTACTGAGAGAGTGCTGCACTGTCAGAGGGTCAGTACTGAGGGAGTGCCGCACTGTCAGAGGGTCAGTACTGAGGGAGTGTTGCACTGTCAGAGGGTCAGTACTGAGGGAGCGGCGCACTGTCAGGGGTCAGTACTGAGGAAGTGCCGCAATGTCAGAGTGTCAGTACTGAGGGAGTGCTGCACTGTCAGAGGGTCAGTACTGAGGGAGTGCTGCACTGTCTGGGGTCAGTACTGAGGGAGTGCTGCACTGTCAGAGGGTCAGTACTGAGGGAGTGCCACACTGTCAGAGGGTCAGTACTGAGGGAGTGCCACACTGTCAGAGGGTCAGTACTGAGGGAGTGCTGCACTGTCAGAGGGTCAGTACTGAGGGAGTGCTGCACTGTCAGAGGGTCAGTACTGAGGGAGTGCCGCACTGTCAGAGGGTCAGTACTGAGGGAGTGCTGCACTGTCAGAGGGTCAGTACTGAGGGAGTGCTGCACTGTCAGAGGGTCAGTACTGAGAGAGTGCCGCACTGTCAGAGGGTCAGTACTGAGGGAGTGCTGCACTGTCAGAGGGTCAGTACTGAGGGAGTGCTGCACTGTCAGAGGGTCAGTACTGAGAGAGTGCCGCACTGTCAGAGGGTCAGTACTGAGGGAGTGCCGCACTGTCAGAGGGTCAGTACTGAGGGAGTGCTGCACTGTCAGAGGGTCAGTACTGAGGGAGTGCTGCACTGTCAGAGGGTCAGTACTGAGAGAGTGCCGCACTGTCAGAGGGTCAGTACTGAGAGAGTGCCGCACTGTCAGAGGGTCAGTACTGAGCGGGTGCTGCACTGTCAGAGGGTCAGTACTGAGGGAGTGCTGCACTGTCAGAGGGTCAGTACTGAGGGAGTGCTGCACTGTCAGAGGGTCAGTACTGAGGGAGTGCTGCACTGTCAGAGGGTCAGTACTGAGGGAGTGCTGCACTGTCAGAGGGTCAGTACTGAGAGAGTGCCACACTGTCAGAGGGTCAGTACGGAGGGAGTGCCGCACTGTCAGAGGGTCAGTGCTGAGGGAGTGCCGCACTGTCAGAGGGTCAGTACGGAGGGAGTGCCGCACTGTCAGAGGGTCAGTACGGAGGGAGTGCCGCACTGTCAGAGGGTCAGTACAGAGGGAGTGCCGCACTGTCAGAGGGTCAGTACTGAGGGAGTGCTGCACTGTCAGAGGGTCAGTACTGAGGGAGTGCCGCACTGTCAGAGGGTCAGTACTGAGGGAGTGCTGCACTGTCAGAGGGTCAGTACTGAGGGAGTGCCGCACTGTCAGAGGGTCAGTACTGAGGGATTGCTGCACTGTCAGAGGGTCAGTACTGAGGGAGTGCCGCACTGTCAGAGGGTCAGTACGGAGGGAGTGCCGCACTGTCAGAGGGTCAGTACGGAGGGAGTGTTGCACTGTCAGAGGGTCAGTACTGAGGGAGCGGCGCACTGTCAGGGGTCAGTACTGAGGAAGTGCCGCAATGTCAGAGTGTCAGTACTGAGGGAGTGCTGCACTGTCAGAGGGTCAGTACTGAGGGAGTGCTGCACTGTCTGGGGTCAGTACTGAGGGAGTGCTGCACTGTCAGAGGGTCAGTACTGAGGGAGTGCCACACTGTCAGAGGGTCAGTACTGAGGGAGTGCCACACTGTCAGAGGGTCAGTACTGAGGGAGTGCTGCACTGTCAGAGGGTCAGTACTGAGGGAGTGCTGCACTGTCAGAGGGTCAGTACTGAGGGAGTGCCACACTGTCAGAGGGTCAGTACTGAGGGAGTGCTGCACTGTCAGAGGGTCAGTACTGAGGGAGTGCTGCACTGTCAGGTGGTCAGTACTGTGGGAGTGCTGCACTGTCAGAGGGCCAGTACTGACGGAGTGCTGCACTGTCAGGTGGTCAGTACTGAGGGAGTGCTGCACTGTCAGAGGGTTAGTACTGAGGGAGCGCCGCACTGTCAGAGGGTCAGTACTGAGGGAGTGCTGCACTGTCAGAGGGCCAGTACTGAGGGAGCGCTGCACTGTCAGAGGGTCAGTACTGAGGGAGCGCTGCACTGTCAGAGGGTCAGTACTGAGGGAGTGCTGCACTGTCAGAGGGTCAGTATTGAGGGAGTGCCGCACTGTCAGAGGGTCAGTACTAAGGGAGTGCCGCACTGTCAGAGGGCCAGTACTGAGGGAGCGCTGCACTGTCAGAGGGTCAGTACTGAGGGAGTGCTGCACTGTCAGAGGGCCAGTACTGAGGGAGCGCTGCACTGTCAGAGGATCAGTACTGACGGAGTGCCGCACTGTCAGAGGGTCAGTACTGAGGGAGTGCTGCACTGTCAGAGGGTCAGGACTGAGGGAATGCTGCACTGTCTGAGGGTCAGTACAGAGGGAGTGCCACACTGTCAGAGGGTCAGTACTGAGGGAGCGCTGCACTGTCAGAGGGTCAGTACTGAGGGAGTGCCGCACTGTTAGAGGGTCAGTACGGAGGCAGTGCCGCACTGTCTGAGGGTCAGTACGGAGGGAGTGCTGCACTATCAGAGGGTCAGTACGGAGGGAGTGCCGCACTGTCAGAGGGTCAGTACGGAGGGAGTGCCGCACTGTCAGAGGGTCAGTACGGAGGGAGTGCCGCACTGTCAGAGGGTCAGTACGGAGGGAGTGCCGCACTGTCAGAGGGTCAGTACTGAGGGAGTGCCGCATTGTCAGAGGGTCAGTACTGAGGGAGTGCCGCACTGTCAGAGGGTCAGTACGGAGGGAGTGCCGCACTGTCAGAGGGTCAGTACTGAGGGAGTGCCGCATTGTCAGAGGGTCAGTACTGAGGGAGTGCCGCACTGTCAGAGGGTCAGTACGGAAGGAGTGCCGCATTGTCAGAGGTTCAGTACTGAGGGAGTGCCGCACTGTCAGAGGGCCAGTACTGAGGGAGTGCCGCATTGTCAGAGGGTCAGTACGGAGGGAGTGCCGCACTGTCAGAGGGTCAGTACTGAGGGAGTGCCGCACTGTCAGAGGGTCAGTACTGAGGGAGTGCTGCACTGTCAGAGGGTCAGTACTGAGGGAGTGCTGCACTGTCAGAGGGTCAGTACTGAGAGAGTGCCGCACTGTCAGAGGGTCAGTACTGAGGGAGTGCTGCACTGTCAGATGGTCAGTACTGAGGGAGTGCCACACTGTCAGAGGGTCAGTACTGAGCGGGTGCTGCACTGTCAGAGGGTCAGTACTGAGGGAGTGCTGCACTGTCAGAGGGTCAGTACTGAGGGAGTGCTGCACTGTCAGAGGGTCAGTACTGAGGGAGTGCTGCACTGTCAGAGGGTCAGTACTGAGGGAGTGCTGCACTGTCAGAGGGTCAGTACTGAGAGAGTGCCGCACTGTCAGAGGGTCAGTACTGAGGGAGTGCCGCACTGTCAGAGGGTCTGTACTGAGAGAGTGTCGCACTGTCAGAGGGTCAGTACTGAGGGAGTGTCGCACTGTTAGAGGGTCAGTACTGAGGGAGTGCTGCACTGTCAGAGGGTCAGTACTGAGAGAGTGTCGCACTGTCAGAGGGTCAGTACTGAGGGAGTGCTACACTGTCAGAGGGTCAGTACTGAGGGAGTGCCGCACTGTCAGAGGGTCAGTACTGAGGGAGTGCCGCACTGTCAGAGGGTCAGTACTGAGGGAGTGCCGCACTGTCAGAGGGTCAGTACTGAGGGAGTGTCGCACTGTCAGAGGGTCAGTACTGAGGGAGTGCAGCACTGTCAGAGGGTCAGTACTGAGAGAGTGCCGCACTGTCAGAGGGTCAGTACTGAGGGAGTGCCGCACTGTCAGAGGGTCAGTACTGAGGGAGTGCCGCACTGTCAGAGGGTCAGTACTGAGGGAGTGCCGCACTGTCAGAGGGTCAGTACTGAGGGAGTGCCGCACTGTCAGAGCGTCAGTACTGAGGGAATGCTGCACTGTCCGAGGGTCAGTACTGAGGGAGTGCCGCACTGTCAGAGGGTCAGTACTGAGGGAGTGCCGCACTGTCAGAGGGTCAGTACTGAGCGAGTGCTGCACTGTCAGAGGGTCAGTACTGAGGGAGTGCCGCACTGTCAGAGGGTCAGTACTGAGGGAGCGCCGCACTGTCAGAGGGTCAGTACTGAGCGGGTGCTGCACTGTCAGAGGGTCAGTACTGAGGGAGTGCCGCACTGTCAGAGGGTCAGTACTGAGGGAGTGCTGCACTGTCAGAGGGTCAGTACTGAGCGAGTGCTGCACTGTCAGAGGGTCAGTACTGAGGGAGCGCCGCACTGTCAGAGGGTCAGTACGGAGGGAGTGCCGCACTGTCAGAGGGTCAGTACGGAGGGAGTGTTGCACTGTCAGAGGGTCAGTACTGAGGGAGCGGCGCACTGTCAGGGGTCAGTACTGAGGAAGTGCCGCAATGTCAGAGTGTCAGTACTGAGGGAGTGCTGCACTGTCAGAGGGTCAGTACTGAGGGAGTGCTGCACTGTCTGGGGTCAGTACTGAGGGAGTGCTGCACTGTCAGAGGGTCAGTACTGAGGGAGTGCCACACTGTCAGAGGGTCAGTACTGAGGGAGTGCCACACTGTCAGAGGGTCAGTACTGAGGGAGTGCTGCACTGTCAGAGGGTCAGTACTGAGGGAGTGCTGCACTGTCAGAGGGTCAGTACTGAGGGAGTGCCACACTGTCAGAGGGTCAGTACTGAGGGAGTGCTGCACTGTCAGAGGGTCAGTACTGAGGGAGTGCTGCACTGTCAGGTGGTCAGTACTGAGGGAGTGCTGCACTGTCAGAGGGCCAGTACTGACGGAGTGCTGCACTGTCAGGTGGTCAGTACTGAGGGAGTGCTGCACTGTCAGAGGGTTAGTACTGAGGGAGCGCCGCACTGTCAGAGGGTCAGTACTGAGGGAGTGCTGCACTGTCAGAGGGCCAGTACTGAGGGAGCGCTGCACTGTCAGAGGGTCAGTACTGAGGGAGCGCTGCACTGTCAGAGGGTCAGTACTGAGGGAGTGCTGCACTGTCAGAGGGTCAGTATTGAGGGAGTGCCGCACTGTCAGAGGGTCAGTACTAAGGGAGTGCCGCACTGTCAGAGGGCCAGTACTGAGGGAGCGCTGCACTGTCAGAGGGTCAGTACTGAGGGAGTGCTGCACTGTCAGAGGGCCAGTACTGAGGGAGCGCTGCACTGTCAGAGGGTCAGTACTGACGGAGTGCCGCACTGTCAGAGGGTCAGTACTGAGGGAGTGCTGCACTGTCAGAGGGTCAGGACTGAGGGAATGCTGCACTGTCTGAGGGTCAGTACAGAGGGAGTGCCACACTGTCAGAGGGTCAGTACTGAGGGAGCGCTGCACTGTCAGAGGGTCAGTACTGAGGGAGTGCCGCACTGTTAGAGGGTCAGTACGGAGGCAGTGCCGCACTGTCTGAGGGTCAGTACGGAGGGAGTGCTGCACTATCAGAGGGTCAGTACGGAGGGAGTGCCGCACTGTCAGAGGGTCAGTACGGAGGGAGTGCCGCACTGTCAGAGGGTCAGTACGGAGGGAGTGCCGCACTGTCAGAGGGTCAGTACGGAGGGAGTGCCGCACTGTCAGAGGGTCAGTACTGAGGGAGTGCCGCATTGTCAGAGGGTCAGTACTGAGGGAGTGCCGCACTGTCAGAGGGTCAGTACGGAGGGAGTGCCGCACTGTCAGAGGGTCAGTACTGAGGGAGTGCCGCATTGTCAGAGGGTCAGTACTGAGGGAGTGCCGCACTGTCAGAGGGTCAGTACGGAAGGAGTGCCGCATTGTCAGAGGTTCAGTACTGAGGGAGTGCTGCACTGTCAGAGGGTCAGTACTGAGGGAGTGCCGCACTGTCAGAGGGCCAGTACTGAGGGAGTGCCGCATTGTCAGAGGGTCAGTACGGAGGGAGTGCCGCACTGTCAGAGGGTCAGTACTGAGGGAGTGCCGCACTGTCAGAGGGTCAGTACTGAGGGAGTGCTGCACTGTCAGAGGGTCAGTACTGAGGGAGTGCTGCACTGTCAGAGGGTCAGTACTGAGAGAGTGCCGCACTGTCAGAGGGTCAGTACTGAGGGAGTGCTGCACTGTCAGAGGGTCAGTACTGAGGGAGTGCCACACTGTCAGAGGGTCAGTACTGAGCGGGTGCTGCACTGTCAGAGGGTCAGTACTGAGGGAGTGCTGCACTGTCAGAGGGTCAGTACTGAGGGAGTGCTGCACTGTCAGAGGGTCAGTACTGAGGGAGTGCTGCACTGTCAGAGGGTCAGTACTGAGGGAGTGCTGCACTGTCAGAGGGTCAGTACTGAGAGAGTGCCGCACTGTCAGAGGGTCAGTACTGAGGGAGTGCCGCACTGTCAGAGGGTCTGTACTGAGAGAGTGTCGCACTGTCAGAGGGTCAGTACTGAGGGAGTGTCGCACTGTCAGAGGGTCAGTACTGAGGGAGTGCTGCACTGTCAGAGGGTCAGTACTGAGAGAGTGTCGCACTGTCAGAGGGTCAGTACTGAGGGAGTGCTACACTGTCAGAGGGTCAGTACTGAGGGAGTGCCGCACTGTCAGAGGGTCAGTACTGAGGGAGTGCCGCACTGTCAGAGGGTCAGTACTGAGGGAGTGCCGCACTGTCAGAGGGTCAGTACTGAGGGAGTGTCGCACTGTCAGAGGGTCAGTACTGAGGGAGTGCAGCACTGTCAGAGGGTCAGTACTGAGAGAGTGCCGCACTGTCAGAGGGTCAGTACTGAGGGAGTGCCGCACTGTCAGAGGGTCAGTACTGAGGGAGTGCCGCACTGTCAGAGGGTCAGTACTGAGGGAGTGCCGCACTGTCAGAGGGTCAGTACTGAGGGAGTGCCGCACTGTCAGAGCGTCAGTACTGAGGGAATGCTGCACTGTCCGAGGGTCAGTACTGAGGGAGTGCCGCACTGTCAGAGGGTCAGTACTGAGGGAGTGCCGCACTGTCAGAGGGTCAGTACTGAGCGAGTGCTGCACTGTCAGAGGGTCAGTACTGAGGGAGTGCCGCACTGTCAGAGGGTCAGTACTGAGGGAGCGCCGCACTGTCAGAGGGTCAGTACTGAGCGGGTGCTGCACTGTCAGAGGGTCAGTACTGAGGGAGTGCCGCACTGTCAGAGGGTCAGTACTGAGGGAGTGCTGCACTGTCAGAGGGTCAGTACTGAGCGAGTGCTGCACTGTCAGAGGGTCAGTACTGAGGGAGCGCCGCACTGTCAGAGGGTCAGTACTGAAGGAGTGTCGCACTGTCAGAGGGTCAGTACTGAGGGAGTGTCGCACTGTCAGAGGGTCAGTACTGAGGGAGTGCCGCACTGTCAGAGGGTCAGCACTGAGCGGGTGCTGCACTGTCAGAGGGTCAGTACTGAGGGAGTGCCGCACTGTCAGAGGGTCAGTACTGAGGGAGTGCTGCACTGTCAGAGGGTCAGTACTGTGCGAGTGCTGCACTGTCAGAGGGTCAGTACTGAGGGAGCGCCGCACTGTCAGAGGGTCAGTACTGAGGGAGTGCCGCACTGTCAGAGGGTCAGTACTGAGGGAGTGCCGCACTGTCAGAGGGTCAGTACTGAGGGAGTGCCGCACTGTCAGAGGGTCAGTACTGAGGGAGTGCCGCACTGTCAGAGGGTCAGTACTGAGGGAGTGCCGCACTGTCAGAGGGTCAGTACTGAGGGAGTGCAACACTGTCAGAGGGTCAGTACTGAGTGAGTGCCGCACTGTCAGAGGGTCAGTACTGAGGGAGTGCCACACTGTTAGAGGGTCAGTACTGAGGGAGTGCCGCACTGTCAGAGGGTCAGTACTGAGGGAGTGCTGCACTGTCAGAGGGTCAGTACTGAGGGAGTGCCGCACTGTCAGAGGGTCAGTACTGAGAGAGTGCCGCACTGTCAGAGGGTCAGTACTGAGGGAGTGCCGCACTGTCAGAGGGGCAGTACTGAGGGAGTGCCGCACTGTCAGAGGGTCAGGACTGAGGGAGTGCTGCACTGTCAGAGGGTCAGTACTGAGGGAGTGCTGCACTGTCAGAGGGTCAGTACTGAGGGAGCGCTGCACTGTCAGAGGGTCAGTACTGAGGGAGTGCCGCACTGTCAGAGGGTCAGTACTGAGGGAGTGCTGCACTGTCAGAGGGTCAGTACTGAGGGAGTGCTGCACTGTCAGAGGGTCAGTACTGAGGGAGTGCCGCACTGTCAGAGGGTCAGTACTGAGGGAGCGCTGCACTGTCAGAGGGTCAGTACTGAGGGAGTGCTGCACTGTCAGAGGGTCAGTGCTGAGGGAGTGCCGCACTGTCAGGGGGTCAGTACTGAGGGAGCGCCGCACTGTGGGAGGGTCAGTGCTGAGGGAGTGCTGCACTGTCAGAGAGTCAGTACTGAGGGAGTGCCACATTGTCAGAGGGTCAGTACTGAGGGAGTGCTGCACTGTCAGAGGGTCAGTACTGAGGGAGTGCCGCACTGTCAGAGGGTCAGTACTGAGGGAGTGCTGCACTGTCAGAGGGTCAGTACTGAGTGTGTGCTGCACTGTCAGAGGGTCAGTACGGAGGGAGTGCCGCACTGTCAGAGGGTCAGTACTGAGGGAGTGCCGCACTGTCAGAGGGTCAGTACTGAGGGAGTGCGGCACTGTCAGAGGGTCAGTACGGAGGGAGTGCGACACTGTCAGAGGGTCAGTACTGAGGGTCTGCCGCACTGTCAGAGAGTCAGTACTGAGGGAGTGCCACATTGTCAGAGGGTCAGTACTGAGGGAGTGCTGCACTGTCAGAGGGTCAGTACTGAGTGTGTGCTGCACTGTCAGAGGGTCAGTACGGAGGGAGTGCCGCACTGTCAGAGGGTCAGTACTGAGGGAGCGCCGCACTGTCAGAGGGTCAGTACTGAGGGAGTGCTGCACTGTCAGAGGGTCAGTACTGAGGGAGTGCTGCACTGTCAGAGGGTCAGTACTGAGTGTGTGCTGCACTGTCAGTGGGTCAGAACTGAGGGAGTGCCGCATTGTCAGAGGGTCAGAACTGAGGGAGTGCCGCACTGTCAGAGGGTCAGTACTGAGGGAGTGCTGCACTGTCAGAGGGTCAGTACTGAGGGAGAGCTGCACTGTCAGAGGGTCAGTACTGAGGGAGTGCTGCACTGTCAGGGGGTCAGTACTGAGAGAGTGCCGCACTGTCAGAGGGTCAGTACTGAGGGAGTGTTGCACTGTCAGAGGGTCAGTACTGAGGGAGTGCTGCACTGTCAGAGGGTCAGTACTGAGGGAGTGCTGCACTGTCAGAGGGTCAGTACTGAGAGAGTGCCGCACTGTCAGAGGGTCAGTACTGAGGGAGTGTTGCACTGTCAGAGGGTCAGTACTGAGGGAGTGCTGCACTGTCAGAGGGTCAGTACTGAGGGAGTGCCGCACTGTCAGAGGGTCAGTACTGAGGGAGTGTTGCACTGTCAGAGGGTCAGTACTGAGGGAGTGCCGCACTGTCAGAGGGTCAGTACTGAGGGAGTGTCGCACTGTCAGAGGGTCAGAACTGAGGGTGTGCTGCACTGTCAGAGGGTCAGTACTGAGGGAGTGCTGCACTGTCAGAGGGTCAGTACTGAGCGAGTGCTGCACTGTCAGGGGGTCAGTACTGAGAGAGTGCCGCACTGTCAGAGGGTCAGTACTGAGGGAGTGTTGCACTGTCAGAGGGTCAGTACTGAGGGAGTGCCGCACTGTCAGAGGGTCAGTACTGAGGGAGTGCCGCACTGTCAGAGGGTCAGTACTGAGGGAGTGTTGCACTGTCAGAGGGTCAGTACTGAGGGAGTGCCGCACTGTCAGAGGGTCAGTACTGAGCGGGTGCTGCACTGTCAGAGGGTCAGTACTGAGGGAGTGCCGCACTGTCAGAGGGTCAGTACTGAGGGAGTGCTGCACTGTCAGAGGGTCAGTACTGAGCGAGTGCTGCACTGTCAGAGGGTCAGTACTGAGGGAGCGCCGCACTGTCAGAGGGTCAGTACTGAGGGAGTGTCGCACTGTCAGAGGGTCAGTACTGAGGGAGTGTCGCACTGTCAGAGGGTCAGTACTGAGGGAGTGCCGCACTGTCAGAGGGTCAGCACTGAGCGGGTGCTGCACTGTCAGAGGGTCAGTACTGAGGGAGTGCCGCACTGTCAGAGGGTCAGTACTGAGGGAGTGCTGCACTGTCAGAGGGTCAGTACTGTGCGAGTGCTGCACTGTCAGAGGGTCAGTACTGAGGGAGCGCCGCACTGTCAGAGGGTCAGTACTGAGGGAGTGCCGCACTGTCAGAGGGTCAGTACTGAGGGAGTGCCGCACTGTCAGAGGGTCAGTACTGAGGGAGTGCCGCACTGTCAGAGGGTCAGTACTGAGGGAGTGCCGCACTGTCAGAGGGTCAGTACTGAGGGAGTGCCGCACTGTCAGAGGGTCAGTACTGAGGGAGTGCAACACTGTCAGAGGGTCAGTACTGAGTGAGTGCCGCACTGTCAGAGGGTCAGTACTGAGGGAGTGCCACACTGTTAGAGGGTCAGTACTGAGGGAGTGCCGCACTGTCAGAGGGTCAGTACTGAGGGAGTGCTGCACTGTCAGAGGGTCAGTACTGAGGGAGTGCCGCACTGTCAGAGGGTCAGTACTGAGAGAGTGCCGCACTGTCAGAGGGTCAGTACTGAGGGAGTGCCGCACTGTCAGAGGGGCAGTACTGAGGGAGTGCCGCACTGTCAGAGGGTCAGGACTGAGGGAGTGCTGCACTGTCAGAGGGTCAGTACTGAGGGAGTGCTGCACTGTCAGAGGGTCAGTACTGAGGGAGCGCTGCACTGTCAGAGGGTCAGTACTGAGGGAGTGCTGCACTGTCAGAGGGTCAGTACTGAGGGAGTGCCGCACTGTCAGAGGGTCAGTACTGAGGGAGCGCTGCACTGTCAGAGGGTCAGTACTGAGGGAGTGCTGCACTGTCAGAGGGTCAGTGCTGAGGGAGTGCTGCACTGTCAGAGAGTCAGTACTGAGGGAGTGCCACATTGTCAGAGGGTCAGTACTGAGGGAGTGCTGCACTGTCAGAGGGTCAGTACTGAGGGAGTGCCGCACTGTCAGAGGGTCAGTACTGAGGGAGTGCTGCACTGTCAGAGGGTCAGTACTGAGTGTGTGCTGCACTGTCAGAGGGTCAGTACGGAGGGAGTGCCGCACTGTCAGAGGGTCAGTACTGAGGGAGTGCCGCACTGTCAGAGGGTCAGTACTGAGGGAGTGCGGCACTGTCAGAGGGTCAGTACGGAGGGAGTGCGACACTGTCAGAGGGTCAGTACTGAGGGTCTGCCGCACTGTCAGAGAGTCAGTACTGAGGGAGTGCCACATTGTCAGAGGGTCAGTACTGAGGGAGTGCTGCACTGTCAGAGGGTCAGTACTGAGTGTGTGCTGCACTGTCAGAGGGTCAGTACGGAGGGAGTGCCGCACTGTCAGAGGGTCAGTACTGAGGGAGCGCCGCACTGTCAGAGGGTCAGTACTGAGGGAGTGCTGCACTGTCAGAGGGTCAGTACTGAGGGAGTGCTGCACTGTCAGAGGGTCAGTACTGAGTGTGTGCTGCACTGTCAGTGGGTCAGAACTGAGGGAGTGCCGCATTGTCAGAGGGTCAGAACTGACGGAGTGCCGCACTGTCAGAGGGTCAGTACTGAGGGAGTGCTGCACTGTCAGAGGGTCAGTACTGAGGGAGAGCTGCACTGTCAGAGGGTCAGTACTGAGGGAGTGCTGCACTGTCAGAGGGTCAGTACTGAGAGAGTGCCGCACTGTCAGAGGGTCAGTACTGAGGGAGTGTTGCACTGTCAGAGGGTCAGTACTGAGGGAGTGCTGCACTGTCAGAGGGTCAGTACTGAGGGAGTGCTGCACTGTCAGAGGGTCAGTACTGAGAGAGTGCCGCACTGTCAGAGGGTCAGTACTGAGGGAGTGTTGCACTGTCAGAGGGTCAGTACTGAGGGAGTGCTGCACTGTCAGAGGGTCAGTACTGAGGGAGTGCCGCACTGTCAGAGGGTCAGTACTGAGGGAGTGTTGCACTGTCAGAGGGTCAGTACTGAGGGAGTGCCGCACTGTCAGAGGGTCAGTACTGAGGGAGTGTCGCACTGTCAGAGGGTCAGAACTGAGGGTGTGCTGCACTGTCAGAGGGTCAGTACTGAGGGAGTGCTGCATTGTCAGAGGGTCAGTACTGAGAGAGTGCCGCACTGTCAGAGGGTCAGTACTGAGGGAGTGTTGCACTGTCAGAGGGTCAGTACTGAGGGAGTGCTGCACTGTCAGAGGGTCAGTACTGAGGGAGTGCCGCACTGTCAGAGGGTCAGTACTGAGGGAGTGTTGCACTGTCAGAGGGTCAGTACTGAGGGAGTGTCGCACTGTCAGAGTGTCAGTACTGAGGGTGTGCCGCACTGTCAGAGGGTCAGTACTGAGGGAGTGTTGCACTGTCAGAGGGTCAGTACTGAGGGAGTGTCGCACTGTCAGAGGGTCAGTACTGAGGGTGTGCCGCACTGTCAGAGGGTCAGTACTGAGGGAGTGCTGCACTGTCAGAGGGTCAGTACTGAGGGAGTGCTGCACTGTCTGGGGTCAGTACTGAGGGAGTGCTGCACTGTCAGAGGGTCAGTACTGAGGGAGTGCCACACTGTCAGAGGGTCAGTACTGAGGGAGTGCCACACTGTCAGAGGGTCAGTACTGAGGGAGTGCTGCACTGTCAGAGGGTCAGTACTGAGGGAGTGCTGCACTGTCAGAGGGTCAGTACTGAGGGAGTGCCACACTGTCAGAGGGTCAGTACTGAGGGAGTGCTGCACTGTCAGAGGGTCAGTACTGAGGGAGTGCTGCACTGTCAGGTGGTCAGTACTGAGGGAGTGCTGCACTGTCAGAGGGCCAGTACTGACGGAGTGCTGCACTGTCAGGTGGTCAGTACTGAGGGAGTGCTGCACTGTCAGAGGGTTAGTACTGAGGGAGCGCCGCACTGTCAGAGGGTCAGTACTGAGGGAGTGCTGCACTGTCAGAGGGCCAGTACTGAGGGAGCGCTGCACTGTCAGAGGGTCAGTACTGAGGGAGCGCTGCACTGTCAGAGGGTCAGTACTGAGGGAGTGCTGCACTGTCAGAGGGTCAGTACTGAGGGAGTGCCGCACTGTCAGAGGGTCAGTACTGAGGGAGTGCCACACTGTTAGAGGGTCAGTACTGAGGGAGTGCCGCACTGTCAGAGGGTCAGTACTGAGGGAGTGCTGCACTGTCAGAGGGTCAGTACTGAGGGAGTGCCGCACTGTCAGAGGGTCAGTACTGAGAGAGTGCCGCACTGTCAGAGGGTCAGTACTGAGGGAGTGCCGCACTGTCAGAGGGGCAGTACTGAGGGAGTGCCGCACTGTCAGAGGGTCAGGACTGAGGGAGTGCTGCACTGTCAGAGGGTCAGTACTGAGGGAGTGCTGCACTGTCAGAGGGTCAGTACTGAGGGAGCGCTGCACTGTCAGAGGGTCAGTACTGAGGGAGTGCTGCACTGTCAGAGGGTCAGTACTGAGGGAGTGCCGCACTGTCAGAGGGTCAGTACTGAGGGAGCGCTGCACTGTCAGAGGGTCAGTACTGAGGGAGTGCTGCACTGTCAGAGGGTCAGTGCTGAGGGAGTGCTGCACTGTCAGAGAGTCAGTACTGAGGGAGTGCCACATTGTCAGAGGGTCAGTACTGAGGGAGTGCTGCACTGTCAGAGGGTTAGTACTGAGGGAGTGCCGCACTGTCAGAGGGTCAGTACTGAGGGAGTGCTGCACTGTCAGAGGGTCAGTACTGAGTGTGTGCTGCACTGTCAGAGGGTCAGTACGGAGGGAGTGCCGCACTGTCAGAGGGTCAGTACTGAGGGAGTGCCGCACTGTCAGAGGGTCAGTACTGAGGGAGTGCGGCACTGTCAGAGGGTCAGTACGGAGGGAGTGCGACACTGTCAGAGGGTCAGTACTGAGGGTCTGCCGCACTGTCAGAGAGTCAGTACTGAGGGAGTGCCACATTGTCAGAGGGTCAGTACTGAGGGAGTGCTGCACTGTCAGAGGGTCAGTACTGAGTGTGTGCTGCACTGTCAGAGGGTCAGTACGGAGGGAGTGCCGCACTGTCAGAGGGTCAGTACTGAGGGAGCGCCGCACTGTCAGAGGGTCAGTACTGAGGGAGTGCTGCACTGTCAGAGGGTCAGTACTGAGGGAGTGCTGCACTGTCAGAGGGTCAGTACTGAGTGTGTGCTGCACTGTCAGTGGGTCAGAACTGAGGGAGTGCCGCATTGTCAGAGGGTCAGAACTGAGGGAGTGCCGCACTGTCAGAGGGTCAGTACTGAGGGAGTGCTGCACTGTCAGAGGGTCAGTACTGAGGGAGAGCTGCACTGTCAGAGGGTCAGTACTGAGGGAGTGCTGCACTGTCAGAGGGTCAGTACTGAGAGAGTGCCGCACTGTCAGAGGGTCAGTACTGAGGGAGTGTTGCACTGTCAGAGGGTCAGTACTGAGGGAGTGCTGCACTGTCAGAGGGTCAGTACTGAGGGAGTGCTGCACTGTCAGAGGGTCAGTACTGAGAGAGTGCCGCACTGTCAGAGGGTCAGTACTGAGGGAGTGTTGCACTGTCAGAGGGTCAGTACTGAGGGAGTGCTGCACTGTCAGAGGGTCAGTACTGAGGGAGTGCCGCACTGTCAGAGGGTCAGTACTGAGGGAGTGTTGCACTGTCAGAGGGTCAGTACTGAGGGAGTGCCGCACTGTCAGAGGGTCAGTACTGAGGGAGTGTCGCACTGTCAGAGGGTCAGAACTGAGGGTGTGCTGCACTGTCAGAGGGTCAGTACTGAGGGAGTGCTGCATTGTCAGAGGGTCAGTACTGAGAGAGTGCCGCACTGTCAGAGGGTCAGTACTGAGGGAGTGTTGCACTGTCAGAGGGTCAGTACTGAGGGAGTGCTGCACTGTCAGAGGGTCAGTACTGAGGGAGTGCCGCACTGTCAGAGGGTCAGTACTGAGGGAGTGTTGCACTGTCAGAGGGTCAGTACTGAGGGAGTGTCGCACTGTCAGAGTGTCAGTACTGAGGGTGTGCCGCACTGTCAGAGGGTCAGTACTGAGGGAGTGTTGCACTGTCAGAGGGTCAGTACTGAGGGAGTGTCGCACTGTCAGAGGGTCAGTACTGAGGGTGTGCCGCACTGTCAGAGGGTCAGTACTGAGGGAGTGCTGCACTGTCAGAGGGTCAGTACTGAGGGAGTGCTGCACTGTCTGGGGTCAGTACTGAGGGAGTGCTGCACTGTCAGAGGGTCAGTACTGAGGGAGTGCCACACTGTCAGAGGGTCAGTACTGAGGGAGTGCCACACTGTCAGAGGGTCAGTACTGAGGGAGTGCTGCACTGTCAGAGGGTCAGTACTGAGGGAGTGCTGCACTGTCAGAGGGTCAGTACTGAGGGAGTGCCACACTGTCAGAGGGTCAGTACTGAGGGAGTGCTGCACTGTTAGAGGGTCAGTACTGAGGGAGTGCTGCACTGTCAGGTGGTCAGTACTGAGGGAGTGCTGCACTGTCAGAGGGCCAGTACTGACGGAGTGCTGCACTGTCAGGTGGTCAGTACTGAGGGAGTGCTGCACTGTCAGAGGGTTAGTACTGAGGGAGCGCCGCACTGTCAGAGGGTCAGTACTGAGGGAGTGCTGCACTGTCAGAGGGCCAGTACTGAGGGAGCGCTGCACTGTCAGAGGGTCAGTACTGAGGGAGCGCTGCACTGTCAGAGGGTCAGTACTGAGGGAGTGCTGCACTGTCAGAGGGTCAGTACTGAGGGAGTGCCGCACTGTCAGAGGGTCAGTACTAAGGGAGTGCCGCACTGTCAGAGGGCCAGTACTGACGGAGTGCCGCACTGTCAGAGGGTCAGTACTGAGGGAGTGCTGCACTGTCAGAGGGTCAGGACTGAGGGAATGCTGCACTGTCTGAGGGTCAGTACAGAGGGAGTGCCACACTGTCAGAGGGTCAGTACTGAGGGAGCGCTGCACTGTCAGAGGGTCAGTACTGAGGGAGTGCCGCACTGTTAGAGGGTCAGTACGGAGGGAGTGCCGCACTGTCTGAGGGTCAGTACGGAGGGAGTGCTGCACTATCAGAGGGTCAGTACGGAGGGAGTGCCGCACTGTCAGAGGGTCAGTACGGAGGGAGTGCCGCACTGTCAGAGGGTCAGTACGGAGGGAGTGCCGCACTGTCAGAGGGTCAGTACGGAGGGAGTGCCGCACTGTGGGAGGGTCAGTACTGAGGGAGTGCTGCACTGTCAGAGGGTCAGTACAGAGGGAGTGCCGCACTGTCAGAGGGTCAGTACTGAGGGAGTGCTGCACTGTCAGAGGGTCAGTACTGAGGGAGTGCCGCACTGTCAGAGGGTCAGTACGGAGGGAGTGCCGCACTGTCAGAGGGTCAGTACGGAGGGAGTGCCGCACTGTCAGAGGGTCAGTACGGAGGGAGTGCTGCACTGTCAGAGGGTCAGTACTGAGGGAGCGCTGCACTGTCAGAGGGTCAGTACTGAGGGAGCGCTGCACTGTCAGAGGGTCAGTAATGAGGGAGTGTTGCACTGTCAGAGGGTCAGTACTGAGGGAGCGGCGCACTGTCAGGGGTCAGTACTGAGGAAGTGCCGCAATGTCAGAGTGTCAGTACTGAGGGAGTGCTGCACTGTCAGAGGGTCAGTACTGAGGGAGTGCTGCACTGTCTGGGGTCAGTACTGAGGGAGTGCTGCACTGTCAGAGGTTCAGTACTGAGGGAGTGCCACACTGTCAGAGGGTCAGTACTGAGGGAGTGCTGCACTGTCAGAGGGTTAGTACTGAGGGAGCGCCGCACTGTCAGAGGGTCAGTACTGAGGGAGTGCTGCACTGTCAGAGGGCCAGTACTGAGGGAGCGCTGCACTGTCAGAGGGTCAGTACTGAGGGAGCGCTGCACTGTCAGAGGGTCAGTACTGAGGGAGTGCTGCACTGTCAGAGGGTCAGTACTGAGGGAGTGCCGCACTGTCAGAGGGTCAGTACTAAGGGAGTGCCGCACTGTCAGAGGGTCAGTACTGAGGGAGTGCTGCACTGTCAGAGGGCCAGTACTGAGGGAGCGCTGCACTGTCAGAGGGTCAGTACTGAGGGAGCGCTGCACTGTCAGAGGGTCAGTACTGAGGGAGTGCCGCACTGTCAGAGGGTCAGTACTGAGGGAGTGCTGCACTGTCAGAGGGCCAGTACTGAGGGAGTGCCGCACTGTCAGAGGGCCAGTACTGAGGGAGCGCTGCACTGTCAGAGGGTCAGTACTGAGGGAGTGCTGCACTGTCAGAGGGCCAGTACTGAGGGAGCGCTGCACTGTCAGAGGGTCAGTACTGAGGGAGTGCTGCACTGTCAGAGGGCCAGTACTGAGGGAGCGCTGCACTGTCAGAGGGTCAGTACTGAGGGAGCGCTGCACTGTCATAGGGTCAGTACTGAGGGAGTGCTGCACTGTCAGAGGGTCAGTACTGAGGGAGTGCCGCACTGTCAGAGGGTCAGTACTAAGGGAGTGCCGCACTGTCAGAGGGCCAGTACTGACGGAGTGCCGCACTGTCAGAGGGTCAGTACTGAGGGAGTGCTGCACTGTCAGAGGGTCAGGACTGAGGGAATGCTGCACTGTCTGAGGGTCAGTACAGAGGGAGTGCCACACTGTCAGAGGGTCAGTACTGAGGGAGCGCTGCACTGTCAGAGGGTCAGTACTGAGGGAGTGCCGCACTGTTAGAGGGTCAGTACGGAGGGAGTGCCGCACTGTCTGAGGGTCTGTACGGAGGGAGTGCCGCACTATCAGAGGGTCAGTACGGTGGGAGTGCCGCACTGTCAGAGGGTTAGTACGGAGGGAGTGCCGCACTGTCAGAGGGTCAGTACGGAGGGAGTGCCGCACTGTCAGAGGGTCAGTACTGAGGGAGTGCTGCACTGTCAGAGGGTCAGTACTGAGGGAGTGCCGCACTGTCAGAGGGTCAGTACTGAGGGAGTGCTGCACTGTCAGAGGGTCAGTACGGAGGGAGCGCCGCACTGTCAGAGGGTCAGTACTGAGGGAGTGCTGCACTGTCAGAGGGTCAGTACTGAGTGTGTGCTGCACTGTCAGAGGGTCAGTACTGAGGGAGTGCCGCACTGTCAGAGGGTCAGTACTGAGGGAGTGCTGCACTGTCAGAGGGTCAGTACTGAGGGAGTGCCGCACTGTCAGTGGGTCAGTACGGAGGGAGTGCCGCACTGTCAGAGGGTCAGTACGGAGGGAGTGCCGCACTGTCAGAGGGTCAGTACGGAGGGAGTGCTGCACTGTCAGAGGGTCAGTACGGAGGGAGTGCCGCACTGTCAGAGGGTCAGTACGGAGGGAGTGCCGCACTGTCACAGGGTCAGTACTGAGGGAGTGCCGCATTGTCAGAGGGTCAGTACTGAGGGAGTGCCGCATTGTCAGAGGGTCAGTACGGAGGGAGTGCCGCATTGTCAGAGGGTCAGTACTGAGGGAGTGCTGCACTGTCAGAGGGTCAGTACTGAGGGAGTGCCGCACTGTCAGAGGGCCAGTACTGAGGGAGTGCCGCATTGTCAGAGGGTCAGTACTGAGAGAGTGCCGCACTGTCAGAGGGTCAGTACTGAGGGAGTGCCGCACTGTCAGAGGGTCAGTACTGAGGGAGTGCCGCACTGTCAGAGGGTCAGTACTGAGGGAGTGCTGCACTGTCAGAGGGTCAGTACTGAGGGAGTGCTGTACTGTCAGAGGGTCAGTACTGAGAGAGTGCCGCACTGTCAGAGGGTCAGTACTGAGGGAGTGCTGCACTGTCAGAGGGTCAGTACTGAGGGAGTGCTGCACTGTCAGAGGGTCAGTACTGAGAGAGTGCCGCACTGTCAGAGGGTCAGTACTGAGGGAGTGCCGCACTGTCAGAGGGTCAGTACTGAGGGAGTGCTGCACTGTCAGAGGGTCAGTACTGAGGGAGTGCTGCACTGTCAGAGGGTCAGTACTGAGAGAGTGCCGCACTGTCAGAGGGTCAGTACTGAGAGAGTGCCGCACTGTCAGAGGGTCAGTACTGAGCGGGTGCTGCACTGCCAGAGGGTCAGTACTGAGTGAGTGCTGCACTGTCAGAGGGTCAGTACTGAGGGAGTGCTGCACTGTCAGAGGGTCAGTACTGAGGGAGTGCCGCACTGTCAGAGGGTCAGTACTGAGGGAGTGCTGCACTGTCAGAGGGTCAGTACTGAGGGAGTGCTGCACTGTCAGAGGGTCAGTACTGAGGGAGTGCTGCACTGTCAGAGGGTCAGTACTGAGAGAGTGCCGCACTGTCAGAGGGTCAGTGCTGAGGGAGTGCCGCACTGTCAGAGGGTCAGTACGGAGGGAGTGCCGCACTGTCAGAGGGTCAGTACGGAGGGAGTGCCGCACTGTCAGAGGGTCAGTACGGAGGGAGTGCCGCACTGTCAGAGGGTCAGTACTGAGGGAGTGCTGCACTGTCAGAGGGTCAGTACTGAGGGAGTGCCGCACTGTCAGAGGGTCAGTACTGAGGGAGTGCCGCACTGTCAGAGGGTCAGTACTGAGGGAGTGCTGCACTGTCAGAGGGTCAGTACTGAGGGAGTGCCGCACTGTCAGAGGGTCAGTACGGAGGGAGTGCCGCACTGTCAGAGGGTCAGTACGGAGGGAGTGCCGCACTGTCAGAGGGTCAGTACGGAGGGAGTGCTGCACTGTCAGAGGGTCAGTACTGAGGGAGTGCTGCACTGTCAGAGGGCCAGTACTGAGGGAGCGCTGCACTGTCAGAGGGTCAGTACTGAGGGAGCGCTGCACTGTCAGAGGGTCAGTACTGAGGGAGTGTTGCACTGTCAGAGGGTCAGTACTGAGGGAGCGGCGCACTGTCAGGGGTCAGTACTGAGGAAGTGCCGCAATGTCAGAGTGTCAGTACTGAGGGAGTGCTGCACTGTC